>NC_091090.1:3045303-3348333 GCF_032405125.1 Capricornis sumatraensis | reverse complement strand
TCTCAGGCGCTGACATGGATCTGTGGGTACTTCTGGAGTCTCCCCAGGGGAGTCAGGCCTCGTCTCGAGTGGGGGCATGCACGTGCGCTTTCCTTCCAGGCTGTAGCAGCAATGTCACGCTTCCCGTGGCGTGGATCAAAGGATCTGTGGTTTTCCCTCGAGGCTTTCCCTCGAGGCTTTCCCACAGGGCTGTCCCACGTGCCACCGTGGTGTGAGTCGATCCTCGGCGTGAAAGATGAGCCAGTGCAGGGCAAAGAGGTTCCTCTGGAATGGACTGAGACATCTGGGCGACTCTTGGAATGGTGGTACGACCATGGAGTTCCTCTCGCCTTTCCTGTTGAGAGTGCCTCCTCTTGAGATGCGACGTGAACACCGGGAATTCTTTCCCGTTGAAAGCAGGGAAAGGATCCCTCATCTCGAGCTACGAGGGGGAAACGGGGCTCCTCTGGATGTGGGCGGGACCATCGTGCTTCCTCTCGAGTGGAGACGGGTATGGCGGTGAACTTCTTGAGTTGCAGCAAGGGTGTGAAAGACCCTTTCGAAGTTCCAGAGGTAAGGTGTCATTAGTCTCCAGAGGCCTCATCGGAAATAGGCCTCATCTCGCCTGCAAGGGAGAACTTCCTGGATTTTCTCGAGTTGCGGCAGGTGTTCTCGAGTTACGACGGGGACCTCAGGGACCCGCCCTGGTGGCCTCAGGAGAGGCCAGTCCCCATGCGAGTTGCTAGGGGGCCTCTCTGGATTCCTCTCCCGTCGATACCGGGGCCAAAAACCTTGTGTGGAGTCAGGGCCGGATCCGAGGATTCCTCTCAGGGGCTGACATGGATCTTTGGGTACTTTTTGAGTCTCCCCAGGGGAGTCAGGCCTCGTCTCTAGTGGGGGCATGCACGTGCGCATTCCTTCCAGGCTGTAGCAGCAATGTCACGCTTCCCGTTGCGTGGATCAAAGGATCTGTGGTTTTCCCTCGAGGCTTTCCCTCGAGGCTTTCCCACAGGGCTGTTCCACGTGCCACCGTGATGTGAGTCGATCCTCGGCGTGAAAGATGAGCCAGTGCAGGGCAAAGAGGTTCCTCTGGAATGGACTGAGACATCTGGGGGACTCTTGGAATGGTGGTACGACCATGGAGTTCCTCTCGCCTTTCCTGTTGAAAGTGCCTCCTCTTGAGATGCGACGGGAACGCCGGGAATTCGTTCCCGTTGAAAGCAGGGAAAGGATCCCTCATCTCGAGCTACGAGGGGGAAACGGGGCTCCTCTGGATGTGGGCGGGACCATCGTGCTTCCTCTCGTGTGGAGACGGGTATGGCGGTGAACTTCTTGAGTTGCAGCAAGGGTGTGAAAGACCCTTTCGAAGTTCCAGAGGTTAGGTGTCATTAGTCTCCAGACGCCTCATCGGAAATAGGCCTCATCTCGCCTGGAAGGGAGAACTTCCTGGATTTTCTCGAGTTGCGGCAGGTGTTCTCGAGTTACGACGCGGACCTCAGGGACCCGCCCTGGTGGACTCAGGAGAGGCCAGTCCCCATGCGAGTTGCTAGGGGGCCTCTCGGGATTCCTCTCCCGTCGATACCGGGGCCAAAAACCTTGTTCGGAGTCAGGGCCAGAACCGAGGATTGCTCTCAGGGGATGACATGGATCTTTGTGTACTTGTGGAGTCTCCCCAGGGGAGTCAGGCCTCGTCTCGAGTGGGGGCATGCATGTGCGCTTTCCTTCCAGGCTGTAGCAGCAATGTCACGCTTCCCGTGGCGTGGATCAAAGGATCTGTGGTTTTCCCTCGAGGCTTTCCCTCGAGGCTTTCCCACAGGGCTGTCCCACGTGACACCGTGGTGTGAGTCGATCATCGGCGTGAAAGATGAGCCAGTGCAGGGCAAAGAGGTTCCTCTGGAATGGACTGAGACATCTGGGGGACTCTTGGAATGGTGGTACGACCATGGAGTTCCTCTCGCCTTTCCTGTTGAGAGTGCCTCCTCTTGAGATGCGACGTGAACGCCGGGAATTCTTTCCCGTTGAAAGCAGGGAAAGGATCCCTCATCTCGAGCTACGAGGGGGAAACGGGGCTCCTGTGGATGTGGGCGGGACCATCGTGCTTCCTCTCGAGTGGAGACGGGTATGGCGGTGAACTTCTTGAGTTGCAGCAAGGGTGTGAAAGACCCTTTCGAAGTTCCAGAGGTTAGGTGTCATTAGTCTCCAGACGCCTCATCGGAAATAGGCCTCATCTCGCCTGGAAGGGAGAACTTCCTGGATTTTCTCGAGTTGCGGCAGGTGTTCTCGAGTTACGACGGGGACCTCAGGGTCCCGCCCTGGTGGCCTCAGGAGAGGCCAGTCCCCATGCGATGTGCTAGGGGGCCTCTCGAGATTCCTCTCCCGTCGATACCGGGGCCAAAAACCTTGTGTGGAGTCAGGGCCGGAACCGAGGATTCCTCTCAGGGGCTGACATGTATCTTTGGGTACTTCTGGAGTCTCCCCAGGGGAGTCAGGCCTCGTCTCGAGTGGGGGCATGCACGTGCGCTTTCCTTCCAGGCTGTAGCAGCAATGTCACGCTTCCCGTGGCGTAGATCAAAGGATCTGTGGTTTTCCCTCGAGGCTTTCCCTCGAGGCTTTCCCACAGGGCTGTCCCACGTGCCACCGTGGTGTGAGTCGATCCTCGGCGTGAAAGATGAGCCAGTGCAGGGCAAAGAGGTTCCTCTGGAATGGACTGAGACATCTGGGGGACTCTTGGAATGGTGCTACGACCATGGAGTTCCTCTCGCCTTTCCTGTTGAGAGTGCCTCCTCTTGAGATGCGACGGGAACGCCGGGAATACTTTCCCGTTGAAAGCAGGGAAAGGATCCCACATCTCGAGCTATGAGGGGAAACGGGGCTCCTCTGGATGTGGGCGGGACCATCGTGCATGCTCTCGAGTATAGACGGGTATGGCGGTGAACTTCTTGAGTTGCAGCAAGGGTGTGAAAGACCCTTTCGAAGTTCCAGAGTTTAGGTGTCATTAGTCTCCAGACGCCTCATCGGAAGTAGGCCTCATCTCGCCTGGAAGGGAGAACTTCCTGCATTTTCTCGAGTTGCGGCAGGTGTTCTCGAGTTACGACGGGGACCTCAGGGACCCGCCCTGGTGGCCTCAGGAGAGGCCAGTCCCCATGCGAGGTGCTAGGGGGCCTCTCGGGATTCCTCTCCCGTCGATACCGTGGCCAAAAGCCTTGTGTGCAGTCAGGGCCGGAACCGAGGATTCCTCTCAGGGGCTGACATGGATCTTTGGGTACTTCTGGAGTCTCCCCAGGGGAGTCAGGCCTCGTCTCGAGTGGGGGCATGCACGTGCGCTTTCCTTTCAGGCTGTAGCAGCAATGTCACTCTTCCCGTCGCATGGATCAAACAATCTGTGGTTTTCCCTCGAGGCTTTCCCTCGAGGCTTTCCCACAGGGCTGTCCCACATGCCACCGTGGTGTGAGTCGATCCTCGGCGTGAAAGATGAGCCAGTGCAGGGCAAAGAGGTTCCTCTGGAATGAACTGAGACATCTGGGGGACTCTTGGAATCGTGCTACGACCATGGAGTTCCTCTCGACTTTCCTGTTGAGAGTGCCTCCTCTTGAGATGCGACGGGAACGCCGGGAATTCTTTCCCGTTGAAAGAAGGGAAAGGATCCATCATCTCGAGCTACGAGGGGGAAACGGGGCTCCTCTGGATGTGGGCGGGACCATCGTGCTTCCTCTCGAGTGGAGACGGGTATGGCGGTGAACTTCTTGAGTTGCAGCAAGGGTGTGAAAGACCCTTTCGAAGTTCCAGAGGTTAGGTGTCATTAGTCTCCAGACGCCTCATCGGAAATAGGCCTCATCTCGCCTGGAAGGGAGAACTTCCTGGATTTTCTCGAGTTGCGGCAGGTGTTCTCGAGTTACGACGGGGACCTCAGGGACCCGCCCTGGTGGCCTCAGGAGTGGCCAGTCCCCATGCGAGCTGCTAGGGGGCCTCTCTGGATTCCTCTCCCGTCGATACCGGGGCCAAAAACCTTGTGTGGAGTCAGGGCCGGAACCGAGGATTCCTCTCAAGGGCTGACATGGATCTTTGGGTACTTGTGGAGTCTCCCCAGGGGAGTCAGGCCTCGTCTCGAGTGGGGGCATGCACGTGCGCTTTCCTTCCAGGCTGTAGCAGCAATGTCACGCTTCCCGTGGCGTGGATCAAAGGATCTGTGGTTTTCCCTCGAGGCTTTCCCTCGAGGCTTTCCCACAGGGCTGTCCCACGTGCCACCGTGGTGTGAGTCAATCCTCAGCGTGAAAGATGAGCCAGTGCAGGGCAAAGAGGTTCCTCTGGAATGGACTGAGACATCTGGGGGACTCTTGGAATGGTGGTACGACCATGGAGTTCCTCTCGCCTTTCCTGTTGAGAGTGCCTCCTCTTGAGTTGCGACGGGAACGCCGGGAATTCTTTCCCGTTGAAAGCAGGGAAAGGATCCCTCATCTCGAGCTACGAGGGGGAAACGGGGCTCCTCTGGATGTGGGCGGGACCATCGTGCTTCCTCTCGTGTGGAGACGGGTATGGCGGTGAACTTCTTGAGTTGCAGCAAGGGTGTGAAAGACCCTTTCGAAGTTCCAGAGGTTAGGTGTCATTAGTCTCCAGACGCCTCATCGGAAATAGGCCTCATCTCGCCTGGAAGGGAGAACTTCCTGGATTTTCTCGAGTTGCGGCAGGTGTTCTCGAGTTACGACGGGTACCTCAGGGACCCGCCCTGGTGGCCTCAGGAGAGGCCAGTCCCCATGCGAGGTGCTAGGGGGCCTCTTGGGATTCCTCTCCCATCGATACCGGGGCCAAAATCCTTGTGTGCAGTCAGGGCCGGAACCGAGGATTCCTCTCAGCGGCTGACATGGATCTTTGGGTACGTCTGGAGTCTCCCCAGGGGAGTCAGGCCTCGTCTCGAGTGGGGGCATGCACGTGCGCTTTCCTTCCAGGCTGTGGCAGCAATGTCACGCTTCCCGTCTTGTGGATCAAAGGATCTGTGGTTTTCCCTCGAGGCTTTCCCACAGGGCTGTCCCACGTGCCACCGTGGTGTGAGTCGATTCTCGGCGTGAAAGATGAGCCAGTGCAGGGCAAAGAGGTTCCTCTGGAATGGACTGAGACATCTGGGGGACTCTTGGAATGGTGGTACGACCATGGAGTTCCTCTTGCCTTTCCTGTTGAGAGTACCTCCTCTTGAGATGCAACGGGAACGCCAGGAATTCTTTCCCGTTGAAAGCAGGGAAAGGATCCCTCATCTCGAGCTACGAGGGGGAAACGGGGCTCCTCTGGATGTGGGCGGGACCATCGTGCTTCCTCTCGAGTGGAGACGGGTATGGCGGTGAAATTCTTGAGTTGCAGCAAGGGTGTGAAAGACCCTTTCGAAGTTCCAGAGGTTAGGTGTCATTAGTCTCCAGACGCCTCATCGGAAATAGGCCTCATCTCGCCTGGAAGGGAGAACTTCCTGGATTTTCTCGAGTTGCGGCAGGTGTTCTCCAGTTACGACGGGGACCTCAGGGACCAGCCTGGTGGCCTCAGGAAAGTCCAGTCCCCATGCGAGGTGCTAGGGGGCCTCTCGGGATTACTATTCCGTCGATACCGGGGCCAAAAACCTTGTGTGGAGTCAGGGCCGGAACCGAGGATTCCTCTCCGGGCTGACATGGATCTTGGGGTACTTCTGGAGTCTCCCCAGGGGAGTCAGGCCTCGTCTCGAGTGGGGGCATGCACGTGCGCTTTCCTTCCAGGCTGTAGCAGCAATGTCACGCTTCCCGTCGCGTGGATCAAAGGATCTGTGGTTTTCAATCGAGGCTTTCCCTTGAGGCTTTCCCACAGGTCTGTCCCACGTGCCACCGTGGTGTGAGTCGATCCTCGGCGTGAAAGATGAGCCAGTGCAGGGCAAAGAGGTTCCTCTGGAATGGACTGAGACATCTGGGGGACTCTTGGAATGGTGGTACGACCATGGAGTTCCTCTCGCCTTTCCTGTTGAGAGTGCCTCCTCTTGAGATGTGACGGGAACGCCGGGAATTCTTTCCCGTTGAAAGCAGGGAAAGGATCCCTCATCTCGAGCTACGAGGGGGAAACGGGGCTCCTCTGGATGTGGGCGGGACCATCATGCTTCCTCTCGAGTCGACACGGGTATGGCGGTGAACTACTTGAGTTGCAGCAAGGGTGTGAAAGACCCTTTCGAAGTTCCAGAGGTTAGGTGTCATTAGTCTCCAGACACCTCATCGGAAATAGGCCTCATCTCGCCTGGAAGGGAGAACTTCCTGGATTTTCTCGAGTTGCAGCAGGTGTTCTCGAGTTACGACGGGGACCTCAGGGACCCGCCCTGGTGGCATCAGGAAAGGCCAGTCCCCATTCGAGTTGCTAGGGTGCCTCTCGGTAGTTCTCTCCCGTCGATACCAGGACCAAAATCCTTGTGTGGAGTCAGGGCCGGAACCGAGGATTCCTCTCATGGGCTGACATGGATCTTTGGGTCTTTCTGGAGTCTCCCGAGGGGAATCAGGCCTCGTCTCGAGTGGGGGCATGCACGTGCGCTTTCCATCCAGGCTGTAGCAGCAATGTCACGCTTCCCGTCGCGTGGATCAAAGGATCTGTGGTTTTCCATCGAGGCTTTCCCTTGAGGCTTTCCCACAGGGCTGTCCCACGTGACACCGTGGTGTGAGTCGATCCTCGTCGTGAAAGATGAGCCAGTGCAGGGCAAAGAGGTTCCTCTGGAGTGGACTGAGACATCTGGGGGACTCTTGGAATGTTGGTACGACCATGGAGTTCCTCTCGCCTTTCCTGTTGAGAGTGCCTCCTCTTGAGATGTGACGGGAACGCCGGGAATTCTTTCCCGTTGAAAGCAGGGAAAGGATCCCACATCTCGAGCTCCGAGGGGAAAACGGGGCACCTCTGGATGTGGGCGGGACCATCGTGCTTCCTCTCGAGTGGAGACGGGTATGGCGGTGAACTTCTTGAGTTGCAGCAAGGGTGTGAAAGACCCTTTCGAAGTTCCAGAGGTTAGGTGTCATTAGTCTCCAGACGCCTCATCGGAAATAGGCCTCATCTCGCCTGGAAGGGAGAACTTCCTGGATTTTCTCGAGTTGCGGCAGGTGTTCTCGAGTTAAGACGGGGACCTCAGGGACCCGCCCTGGTGGCCTCAGGAGAGGCCAGTCCCCATGCGATTTGCTAGGGGGCCTCTCGGGACTCCTCTCCCGTCGATACCGGGGCCAAAAACCTTGTGAGAAGTCAGGGCCGGAACCGAGCATTCCTCTCAGGGGCTGACATGGATCTTTGGGTACTTCTGGAGTCGCCCCAGGGGAGTCAGGCCTCGTCTCGAGTGGGAGCATGCACGTGTGCTTTCCTTCCAGGCTGTAGCAGCAATGTCACGCTTCCCGTGGCGTTGATCAAAGGATCTGTGATTTTCCCTCGAGGCTTTCCCTCGAGGCTTTCCCACAGGGCTGTCCCACGTGCCACCGTGGTGTGAGTCGATTCTCGGCGTGAAAGATGAGCCAGTGCAGGGCAAAGAGGTTCCTCTGGATTGGACTGAGACATCTGGGGGACTCTTGGAATGGTGGTACGACCATGGAGTTCCTCTGGCCTTTCCTGTTGAGAGTGCCTCCTCTTGAGATGCGACGGGAACGCCGGGAATTCTTTCCCGTTGAAAGCATGGAAAGGATCCCTCATCTCGAGCTACGAGGGGGAAACGGGGCTCCTCTGGATATGGGCGGGACCATCGTGCTTCCTCTCGAGTGGAGACGGGTATGGCGGTGAAATTCTTGAGTTGCAGCAAGGGTGTGAAAGACCCTTTCGAAGTTCCAGAGGTTAGGTGTCATTAGTCTCCAGACGCCTCATCGGAAATAGGCCTCATTTCGCCTGGAAAGGAGAACTTCCTGGATTTTCTCGAGTTGCGGCAGGTGTTCTCGAGTTACGTCGGGGACCTCAGGGACCCGCCCTGGTGGCCTCAGGAACGGCCAGTCCCCATGCTAGTTGCTAGGGGGCCTCTCGGGATTCCTCTCCCGTCGATACCGGGGCCAAAAACCTTGTGTGGAGTCAGGGCCGGAACCGAGGATTCCTCTCAGGGGCTGACATGTATCTTTGGGTACTTCTGGAGTCTCCCCAGGGGATTCAGGCCTCGTCTCGAGTGGGGGCATGCACGTGCGCTTTCCTTCCAGGCTGTAGCAGCAATGTCATGCTTCCCGTCGCGTGGATCAAAGGATCTGTGGTTTTCCCTCGAGGCTTTCCCTCGAGGCTTTCCCACAGGGCTGTCCCACGTGCCACCGTGGTGTGAGTCGATCCTCGGCCTGAAAGATGAGCCAGTACAGGGCAAAGAGGTTCCTCTGGAATGGACTGAGACATCTGGGGGACTCTTGGAATGGTGGTACGACCATGGAGCTCCTCTCGCCTTTCCTGTTGAGAGTGCCTCCTCTTGAGATGCGACGGAAACGCCGGGAATTCTTTCCCGTTGAAAGCAGGGAAAGGATCCCTCATCTTGAGCTACGAGGGGGAAACGGGGCTCCTCTGGAAGTGGGCGGGACCATCGTGCTTCCTCTCGAGTGGAGACGGGTATGGCGGTGAACTTCTTGAGTTGCAGCAAGGGTGTGAAAGACCCTTTCGAAGTTCCAGAGGTTAGGTGTCATTAGTCTCCAGACGCCTCATCGGAAATAGGCCTCATCTCGCCTGGAAGGGAGAACTTCCTGGATTTTCTCGAGTTGCGGCAGGTGTTCTCGAGTTACGACGGGGACCTCAAGGACCCGTCCTGGTGGCCCCAAGAACGGCCAGTCCCCATGATAGTTGATAGGGGGCCTCTCGGGATTCCTCTCCCGTCGTTACCGGGGCCAAAAACCTTGTGTGGAGTCAGGGCCGGAACCGAAGATTCCTCTCAGGGGCTGACATGGATCTTTGGGTACTTCTGGAGTCTCCCCAGGAGAGTCAGGCCTCGTCTCGAGTGGGGGCATGCACGTGCGCTTTCCTTCCAGGCTGTAGCAGCAATGTCATGCTTCCCGTGGCGTGGATCAAAGGATCTGTGGTTTTCCCTCGAGGCTTTCCCTCGAGGCTTTCCCACAGGGCTGTCCCACGTGCCACCGAGGTGTGAGTCGATCCTCGGCGTGAAAGATGAGCCAGTACAGGGCAAAGAGGTTCCTCTGGAATGGACTGAGACATCTGGGGGACTCTTGGAATGGTGGTACGACCATGGAGCTCCTCTCGCCTTTCCTGTTGAGAGTGCCTCCTCTTGAGATGCGACGGAAACGCCGGGAATTCTTTCCCATTGAAAGCAGGGAAATGATCCCTCATCTCGAGCTACGAGGTGGAAACGGGGCTCCTCTGGATGTGGGCGGGACCATCGTGCTTCCTCTCGAGTGGAAACGGGTATGGCGGTGAACTTCTTGAGTTGCAGCAAGGGTGTGAAAGACCCTTTCGAAGTTCCAGAGGTTAGGTGTCATTAGTCTCCAGACGCCTCATCGGAAATAGGCCTCATCTCGCCTGGAAGGGAGAACTTCCTGGATTTTCTCGAGTTGCGGCAGGTGTTCTCGAGTTACGACGGGGACCTCAGGGACCCGCCCTGGTGGCCTCAAGAACGGCCAGTCCCCATGCTAGTTGCTAGGGGGCCTCTCGGGATTCCTCTCCCGTAGATACCGGGGCCAAAAACCTTGTGTGGATTCAGGGCCCGAACCGAGGATTCCTCTCAGGGGCTGACATGGATCTTTGGGTACTGCAAGAGTCTCCCCAGGGGAGTCAGGCCTCGTTTCGAGTGGGGGCATGCACGTGCGCTTTCCTTCCAGGCTGTAGCAGCAATGTCACGCTTCCCGTCGCGTGGATCAAGGGATCTGTGGTTTTCCCTCGAGGCTTTCCCTCGAGGCTTTCCCACAGGGCTGTCCCACGTGCCACCGTGGTGTGAGTCGATCCTCGGCGTGAAAGATGAGCCAGTGCAGGGCAAAGAGGTTCCTCTGGAATGGACTGAGACATCTGGGGTCTCTTGGAATGGTGGTACGACCATGGAGTTCCTCTCGCCTTTCCTGTTGAGAGTGCCTCCTCTTGAGATGCGACAGGAACCCCGGAATTCTTTCCCATTTAAAGCAGGGAAAGGATCCCTCATCTTGAGCTCGAGGGGGAAACGGGGCTCCTCTGGTTGTGGGTGGGACGATCGTGCTTCCTCTCGAGTGGAGACGGGTATGGCGGTGAACTACTTGAGTTGCAGCAAGGGTGTGAAAGACCCTTTCGAAGTTCCAGAGGTTAGGTGTCATTAGTCTCCAGAGGCCTCATCGGAAATAGGCCTCATCTCGCCTGGAAGGGAGAACTTCCTGGATTTTCTCGAGTTGCGGCAGGTGTTCTCGAGTTACGACGGGGACCTCAGGGACCCGCCCTGGTGGCCTCAGGAGAGGCCAGTCCCCATGTGAGTTGCTAGGGGGCCTCTCGGGATTCCTCTCCCGTAGATACCGGGGCCAAAAACCTTGTGTGGATTCAGGGCCGGAACCGAGGATTCCCCTCAGGGGCTGACATGGATCTTTGGGTACTTGTGGAGTCTCCCCAGGGGAGTCAGGCCTCGTCTCGAGTGGGGGCATGCACGTGCGCTTTCCTTCCAGGCTGTAGCAGCAATGTCACGCTTCCCGTCGCGTGGATCAAAGGATCTGTGGTTTTCCCTCGAGGCTTTCCCTCGAGGCTTTCCCACAGGGCTGTCCCACGTGCCACCGTTGTGTGTGTCGATCCTCGGCGTGAAAGATGAGCCAGTGCAGGGCAAAGAGGTTCCTCTGGAATGGATTGAGACATCTGGGGGACTCTTGGAATGGTGGTACGACCATGGAGTTCCTCTCGCCTTTCCTGTTGAGAGTGCCTCCTCTTGAGATGCGACGGGAAAGCCGGGAATTCTTTCCCGTTGAAAGCAGGGAAAGGATCCCTCATCTCGAGCTCTGAGGGGGAAACGGGGCTCCTCTGGATGTGGGCGGGACCATCGTGCTTCCTCTCGAGTGGAGACGGTATGGCGGTGAACTTCTTGAGTTGCAGCAAGGGTGTGAAAGGCCCTTTCGAAGTTCCAGAGGTTAGGTGTCATTAGTCTCCAGAGGCCTCATCGGAAATAGGCCTCATCTCGCCTGGAAGGGAGAACTTCCTGGATTTGCTCGAGTTGCGGCAGGTGTTCTCGAGTTACGACGGGGACCTCAGGGACCCGCCCTGGTGGCCTCAGGAGAGGCCAGTCCCCATGCGAGTTGCTAGGGGGCCTCTCGGGATTCCTCTCCCGTCGATACCGGGGCCAAAAACCTTGTGTGGAGTCAGGGCCGGAACCAAGGATTCCTCTCAGGGGCTGACATGGATCTTTGGGTACTTCTGGAGTCTCCCCAGGGGAGTCAGGCCTCGTCTCGAGTGGGGGCATGAACGTGCGCTTTCCTTCCAGGCTGTAGCACCAATGTCACCCTTCCCGTAGCGTGGATCAAAGGATCTGTGGTTTTCCCTCGAGGCTTTCCCTCGAGGCTTTCCCACAGGGCTGTCCCACGTGCCACCGTGGTGTGAGTCGATCCTCGGCGTGAAAGATCAGCCAGTGCAGGGCAAAGAGGTTCTTCTGGAATGGACTGAGACATCTGGCGGACTCTTGGAATGGTGGTACGACCATGGAGTTCCTCTCGCCTTTCCTGTTGAGAGTGCCTCCTCTTGAGATGCGACGGGAACGCCGGGAATTCTTTCCCGTTGAAAGCAGGGAAAGGATCCCTCATCTCGAGCTACGAGGGGGAAAGTGGGCTCCTCTGGATGTGGGCGGGACGATCGTGCTTCCTCTCGAGTGGACACGGGTATGGCGCTGAACTTCTTGAGTTGCAGCAAGGGTGTGAAAGACCCTTTCGAAGTTCCAGAGGTTAGGTGTCATTCGTCTCCAAACGCCTCATCGGAAATAGGCCTCATCTCGCCTGGAAGGGAGAACTTCCTGGATTTTCTCGAGTTGCGGCAGGTGTTCTCGTGTTACGACGGGGACCTCAGCGACCCGCCCTGGTGGCCTCAGGAGAGGCCAGTCCCCATGCGAGTTACTAGGGGGCCTCTCGGGATTCCTCTCCGGTCGATACCGGGGCAAAAAACCTTGTGTGGAGTCAGGGCCGGAACCGAGGATTCCTCTCAGGGGCTGACATGGATCTTTGGGTACTTCTGGAGTCTCCCCAGGGGAGTCAGGCCTCGTCTCGAGTGGGGGCATGCACGTGCGCTTTCCTTCCAGGCTGTAGCAGCAATGTCACGCTTCCCGTAGCGTGGATCAAAGGATCTGTGGTTTTCCCTCGAGGCTTTCGCTCGAGGCTTTCCCACAGGGCTGTCCCACGTGCCACGGTGGTGTGAGTCGATCCTCGGCGTGAAAGATGAGCCAGTGCAGGGCAAAGAGGTTCCTCTGGAATGGACTGAGACATCTGGGGGACTCTTGGAATGATGGTACGACCATGGAGTTCCTCTCGCCTTTCCTGTTGAGAGTGCCTCCTCTTGAGATGCGACGGGAACGCCGGGAATTCTTTCCCGTTGAAAGCAGGGAAAGGATCCCTCATCTCGAGCTACGAGGGGGAAACTGGGCTCCTCTGGATGTGGGCGGGACCATCGTGCTTCCTCTCGAGTGGAGACGGGTATGGCGGTGAACTTCTTGAGTTGCAGCAAGGATGTGAAAGACCCTTTCGAAGTTCCAGAGGTTAGGTGTCATTAGTCTCCAGAGGCCTCATCGGAAATAGGCCTCATCTCGCCTGGAAGGGAGAACTTCCTGGATTTTCTCGAGTTGCGGCAGGTGTTCTCGAGTTACGACGGGGACCTCAGGGACCCGCCCTGGTTGCCTCAGGAGAGGCCAGTCCCCATGCGAGTTGCTAGGGGGCCTCTCGGGATTCCTCTCCCGTAGATACCGGGGCCAAAAACCTTGTGTGGAGTCAGGGCCGGAACCGAGGATTCCTCTCAGGGGCTGACATGGATCTTTGGGTACTTGTGGAGTCTCCCCAGGGGAGTCAGGCCTCGTCTCGAGTGGGGTCATGCACGTGCGCTTTCCTTCCAGGCTGTAGCAGCAATGTCACGATTCCCGTGGCGTGGATCAAAGGATCTGTGGTTTTCCCTCGAGGCTTTCGCTCGAGGCTTTCCCACAGGGCTGTCCCACGTGCCACGGTGGTGTGAGTCGATCCTCGGCGTGAAAGATGAGCCAGTGCAGGGCAAAGAGGTTTCTCTGGAATGGACTGAGACATCTGGGGGACTCTTGGAATGATGGTACGACCATGGAGTTCCTCTCGCCTTTCCTGTTGAGAGTGCCTCCTCTTGAGATGCGACGGGAACGCCGGGAATTCTTTCCCGTTGAAAGCAGGGAAAGGATCCCTCATCTCGAGCTACGAGGGGGAAACTGGGCTCCTCTGGAAGTGGGCGGGACCATCGTGCTTCCTCTCGAGTGGAGACGGGTATGGCGGTGAACTTCTTGAGTTGCAGCAAGGGTGTGAAAGACCCTTTCGAACTTCCAGAGGTTAGGTGTCATTAGTCTCCAGAGGCCTCATCGGAAATAGGCCTCATCTCGCCTGGAAGGGAGAACTTCCTGGATTTTCTCGAGTTGCGGCAGGTGTTCTCGAGTTACGACGGGGACCTAAGGGACCCGCCCTGGTGGCCTCAGGAGAGGCCAGTCCCCATGCGAGTTGCTAGGGGGCCTCTCGGGATTCCTCTCCCGTAGATACCGGGGCCAAAAACCTTGTGTGGAGTCAGGGCCGGAACCGAGGATTCCTCTCAGGGGCTGACATGGATCTTTGGGTACTTGTGGAGTCTCCCCAGGGGAATCAGGCCTCGTCTCGAGTGGGGGCATGCACGTGCGCTTTCTTTCCAGGCTGTAGCAGCAATGTCACGCTTCCCGTGGCGTGAATCAAAGGATCTGTGGTTTTCCCTCGAGGCTTTCCCTCGAGGCTTTCCCACAGGGCTGTCCCACATGCCACCGTTGTGTGTGTCGATCCTCGGCGTGAAAGATGAGCCAGTGCAGGGCAAAGAGGTTCCTCTGGAATGGACTGAGACATCTGGGGGACTCTTGGAATGGTGGTACGACCATGGAGTTCCTCTCGCCTTTCCTGTTGAGAGTGCCTCCTCTTGAGATGCGACGGGAACGCCGGGAATTCTTTCCCGTTGAAAGCAGGGAAAGGATCCCTCATCTCGAGCTCCGAGGGGGAAACGGGGCTCCTCTGGATGTGGGCGGGACCATCGTGCTTCCTCTCGAGTGGAGACGGTATGGCGGTGAACTTCTTGAGTTGCAGCAAGGGTGTGAAAGACCCTTTCGAAGTTCCAGAGGTTAGGTGTCATTAGTCTCCAGACGCCTCATCGGAAATAGGCCTCATCTCGCCTGGAAGGGAGAACTTCCTGGATTTTCTCGAGTTGCGGCAGGTGTTCTCGAGTTTTCGACGGGGACCTCAGGGACCCGCCCTGGTTGCCTCAGGAGAGGCCAGTCCCCATGCGAGTTGCTAGGGGGCCTCTCGGGATTCCTCTCCCGTAGATACCGGGGCCAAAAACCTTGTGTGGAGTCAGGGCCGGAACCGAGGATTCCTCTCAGGGGCTGACATGGATCTTTGGGTACTTGTGGAGTCTCCCCAGGGGAGTCAGGCCTCGTCTCGAGTGGGGTCATGCACGTGCGCTTTCCTTCCAGGCTGTAGCAGCAATGTCACGCTTCCCGTGGCGTGGATCAAAGTATCTGCGGTTTTCCCTCGAGGCTTTCCCTCGAGGCTTTCCCACAGGGCTGTCCCACGTGCCACCGTGGTGTGAGTTGATCCTCGGCGTGAAAGATGAGCCAGTGCAGGGCAAAGAGGTTCCTCTGGAAAGGACTGAGACATCTGGGGGACTCTTGGAATGATGGTACGACCATGCAGTTCCTCTCGCCTTTCCTGTTGAGAGTGCCTCCTCTTGAGATGCGACGGGAACGCCGGGAATTCTTTCCCGTTGAAAGCAGGGAAAGGATCCCTCATCTCGAGCTACGAGGGGGAAACTGGGCTCCTCTGGATGTGGGCGGGACCATCGTGCTTCCTCTCGAGTGGAGACGGGTATGGCGGTGAACTTCTTGAGTTGCAGCAAGGATGTGAAAGACCCTTTCGAATTTCCAGAGTTTAGGTGTCATTAGTCTCCAGACGCCTCATCGGAAATAGGCCTCATCTCGCCTGGAAGGGAGAACTTCCTGGATTTTCTCGAGTTGCGGCAGGTGTTCTCGAGTTACGACGGGGACCTCAAGGACCCGCCCTGGTGGCCTCAGGAGAGGCCAGTCCCAATGCGAGTTGCTAGGGGGCCTCTCGGGATTCCTCTCCCGTAGATACCGGGGCCAAAAACCTTGTGTGGAGTCAGGGCCGGAACCGAGGATTCCTCTCAGGGGCTGACATGGATCTTTGGGTACTTGTGGAGTCTCCCCAGGGGAGTCAGGCCTCGTCTCGAGTGGGGTCATGCACGTGCGCTTTCCTTCCAGGCTGTAGCAGCAATGTCACGCTTCCCGTGGCGTGGATCAAAGGATCTGTGGTTTTCCCTCGAGGCTTTCGCTCGAGGCTTTCCCACAGGGCTGTCCCACGTGCCACGGTGGTGTGAGTCGATCCTCGGCGTGAAAGATGAGCCAGTGCAGGGCAAAGAGGTTTCTCTGGAATGGACTGAGACATCTGGGGGACTCTTGGAATGATGGTACGACCATGGAGTTCCTCTCGCCTTTCCTGTTGAGAGTGCCTCCTCTTGAGATGCGACGGGAACGCCGGGAATTCTTTCCCGTTGAAAGCAGGGAAAGGATCCCTCATCTCGAGCTCCGAGGGGGAAACGGGGCTCCTCTGGATGTGGGCGGGACCATCGTGCTTCCTCTCGAGTGGAGACGGTATGGCGGTGAACTTCTTGAGTTGCAGCAAGGGTGTGAAAGGCCCTTTCGAAGTTCCAGAGGTTAGGTGTCATTAGTCTCCAGAGGCCTCATCGGAAATAGGCCTCATCTCGCCTGGAAGGGAGAACTTCCTGGATTTTCTCGAGTTGCGGCAGGTGTTCTCGAGTTACGACGGGGACCTCAGGGACCCGCCCTGGTGGCCTCAGGAGAGGCCAGTCCCCATGCGAGTTGCTAGGGGGCCTCTCGGGATTCCTCTCCCGTCGATACCGGGGCCAAAAACCTTGTGTGGAGTCAGGGCCGGAACCGAGGATTCCTCTCAGGGGCTGACATGGATCTTTGAGTACTTCTGGAGTCTCCCCAGGGGAGTCAGGCCTCGTCTCGATTGGGGGCATGCACGTGCGCTTTCCTTCCAGGCTGTAGCAGCAATGTCACGCTTCCCGTAGCGGGGATCAAAGGATCTGTGGTTTTCCCTCGAGGCTTTCGCTCGAGGCTTTCCCACAGGGCTGTCCCACGTGCCACGGTGGTGTGAGTCGATCCTCGGCGTGAAAGATGAGCCAGTGCAGGGCAAAGAGGTTCCTCTGGAATGGACTGAGACATCTGGGGGACTCTTGGAATGATGGTACGACCATGGAGTTCCTCTCGCCTTTCCTGTTGAGAGTGCCTCCTCTTGAGATGCGACGGGAACGCCGGGAATTCTTTCCCGTTGAAAGCAGGGAAAGGATCCCTCATCTCGAGCTACGAGGGGGAAACTGGGCTCCTCTGGATGTGGGCGGGACCATCGTGCTTCCTCTCGAGTGGAGACGGGTATGGCGGTGAACTTCTTGAGTTGCAGCAAGGATGTGAAAGACCCTTTCGAAGTTCCAGAGGTTAGGTGTCATTAGTCTCCAGACGCCTCATCGGAAATAGGCCTCATCTCGCCTGGAAGGGAGAACTTCCTGGATTTTCTCGAGTTGCGGCAGGTGTTCTCGAGTTACGACGGGGACCTCAGGGACCCGCCCTGGTTGCCTCAGGAGAGGCCAGTCCCCATGCGAGTTGCTAGGGGGCCTCTCGGGATTCCTCTCCCATAGATACCGGGGCCAAAAACCTTGTGTGGAGTCAGGGCCGGAACCGAGGATTCCTCTCAGGGGCTGACATGGATCTTTGGGTACTTGTGGAGTCTCCCCAGGGGAGTCAGGCCTCGGCTCGAGTGGGGGCATGCACGTGCGCTTTCCTTCCAGGCTGTAGCAGCAATGTCACGCTTCCCGTGGCGTGGACCAAAGGATCTGTGGTTTTCCCTCGAGGCTTTCCCTCGAGGCTTTCCCACAGGGCTGCCCCACGTGCCACCTTGGTGTGAGTCGATCCTCGGCGTGAAAGATGAGCCAGTGCAGGGCAAAGAGGTTCCTCTGGAATGGACTGAGACATCTGGGGGACTCTTGGAATGGTGGTACGACCATGGAGTTCCGCTCGCCTTTCCTGTTGAGAGTGCCTCCTCTTGAGATGCGACGGGAACGCCGGGAATACTTTCCCGTTGAAAGCAGGCAAAGGATCCCTCATCTCGAGCTCCGAGGGGGAAACGGGGCTCCTCTGGATGTGGGCAGGACCATCGTGCTTCCTCTCGAGTGGAGACGGGTATGGCGGTGAACTTCTTGAGTTGCAGCAAGGGTGTGAAAGACCCTTTCGAAGTTCCAGAGGTTAGGTGTCATTAGTCTCCAGACGCCTCATCGGAAATAGGCCTCATCTCGCCTGGAAGGGAGAACTTCCTGGATTTTCTCGAGTTGCGGCAGGTGTTCTCGAGTTACGACGGGGACCTCAGGGACCCGCCCTGGTGGCCTCAGGAGAGGCCAGTCCCCATGCGAGTTGCTGGGAGGCCTCTCGGGATTCCTCTCCCGTCGATACCGGGGCCAAAAACCTTGTGTGGAGTCAGGGCCGGAACCGAGAATTGCTCTCAAGGGCTGACATGGATCTTTGGGTACTTCTGGAGTCTCCCCAGGGGAGTCAGGCCTCGTCTCGAGTGGGGGCATGCACGTGCGATTTCCTTCCAGGCTGTAGCAGCAATGTCACGCTTCCCGTCGCGTGGATCAAAGGATCTGTGTTTTTCCCTCGAGGCTTTCCCTCGAGGCTTTCCCACAGGTCTGCCCCACGTGCCACCGTGGTGTGAGTCGATCCTCGGCGTGAAAGATCAGCCAGTGCAGGGCAAAGAGTTTCCTCTGGAATGGACTGAGACATCTGGGGGACTCTTGGAATGGTGGTACGACCATGGAGTTTCTCTCGCCTTTCCTGTTGAGAGTGCCTCCTCTTGAGATGCGACGGGAACGCCGGGAATTCTTTCCCGTTGAAAGCAGGCAAAGGATCCCTCATCTCGAGCTACGAGGGGGAAACGGGGCTCCTCTGGATGTGGGCGGGACCATCGTGCATCCTCTCGAGTGGAGACGGGTATGGCGGTGAACTTCATGAGTTTCAGCAAGGGTGTGAAAGACCCTTTCGAAGTTCCAGAGGTTAGGTGTCATTAGTCTCCAGACGCCTCATCGGAAATAGGCCTCATCTCACCTGGAAGGGAGAACTTCCTGGATTTTCTGGAGTTGCGGCAGGTGTTCTCGAGTTACGACGGGGACCTCAGGGACCCGCCCTGGTGGCCTCAGGAGAGGCCAGTCCCCATGCGAGTTGCTAGGGGGCCTCTCGGAATTACTCTCCCGTCGATACCGGGGCCAAAAACCTTGTGTAGAGTCAGGGCCGGAACCGAGGATTCCTCTCAGGGGCTGACATGGATCTTTGGGTACTTCTGGAGTCTCCCCAGGGGAGTCAGGCCTCGTCTCGAGTGGGGGCATGCACGTGCGCTTTCCTTCCAGGCTGTAGCAGCAATGTCACGCTTCCCGTCGCGTGGATCAAAGGATCTGTGATTTTCCATCGAGGCTTTCCCACAGGGCTGTCCCACGTGCCACCGTGGTGTGAGTCGATCCTCGGCGTGAAAGATGAGCCAGTGCAGGGCAAAGAGGTTCCTTTGGAATGGACTGAGACATCTGGGGGACTCTTGGAATGGTGGTACGACCATGGAGTTCCTCTCGCCTTTCCTGTTGAGAGTGCCACCTCTTGAGATGCGTCAGGAACGCCGGAAATTCTTTGCTTTGAAAGCAGGGAAAGGATCCCTCATCTCGAGCTACGAGGGGGAAACGGGGCTCCTCTGGATGTGGGCGGGACCATCGTGCTTCCTCTCGAGTGGAGACGGGTATGGCGGTGAATTTCTTGAGTTGCAGCAAGGGTGTGAAAGACCCTTTCGAAGTTCCAGAGATTAGGTGTCATTAGTCTCCAGACGCCTCATCGGAAATAGGCCTCATCTCGCCTGGAAGGGAGAAATTCCTGGATTTTCTCGAGTTGCGGCAGGTGTTCTCGAGTTACGACGGGGACCTCAGGGACCCGCCCTGGTGGCCTCAGGAGAGGCCAGTCCCCATGCGAGTTGCTAGGGGGCCTTTCGGAATTACTCTCCCGTCGATACCGGGGCCAAAAACCTTGTGTAGAGTCAGGGCCCGAACCGAGGATTCCTCTCAGGGGCTGACATGGATCTTTGGGTACTTCTGGAGTCTCCCCAGGGGAGTCAGGCCTCGTCTCGAGTGGGGGCATGCACGTGCGCTTTCCTTCCAGGCTGTAGCAGCAATGTCACGCTTCCCGTCGCGTGGATCAAAGGATCTGTGATTTTCCATCGAGGCTTTCCCACAGGGCTGTCCCACGTGCCACCGTGGTGTGAGTCGATCCTCGGCGTGAAAGATGAGCCAGTGCAGGGCAAAGAGGTTCCTTTGGAATGGACTGAGACATCTGGGGGACTCTTGGAATGGTGGTACGACCATGGAGTTCCTCTCGCCTTTCCTGTTGAGAGTGCCACCTCTTGAGATGCGTCAGGAACGCCGGGAATTCTTTGCTTTGAAAGCAGTGAAAGGATCCCTCATCTCGAGCTACGAGGGGGAAACGGGGCTCCTCTGGATGTGGGCGGGACCATCGTGCTTCCTCTCGAGTGGAGACGGGTATGGCGGTGAACTTCTTGAGTTGCAGCAAGGGTGTGAAAGACCCTTTCGAAGTTCCAGAGGTTAGGTGTCATTAGTCTCCAGACGCCTCATCGGAAATAGGCCTCATCTCGCCTGGAATAGAGAACTTCCTGGATTTTCTCGAGTTGCGGCAGGTGTTCTCGAGTTACGACGGGGACCTCAGGGACCCGCCCTGGTGGCCTCAGGAGAGGCCAGTCCCCATGCGAGTTGCTAGGGGGCCTCTCGGGATTCCTCTCCCGTCGATACCGGGGCCAAAAACCTTGTGTAGAGTCAGGGCCGGAACCGAGGATTCCTCTCAGGGGCTGACATGGATCTTTGGGTACTTCTGGAGTCTCCCCAGGGGAGTCAGGCCTCGTCTCGAGTGGGGGCATGCACGTGCGCTTTCCTTCCAGGCTGTAGCAGCAATGTGACGCTTCCCGTCGCGTGGATCAAAGGATCTGTGGTTTTCCCTCGAGGCTTTCCCTCGAGGCTTTCCCACAGGGCTGCCCCACGTGCCACCGTGGTGTGAGTCGATCCTCGGCATGAAAGATGAGCCAGTGCAGGGCAAAGAGGTTCCTCTGGAATGGACTGAGACATCTGGGGGACTTTGGGAATGGTGGTACGACCATGGAGTTTCTCTCGCCTTTCCTGTTGAGAGTGCCTCCTCTTGAGATGCGACGGTAACGCCGGGAATTCTTTCCCGTTGAAAGCAGGGAAAGGATCCCTCATCTCGAGCTACGAGGGGGAAACGGGGCTCCTCTGGATGTGGGCGGGACCATTGTGCATCCTCTCGAGTGGAGACGGGTATGGCGGTGAACTTCTTGAGTTGCAGCAAGGGTGTGAAAGACCCTTTCGAAGTTCGAGAGGTTAGGTGTCATTAGTCTCCAGACGCCTCATCGGAAATAGGCCTCATCTCGCCTGGAAGGGAGAACTTCCTGGATTTTCTCGAGTTGCGGCAGGTGTTCTCGAGTTACGACGGGGACCTCAGGGACCCGCCCTGGTGGCCTCAGGAGAGGCCAGTCCCCATGCGAGTTGCTAGGGGGCCTCTCGGGATTCCTCTCCCGTCGATACCGGGGCCAAAAACCTTGTGTAGAGTCAGGGCCGGAACCGAGGATTCCTCTCAGGGGCTGACATGGATCTTTGGGTACTTCTGGAGTCTCCCCAGGGGAGTCAGGCCTCGTCTCGAGTGGGGGCATGCACGTGCGCTTTCCTTCCAGGCTGTAGCACCAATGTCACGCTTCCCGTCGCGTGGATCAAAGGATCTGTGGTTTTCCCTCGAGGCTTTCCCTCGAGGCTTTCCCACAGGACTGTCCCACGTGCCACCGTGGTGTGAGTCGATCCTCGGCGTGAAAGATGAGCCAGTGCAGGGCAAAGAGGTTCCTCTTGAATGGACTGAGACATCTGGGGGACTCTTGGAATGGTGGTACGACCATGGAGTTCCTCTCGCCTTTTCTGTTGAGAGTGCCTCCTCTTGAGATGCGACGGGAACGCTGGGAATTCTTTCCCGTTGAAAGCAGGGAAAGGATCCATCATCTCGAGCTACGAGGGGGAAACGGGGCTCCTCTGGATGTAGGCGGGACCATCGTGCTTCCTCTAGAGTGGAGACGGGTATGGCGGTTAACTTCTTGAGTTGCAGCAAGGGTGTGAAAGACCCTTTCGAAGTTCCAGAGGTTAGGTGTCATTAGTCTCCAGACGCCTCATCGGAAATAGGCCTCATCTCGCCTGGAAGAGAGAACTTCCTGGATTTTCTCGAGTTGCGGGAGGTGTTCTAGAGTTAAGACGGGGACCTCAGGGACCCGCCCTGGTGGCCTCAATAGAGAACAGTCCCCATGCGTCTTGCTAGGTGGCCTCTCGTGATTCTTTTCCCGTCGATACCGGGGCCAAAAAACTTGTGTGGAGTCAGGGCCGGAACCGAGGATTCCTCTCAGGGGTGACATGGATCTTTGGGTACTTCTGGAGTCTCCCCAGGGGAGTCAGGCCTCGTCTCGAGCGGGGGCATGCACGTGCGCTTTCCTTCCAGGCTGTAGCAGCAATGTGACGCTTCCCGTCGCGTGGATCAAAGGATCTGTGGTTTTCCCTCGAGGCATTCCCTCGAGGCTTTCCCACAGGGCTGTCCCACGTACCACCGTGGTGTGAGTCGATCCTCGGCGTGAAAGATGAGCCAGTGCAGGGCAAAGAGGTTCCTCTGGAATGGACTGAGATATCTGGGGGACTCTTGGAATGATGATACGACCATGGTGTTCCTCTCGCCTTTCCTGTTGAGAGTGCCTCCTCTTGAGATGCGACGGGAACGCCGGGAATTCTTTCCCGTTGAAAGCAGGGAAAGGATCCCTCATCTCGAGCTCCGAGGGGGAAACGGGGCTCCTCTGGATGTGGGCGAGACCATCGTGCTTCCTCTCGAGTGGAGACGGTTATGGCGGTGAACTTCTTGAGTTGCAGCAAGGGTGTGAAAGACCCTTTCGAAGTTCCAGAGGTTAGGTGTCATTAGTCTCCAGACGCCTCATCGGAAATAGGCCTCATCTTGCCTGGAAGGGAGAACTTCCTGGATTTTCTCGAGTTGCGGGAGGTGTTCTCGAGTTACGACGGGGACCTCAGGGACCCGTCCTGGTGGCCTCAGCAAAGGCCAGTCCCCATGCGAGTTGCTAGGGGGCCTCTCGGGATTCCTCTCCCGTCGATACCGGGGCCAAAAACCTTGTGTGGAGTCAGGGCCGGAACCGAGGATTCCTCTCAGGGGCTGACATGGATCTTTGGGTACTTCTGGAGTCTCCCCAGGGGAGTCAGGCCTCGTCTCGAGTGGGGGCATGCACGTGCGCTTTCCTTCCAGGCTGTAGCAGCAATGTCATTCTTCCCGTCGCATTTATGAAAGGATCTGTGGCTTTCCCTCGAGGCTTTCCCTCGAGGCTTTCCCACAGGGCTGTCCCACGTGGCACCGTTGTGTGAGTCGATCCTCGGCGTGAAAGATGAGCCAGTGCAGGTCAAAGAGGTTCCTCTGGAATGGACTGAGACATCTAGGGGACTCTAGGAATGGTGGTACGACCATGGAATTCCTCTCGCCTTTCCTGTTGAGATTGCCTCCTCTTGAGATGCGACGGGAATGCTGGGAATTTTTTCCCGTTTAAAGCAGGGAAACGATCCCTCATCTCGAGCTCCGAGGGGGAAACGGGGCTCCTCTGGATGTGGGCGGGACCATCGTGCTTCCTCTCGAGTGGAGACTGGTATGGCGGTGAACTTCTTGAGTTGCAGCAAGGGTGTGAAAGACCCTTTCGAAGTTCCAGAGGTTAGGTGTCATTAGTCTCCAGAGGCCTCATCGGAAATAGGCCTCATCTCGCCTGGAAGGGAGAACTTCCTGGATTTTCTCGAGTTGCGGCAGGTGTTCTCGAGTTACGACGGGGACCTCAGGGACCCGCCCTGGTGGCCTAAGGAACGGAGAGTCCCCATGCGAGTTGCTAGGGGGCCTCTCGGGATTCCTCTCCCATCGATACTGGGGCCAAAAACCTTGTGTGGAGTCAGGGCCGGAACCGAGGATTCCTCTCAGGGGCTGACATGGATCTGTGGATACTTCTGGAGTCTCCCCAGGGGAGTCAGGCCTCGTCTCGAGTGGGGGCATGCACGTGCGCTTTCCTTCCAGGCTGTAGCAGCAATGTCACGTTTCCTGTCGCGTGGATCAAAGGATCTGTGGTTTTCCCTCGAGGCTTTCCCTCGAGGCTTTCCCACAGGGCTGTCCCACGTGCCACTGTGGTGTGAGTCAATCCTCGGCGTGAAAGATGAGCCAGTGCAGGGCAAAGAGGTTCCTCTGGAATGGACTGAGACATCTGGGGGACTCTTTGAATGGTGGTACGACCATGGAGTTCCTCTCGCCTTTCCTGTTGAGAGTGCCTCCTCTTGAGATGCGACGGGAACGCCGGGAATTCTTTCCCGTTGAAAGCAGGGAAAGGATCCCTCATCTCGAGCTAAGAGGGGGAAACGGGGCTCCTCTGGATGTGGGCGGGACCATCGTGCTTCCTCCCGAGTGGAGACGGGTATGGCGGTGAACTTCTTGAGTTGCAGCAAGGGTGTGAATGACCCTTTCGAAGTTCCAGAGGTTAGGTGTCATTAGTCTCCAGACGCCTCATCGGAAATAGGCCTCATCTCGCCTGGAAGGGAGAACTTCCTGGATTTGCTCGAGTTGCGGCAGGTGTTCTCGAGTTACGACGGGGACCTCAGGGACCCGCCCTGGTGGCCTCAGGAGAGGCCAGTCCCCATGCGAGTTGCTAGGGGGCCTCTCGGGATTCCTCTCCCGTCGATACCGGGGCCAAAAACCTTCTGTGGAGTCAGGCCCGGAACCGAGGATTCCTGTCAGGGGCTGACATGGATCTTTGGGTACTTCTGGAGTCTCCCCAGGGGAGTCAGGCCTCGACTTGAGTGGGAGCATGCACGTGCGCTTTCCTTCCAGGCTGTAGCAGCAATGTCACGCTTCCCGTGGCGTGGATCAAAGGATCTGTGGTTTTCCCTCGAGGCTTTCCCTCGAGGCTTTCCCACAGGGCTGTCCCACGTGCCACCGTGGTGTGAGTCGATCCTCGGCGTGAAAGATGAGCCAGTGCAGGGCAAAGAGGTTCCTCTGGAATGGACTGAGACATCTGGGGGACTCTTGGAATGGTGGTACGACCATGGAGTTCCGCTCGCCTTTCCTGTTGAGAGTGCCTCCTCTTGAGATGCGACGGGAACGCCGGGAATTCTTTCCCGTTGAAAGCAGGGAAAGGATCCCTCATCTCGAGCTAAGAGGGGGATACGGGGCTCCTCTGGATGTGCGCGGGATCATCGTGCTTCCTCTCGAGTGGAGATGGGTATGGCGGTGAACTTCTTGAGTTGCCGCAAGGGTGTGAAAGACCCTTTCGAATTTCCAGAGGTTAGGTGTCATTAGTCTCCAGACGTCTCATCGGAAATAGGCCTCATCTCGCCTGGAAGGGGGAACTTCCTGGAATTTCTCGAGTTGCGGCAGGTGTTCTCGAGTTACGACGGGGACCTCAGGGACCCGCCCTGGTGGCCTCAGGAGAGGCCAGTCCCCATGCGAGTTGCTAGGGGGCCTCTCGGGATTCCTCTCGCGTCGATACCCGGGCCAAAAACCTTGTGTGGAGTCAGGGCCGCAATCGAGGATTTCTCTCACGGGCTGATATGGATCTTTGGGTACTTCTGGAGTCTCGCCAGGGGAGACAGGCCTCATCTCGAGTGGGGGCATGCTCGTGCGTTTTCCTTCCAGGCTGTGGCAGCAATGTCACGCTTCCCATCGCGTGGATCAAAGGATCTGTGGTTTTCCCTCGAGGCTTTCCCTCGAGGCTTTCCCACAGGGCTGTCCCACGTGCCACCGTGGTGTGAGTCGATCCTCGGCGTGAAAGATGAGCCAGTGCAGGGCAAAGAGGTTCCTCTGGAATGGACTGAGACATCTGGAGGACTCTTGGAATGGTGGTACGACCATGGAGTTACTCTCGCCTTTCCTGTTGAGAGTGCCTCCTCTTGAGATGCGACGGGAACGCCGGGAATTCTTTCCCGTTGAAAGCAGTGAAAGGATCCCTCATCTCGAGCTAAGAGGGGGATACGGGGCTCCTCTGGATGTGCGCGGGATCATCGTGCTTCCTCTCGAGTGGAGATGGGTATGGCTGTGAACTTCTTGAGTTGCCGCAAGGGTGTGAAAGACCCTTTCGAATTTCTAGAGGTTAGGTGTCATTACTCTCCAGACGCCTCATCGGAAATTGGCCTCATCTCGCCTGTAAGGGAGAACTTCCTGGATTTTCTCGAGTTGCGGCAGGTGTTCTCGAGATACGACGGGGACATCAGGGACACGCTCTGGTGGCCTCTGGAAAAGCCAGTCCCCATGCGAGTTGCTAGGGGGCCTCTAGGGATTCCTCTCCCGTCGATACTGGGGCCAAAAACCTTGTGTGGAGTCAGGGCTGGAACCGAGGATTCCTCTCAGGGGCTGACATGAATCTTTGAGTACTTCTGGAGTCTCCCCAGGGGAGTCAGGCCTCGTCTCGAGTGGGGGCATGGACGTGCGCTTTCCTTCCAGACTGTAGCAGCAATGTCACGCTTCCCGTCGCGTGGATCAAAGGATCTGTGGTTTTCCCTCGAGGCTTTCCCACAGGGCTGCCCCACGTGCCACCTTGGTGTGAGTCGATCCTCGGCGTGAAAGATGAGCCAGTGCAGGGCAAAGAGGTTCCTCTGGAATAGACTGAGACATCTGGGGGACTCTTGGAATGGTGGTACGACCATGGAGTTCCTCTCGCCTTTTCTGTTGAGAGTGCCTCCTCTTGAGATGCGACGGGAACGCTGGGAATTCTTTCCCGTTGAAAGCAGGGAAAGGATCGCTCATCTCGAGCTACGAGGGGGAAACGGGGCTCCTCTGGATGTGGGCGGGACCATCGTGCTTCCTCTCGAGTGGAGACGGGTATGGCGGTGAACTTCTTGAGTTGCAGCAATTGTGTGAAAGACCCTTTCGAAGTTCCAGAGGTTAGGTGTCATTAGTCTCCAGACGCCTCATCGGAAATAGGCCTCATATCGCCTGGAAGGGAGAACTTCCTGGATTTTCTCGAGTTGCGGCAGGTGTTCTCGAGTTACGACGGGGAACTCAGGGACCCGCCCTGGTGGCCTCAGGAGAGGCCACTCCCCATGCGAGTTGCTAGGCGGCCTCTCGGGATTCCTCTCCCTTCGATACCGGGGCCAAAAACCTTTTGTGGAGTCAGGGCCGGAACCGAGGATTCCTCTCAGGGGCTGACATGGATCTTTGGGTACTTCTGGAGTCTCCCCAGGGGAGTCAGGCCTCGTCTCGAGTGGGGGCATGCACGTGCGATTTCCTTCCAGGCTGTAGCAGCAATGTCACGCTTCTCGTCGCGTGGATCAAAGGATCTGTGGTTTTCCCTCGAGGCTTTCCCTCGAGGCTTTCCCACAGGGCTGTCCCACGTGCCACCGTGGTGTGAGTCGATCCTCGGTGTGAAAGATGAGCCAGTGCAGGGCAAAGAGGTTCCTCTGGAATGGACTGAGACATCTGGGGGACTCTTGGAATGGTGGTACGACCATGGAGTTCCTCTCGCCTTTCCTGTTGAGAGTGCCTCCTCTTGAGATGCGACGGGAACGCCGGGAATTCTTTCCCGTTGAAAGCAGGGAAAGGATCCCTCATCTCGAGATACGAGGGGGAAACGGGGCTCCTCTGGATGTGGGCGGGACCATCGTGCTTCCTCCCGAGTGGAGACGGGTATGGCGGTGAACTTCTTGAGTTGCAGCAAGGGTGTGAATGACCCTTTCGAAGTTCCAGAGGTTAGGTGTCATTAGTCTCCAGACGCCTCATCGGAAATAGGCCTCATCTGGCCTGGAAGGGAGAACTTCCTGGATTTGCTCGAGTTGCGGCAGGTGTTCTCGAGTTACGACGGGGACCTCAGGGACCCGCCCTGGTGGCCTCAGGAGAGGCCAGTCCCCATGCTAGTTGCTAGGGGGCCCCTCGGGATTCCTCTCCCTTCGATACCGGGGCCAAAAACCTTGTGTGGAGTCAGGGCCGGAACCGAGGATTCCTCTCAGGGGCTTACATGGATCTTTGGGTACTTCTAGAGTCTCCCCAGGGGAGTCAGGCCTCGTCTCGAGTGGGGGCATGCACGTGCGCTTTCCTTCCAGGCTGTAGCAGCAATGTCATTCTTCCCGTCGCATTTATCAAAGGATCTGTGGCTTTCCCTCGAGACTTCCCCTCGAGGCTTTCCCAAAGGGCTGTCCCACGTGCCACCGTGGTGTGAGTCGATCCTCGGCGTGAAAGATGAGCCAGTGCAGGGCAAAGAGGTTCCTCTGGAATTGACTGAGACATCTGGGGGAAGCTTGGAATGGTGGTACGACCATGGAGTTCCTCTCGCCTTTCCTGTTGAGAGTTCCTCCTCTTGAGATGCGACGGGAACGCCGGGAAATCTTTCCCGTTGAAAGCAGGGAAAGGATCCCTCATCTCAAGCTCCGAGGGGGAAACGGGGCTCCTCTGGATGTGGGCGGGACCATCGTGCTTCCTCCCGAGTGGAGACGGGTATTTCGGTGAACTTCTTGAGTTGCAGCAAGGGTGTGAATGACCCTTTCGAAGTTCCTGAGGTTAGGTGTCATTAGTCTCCAGACGCCTCATCGGAAATAGGCCTCATCTCGCCTGGAAGGGAGAACTTCCTGGATTTGCTCGAGTTGCGGAAGGTGTTCTCGAGTTACGACGGGGACCTCAGGGACCCGCCCTGGTGGCCTCAGGATTGGCCAGTCCCCATGCTAGTTGCTAGGGGGCCCCTCGGGATTCCTCTCCCGTCGATACCGGGGCCAAAAAACTTCTGTGGAGTCAGGTCCGGAACCGAGGATTCCTCTCAGGGGCTGACATGGATCTTTGGGTACTTCTGGAGTCTCCCCAGGGGAGTCAGGCCTCGTCTCGAGTGGGGGCATGCACGTGCGCTTTCCTTCCAGGCTGTAGCAGCAATGTCATTCTTCCCGTCGCATTTATCAAAGGATCTGTGGCTTTCCCTCGAGGCTTTCCCTCGAGGCTTTCCCACAGGGCTGTCCCACGTGCCACCGTGGTGTGAGTCGATCCTCGGCGTGAAAGATGAGCCAGTGCAGGTCAAAGAAGTTCCTCTGGAATGGACTGAGACATCTAGGGGACTCTAGGAATGGTGGTACAACCATTGAGTTACTCTCGCCTTTCCTGTTGAGAGTGCCTCCTCTTGAGATGCGACGGGAATGCTGGGAATTTTTTCCTGTTGAAAGCAGGGAAACGATCCCTCATCTCGAGCTCCGAGGGGGAAACGGGGCTCCTCTGGATGTGGGCGGGACCATCGTGCTTCCTCTCGAGTGGAGACGGGTATGGCGGTTAACTTCTTGAGTTGCAGCAAGGGTGTGAAAGACCCTTTCGAAGTTCCAGAGGTTAGGTGTCATTAGTCTCCAGACGCCTCATCGGAAATAGGCCTCATCTCGCCTGGAAGGGAGAACTTCCTGGATTTTCTCGAGTTTCGGCAGGAGTTCTCGAGTTACGACGGGGACCTCAGGGACCCGCCCTGGTGGCCTCAGGAAAGGCCAGTCCCCATGCGAGTTGCTAGGGGGCCTCTCGGGATTCCTATCCCATCAATACTGGGGCCAAAAACATTGTGTGGAGTCAGGGCCGGAACCGAGGATTCCTCTCAGCGGCTGACATGGATCTTTGGGTACTTCTGGAGTCTCCCCAGGGGAGTCAGGCCTCGTCTCGAGTGGGGGCATGCACGTGCGCTTTCCTTCCAGGCTGAAGCAGCAATGTCACGCTTTCCGTGGCGTGGATCAAAGGATCTGTGGTTTTCCCTCGAGGCTTTCCCTCGAGGCTTTCCCACAGGGCTGTCCCACGTGCCACTGTGGTGTGAGTCGATCCTCGGCGTGAAAGATGAGCCAGTGCAGGGCAAAGAGGTTCCTCTGGAATGGACTGAGACATCTGGGGGACTCTTGGAATGGTGGTACGACCATGGTGTTCCTCTCGCCTTTCCTGTTGAGAGTGCCTCCTCTTGACATGCGACGGGAACGCCAGGAATTCTTTTCCGTTGAAAGCAGGGAAAGGATCCCTCATCTCGAGCTCCGAGGGGGAAACGGGGCTCCTCTGGATGTGGGCGGGACCATCGTGCTTCCTCCCGTGTGGAGACGGGTATGGCGGTGAACTTCTTGAGTTGCAGCAAGGGTGTGAAAGACCCTTTCGAAGTTCCAGAGGTTAGGTGTCATTAGTCTCCAGACGCCTCATCGGAAATAGGCCTCATCTCGCCTGGAAGGGAGAACTTCCTGGATTTGCTCGAGTTGCGGAAGGTGTTCTCGAGTTACGACGGGGACCTCAGGGACCCGCCCTGGTGGCCTCAGGAGAGGCCAGTCCCCATGCTAGTTGCTAGGGGGCCCCTCGGGATTCCTCTCCCGTCGATACCGGGGCCAAAAACCTTGTGTGGAGTCAGGGCCGAAACCGAGGATTCCTCTCAGGGGCTGACATGGATCTTTGGGTACTTCTGGAGTCTCCCCAGGGGAGTCAGGCCTCGTCTCGAGTGGGGGCATGCACGTGCGCTTTCCTTCCAGGCTGTAGCAGCAATGTCATTCTTCCCGTCGCATTTATCAAAGGATCTGTGGCTTTCCCTCGAGACTTCCCCTCGAGGCTTTCCCACAGGGCTGTCCCACGTGCCACCGTGGTGTGAGTCGATCCTCGGCGTGAAAGATGAGCCAGTGCAGGGCAAAGAGGTTCCTCTGGAATTGACTGAGACATCTGGTGGAAGCTTGGAATGGTGGTACGACCATGGAGTTCCTCTCGCCTTTCCTGTTGAGAGTGCCTCCTCTTGAGATGCGAGGGGAACGCCGGGAAATCTTTCCCGTTGAAAGCAGGGAAAGGATCCCTCATCTCAAGCTCCGAGGGGGAAACGGGGCTCCTCTGGATGTGGGCGGGACTATCGTGCTTCCTCCCGAGTGGAGACGGGTATTTCGGTGAACTTCTTGAGTTGCAGCAAGGGTGTGAATGACCCTTTCGAAGTTCCTGAGGTTAGGTGTCATTAGTCTCCAGACGCCTCATCGGAAATAGGCCTCATCTCGCCTGGAAGGGAGAACTTCCTGGATTTGCTCGAGTTGCGGAAGGTGTTCTCGAGTTACGACGGGGACCTCAGGGACCCGCCCTGGTGGCCTCAGGAGAGGCCAGTCCCCATGCTAGTTGCTAGGGGGCCCCTCGGGATTCCTCTCCCGTCGATACCGGGGCCAAAAACCTTGTGTGGAGTCAGGGCCGAAACCGAGGATTCCTCTCAGGGGCTGACATGGATCTTTGGGTACTTCTGGAGTCTCCCCAGGGGAGTCAGGCCTCGTCTCGAGTGGGGGCATGCACGTGCGCTTTCCTTCCAGGCTGTAGCAGCAATGTCATTCTTCCCGTCGCATTTATCAAAGGATCTGTGGCTTTCCCTCGAGGCTTTCCCTCGAGGCTTTCCCACAGGGCTGTCCCACGTGCCACTGTGGTGTGAGTCGATCCTCGGCGTGAAAGATGAGCCAGTGCAGGGCAAAGAGGTTCCTCTGGAATGGACTGAGACATCTGGGGGACTCTTGGAATGGTGGTACGACCATGGTGTTCCTCTCGCCTTTCCTGTTGAGAGTGCCTCCTCTTGACATGCGACGGGAACGCCAGGAATTCTTTTCCGTTGAAAGCAGGGAAATGATCCCTCATCTCGAGCTCCGAGGGGGAAACGGGGCTCCTCTGGATGTGGGCGGGACCATCGTGCTTCCTCCCGAGTGGAGACGGGTATGGCGGTGAACTTCTTGAGTTGCAGCAAGGGTGTGAAAGACCCTTTCGAAGTTCCAGAGGTTAGGTGTCATTAGTCTCCAGACGCCTCAACGGAAATAGGCCTCATCTCGCATGGAAGGGAGAACTTCCTGGATTTTCTCGAGTTGGGGCAGGTGTTCTCGAGTTACGACGGGGACCTCAGGGACCCGCCCTGGTGGCCTCAGGAGAGGCCAGTCCCCATGCTAGTTGCTAGGGGGCCCCTCGGGATTCCTCTCTCGTCGATACTGGGGCCAAAAACATTGCGTGGAGTCAGGGCCGGAACCGAGGATTCCTCTCAGGGGCTGACATGGATCTTTGGGTACTTCTGGAGTCTCCCCAGGGGAGTCAGGCCTCGTCTCGAGAGGGGGCATGCACGTGCGCTTTCCTTCCAGGCTCTAGCAGCAATGTCACGCTTCCCGTCGCGTGGATCAAAGAATCTGTGGTTTTTCCTCGAGGCTTTCCCATGAGGCTTTCCCAGAGGGCTGTCCCACGTGCCACCGTGGTGTGAGTCGATCCTCGGCGTGAAAGATGAGCCAGTGCAGGGCAAAGAGGTTCCTCTGGAATGGACTGAGACATCTCGGGGACTTTTGGAATGGTGGTACCACCATGGAGTTCCTCTCGCCTTTCCTGTTGAGAGTGCCTCCTCTTGAGATGCGACGGGAACGCTGCGAATTCTTTCCCGTTGAAAGCAGGGAAAGGATCCCTCATCTCGAGCTACGAGGGGGAAACGGGGCTCCTCTGGATGTGGGCGGGACCATCGTGCTTCCTCTCGAGTGGAGACGGGTATGGCGGTGAACTTCTTGAGTTGCAGCAATTGTGTGAAAGACCCTTTCGAAGTTCCAGAGGTTAGGTGTCATTAGTCTCCAGACGACTCATCGGAAATAGGCCTCATCTCGCCTGGAAGGGAGAATTTCCTGGATTTTCTCGAGTTGCGGCAGGTGTTCTCGAGTTACGACGGGGACGTTAGGGACCCGCCCTGGTGGCCTCAGGAGAGGCCACTCCCCATGCGAGTTGCTAGGCTGCCTCTTGGGATTCCTCTCCCGTTGATACCGGGGCCAAAAACCTTGTGTGGAGTCAGGGCCGGAACCGAGGATTCCTCTCAGGGGCTGACATGGATCTTTGGGTACTTCTGGAGTCTCCCCAGGGGAGTCAGGCCTCGTCTCGAGTGGTGGCATGCACTTGCGCTTTCCTTCCAGGCTGTAGCAGCAATGTCACGCTTCCCGTTGCGTGGATCAAAGGATATGTGGTTTTCCCTCGAGGCTTTCCCTCGAGGCTTTCCCACAGGGCTGTCCCACATGCGACCGTGGTGTGAGTCGATCCTCGGCGTGAAAGATGAGCCAGTGCAGGGCAAAGAGGTTCCTCTGGAATGGACTGAGACATCTGGGGGACTCTTGGAATGGTGGTACGACCATGGAGTTCCTCTCGCCTTTCCTGTTGAGAGTGCCTCCTCTTGAGATGCGACGAGAACGCCGGGAATTCTTTCCCGTTGAAAGCAGGGAAAGGATCCCTCATCTCGAGCTACGAGGGGGAAACGGGGCTCCTCTGGATGTGGGCGGGACCATCGTGCTTCCTCCCGAGTGGAGACGGGTATGGCAGTGAACTTCTTGAGTTGCAGCAAGGGTGTGAATGACCCTTTCGAAGTTCCAGAGGTTAGGTGTCATTAGTCTCCAGACGCCTCATCGGAAATAGGCCTCATCTGGCCTGGAAGGGAGAACTTCCTGGATTTGCTCGAGTTGCGGCAGGTGTTCTCGAGTTACGACGGGGACCTCAGGGACCCGCCCTGGTGGCCTCAGGAGAGGCCAGTCCCCATGCTAGTTGCTAGGGGGCCCCTCGGGATTCCTCTCCCTTCGATACCGGGGCCAAAATCCTTGTGTGGAGTCAGGGCCGGAACCGAGGATTCCTCTCAGGGGCTGACATGGATCTTTGGGTACTTCTGGAGTCTCCCCAGGGGAGTCAGGCCTCGTCTCGAGTGGGGGCATGCACGTGCGCTTTCCTTCCAGGCTGTAGCAGCAATGTCATTCTTCCCGTCGCATTTATCAAAGGATCTGTGGCTTTCCCTCGAGACTTCCCCTCGCGGCTTTCCCACAGGGCTGTCCCACGTGCCACCGTGGTGTGAGTCGATCCTCGGCGTGAAATATGAGCCAGTGCAGGGCAAAGAGGTTCCTCTGGAATTGACTGAGACATCTGGGGGAAGCTTGGAATGGTGGTACGACCATGGAGTTCCTCTCGCCTTTCCTGTTGAGAGTGCCTCCTCTTGAGATGCGACGGGAACGCCGGGAAATCTTTCCCGTTGAAAGCAGGGAAAGGATCCCTCATCTCGAGCTCCGAGGGGGAAACGGGGCTCCTCTGGATGTGGGCGGGACCATCGTGCTTCCTCCCGAGTGGAGACGGGTATTTCGGTGAACTTCTTGAGTTGCAGCAAGGGTGTGAATGACCCTTTCGAAGTTCCTGAGGTTAGGTGTCATTAGTCTCCAGACGCCTCATCGGAAATAGGCCTCATCTCGCCTGGAAGGGAGAACTTCCTGGATTTGCTCGAGTTGCGGCAGGTGTTCTCGAGTTACGACGGGGACCTCAGGGACCCGCCCTGGTGGCCTCAGGAGAGGCCAGTCCCCATGCTAGTTGCTAGGGGCCCCTCGGGATTCCTCTCCCGTCGATACCGGGGCCAAAAACCTTGTGTGGAGTCAGGGCCGGAACCAAGGATTCCTCTCAGGGGCTGACATGGATCTTTGGGTACTTCTGGAGTCTCCCCAGGGGAGTCAGGCCTCGTCTCGAGTGGGGGCATGCACGTGCGCTTTCCTTCCAGGCTGTAGCAGCAATGTCATTCTTCCCGTCGCATTTATCAAAGGATCTGTGGCTTTCCCTCGAGGCTTTCCCTCGAGGCTTTCCCACAGGGCTGTCCCACGTGCCACCGTGGTATGAGTCGATCCTCGGCGTGAAAGATGAGCCAGTGCAGGTCAAAGAGGTTCCTCTGGAATGGACTGAGACATCTAGGGGACTCTAGGAATGGTGGTACAACCATTGAGTTCCTCTCGCCTTTCCTGTTGCGAGTGCCTCCACTTGAGATGCGACGGGAATGCTGGGAATTTTTTCCTGTTGAAAGCAGGGAAACGATCCCTCATCTCGAGCTCCGAGGGGGAAACGGGGCTCCTCTGGATGTGGGCGGGACCATCGTGCTTCCTCTCGAGTGGAGACGGGTATGGCGGTGAACTTCTTGAGTTGCAGCAAGGGTGTGAAAGACCCTTTCGAAGTTCCAGAGGTTAGGTGTCATTAGTCTCCAGACGCCTCATCGGAAATAGGCCTCATCTCGCCTGGAAGGGAGAACTTCCTGGATTTTCTCGAGTTTCGGCAGGAGTTCTCGAGTTACGACGGGGACCTCAGGGACCCGCCCTGGTGGCCTCAGGAGAGGCCAGTCCCCATGCGAGGTGCTAGGGGGCCTCTCGGGATTCCTCTCCCGTCGATACCGGGGCCAAAAACCTTGTGTGGAGTCAGGGCCGGAAACGAGGATTCCTCTCAGGGGCTGACATGGATCTTTGAGTACTTCTGGAGTCTCCCCAGGGGATTCAGGCCTCGTCTCGAGAGGGGGCATGCACGTGCGCTTTCCTTCCAGGCTGTAGCAGCAATGTCACGCTTCCCGTCGCGTGGATCAAAGGATCTGTGGTTTTCCCTCGAGGCTTTCCCTCGAGGCTTTCCCACAGGGCTGTCCCACGTGCCACCGTGGTGTGAGTCGATCCTCGGCGTGAAAGATGAGCCAGTGCAGGGCAAAGAGGTTCCTCTGGAATGGACTGAGACATCTGGGGGACTCTTGGAATGGTGGTACGACCATGGAGTTCCTCTCGCCTTTCCTGTTGAGAGTGCCTCCTCTTGAGATGCGACGGGAATGACGGGAATACTTTCCCGTTGAAAGCAGGGAAAGGATCCCTCATCTCGAGCTACGAGGGGGAAACGGGGCTCCTCTGGATGTGGGCGGGACCATCGTGCTTCCTCTCGAGTGGAGACGGGTATGGCGGTGAACTTCTTGAGTTGCAGCAAGTGTGTGAAAGACCCTTTCGAAGTTCCAGAGGTTAGGTGTCATTAGTCTCCAGACGCCTCATCGGAAATAGGCCTCATCTCGCCTGCAAGGGAGAACTTCCTTGATTTTCTAGAGTTGCGGTAGGTGTTCTCGAGTTACGACGGGGACCTCAGGGACCCGCCCTGGTTGCCTCAAGAGGCCAGTCCCCATGCGATTTGCTACGGGGCCTCTCGGGATTCCTCTCCCGTCGATACCGGGGCCAAAAACCTTGTGTGCAGTCAGGGCCGGAACCGAGGATTCCTCTCAGGGGCTGACATGGATCTTTGGGTACTTCTGGAGTCTCCCCAGGGGAGTCAGGCCTCGTCTCGAGTGGGGGCATGCACGTGCGCTTTCCTTCCAGGCTGTAGCAGCAATGTCACGCTTCCCGTCGCGTGGATCATAGGATCTGTGGTTTTCCCTCGAGGCTTTCCCTCGAGGCTTTCCCACAGGGCTGTCCCACGTGCCACCGTGGTGTGAGTCGATCCTCGGCGTGAAAGATGAGCCAGTGCAGGGCAAAGAGCTTCCTCTGGAATGTACTGAGACATCTGGGGGACTCTTGGAATGGTGGTACCACCATGGAGTTCCTCTCGCCTTTCCTGTTGAGAGTGCCTCCTCTTGAGATGCGATGGGAACGCCGGGAATTCTTTCCCGTTGAAAGCAGGCAAAGGATCCCTCATCTCGAGCTACGAGGGGGAAACGGGGCTCCTCTGGATGTGGGCGGGACCATCCTGCTTCCTCTCGAGTGGAGACGGGTATGGAAGTGAACTTCTTGAGTTGCAGCAAGGGTGTGAAAGACCCTTTCGAAGTTCCAGAGGTTAGGTGTCATTAGTCTCCAGACGCCTCATCGGAAATAGGATTCTTCTCGCCTGGAAGGGAGAACTTCCTGGATTATCTCGAGATGCGGCAGGTGTTCTCGAGTTACGACGGGGACCTCAGGGACCCGCCCTGGTGGCCTCAGGAAAGGCCAGTCCACATGCGAGTTGCTAGGGGGCCTCTCGGAATTCCTCTCCCGTCGATACCGGGGCCAAAAACCTTGTGTGGAGTCAGGGCCGGAAACGAGGATTCCTCTCAGGGGCTGACATGTATCTTTGGGTACTTCTGGAGTCTCCGCAGGGGAGTCAGGCCTCGTCTCGAGTGGGGGCATGCACGTGCGCTATCCTTCCAAGCTGTAGCAGCAATGTCACGCTTCTCGACCCATGGATCAAAGGATCTGTGGTTTTCCCTTCAGGCTTTCCCACAGGGCTGTCCCACGTGCCTCCGTGGTGTGAGTCGATCCTCGGCGTGAAAGATGAGCCAGTGCAGGGCAAAGAGGTTCCTTTGGAATGGACTGAGACATCTGGGGGACTCTAGGAATGGTGGTACGACCATGGAGTTCCTCTCGCCTTTCCTGTTGAGAGTGCCTCCTCTTGAGATGCGACGGGAACGCCGGGAATTCCTTCCCGTTGAAAGCAGGAAAGGATCCCTCATCTCGAGCTCCGAGAGGGAAACGGGGCTCCTCTGGATGTGGGCGGGACCATCGTGCTTCCTCTCGAGTGGAGACGGGTATGGCGGTGAACTTCTTGAGTTGCAGCAAGGGTGTGAAAGACCCTTTCGAAATTCCAAAGGTTAGGTGTCATTAGTCTCCAGAAGCCTCATCGGAAATAGGCCTCATCTCGCCTGGAAGGGAGAACTTCCTGGATTTTCTCGAGTTGCGGCAGGTGTTCTCGAGTTACGACGGGGACCTCAGGGACCCGCCCTGGTGGCCTCAGGAGAGGCCAGTCCCCATGCGAGGTGCTAGGGGGCCTCTCGGGATTCCTCTCCCGTCGATACCGGGGCCAAAAAGCTTGTGTGGAGTCAAGGCCGGAACCGAGGATTCCTCTCAGGGGCTGCCATGGATCTTTGGGTACTTCTGGAGTCTCCCCAGGGGAGTCAGGCCTCGACTCGAGTGGGGGCATGCACGTGCGCTTTCCTTCCAGGCTGTAGCAGCAATGTCACGCTTCCCGTCGCGTGGATCAAAGGATCTGTGGTATTCCCTCGAGGCTTTCCCTCGAGGCTTTCCCACAGGGCTGTCCCACGTGCCACCGTGGTGTGAGTCGATTCTCGGCGTGAAAGATTAGCCAGTGCAGGGCAAAGAGGTTCCTCTGGAATGGACTGAGACATCTGGGGGACTCTTGGAATGGTGGTACGACCATGGAGTTCCTCTCGCCTTTCCTGTTGAGAGTGCCTCCTCTTGAGATACGACGGGCACACCGGGAATTCTTTCCCGTTGAAAGCAGGGAAAGGATCCCTCATCTCGAGCTAAGAGGGGGAAACGGGGCTCCTCTGGATGTGGGCGGGACCATCGTGCTTCCTCTCGAGTGGAGACGGGTATGGCGGTGAACTTCTTGAGTTGCAGCAAGGGTGTGAAAGACCCTTTCGAAGTTCGAGAGGTTAGGTGTCATTAGTCTCCAGACGCCTCATCGGAAATAGGCCTCATCTCGCCTGGAAGGGAGAACTTCCTTGATTTTCTCGAGTTGCGGCAGGTGTTCTCGAGTTACGACGGGGACCTCAGGGACCCGCCCTGGTGGCCTCAGGAGAGGCCAGTCCCCATGCGAGGTGCTAGGGGGCCTCTCAGGATTCCTCTCCCGTCGATACCAAGGCCAAAAACCTTGTGTGGAGTCAGGGTCGGAACCGAGGATTCCTCTCAGGGGCTTATATGGATCTTTGGGTACTTCTGGAGTCTCGCCAGGGGAGACAGGCCTCGTCTCGAGTGGGGGCATGCACGTGCGATTTCCTTCCAGGCTGTAGCAGCAATGTCACGCTTCCCGTCGCGTGGATCAAAGGATCTGTGGTTTTCCCTCGAGGCTTTCCCTGGAGGCTTTCCCACAGGGCTGTCCCTCGTGCCTCCGTGGTGTGAGTCGATCCTCGGCGTGAAAGATGAGCCAGTGCAGGGCAAAGAGGTTCCTCTGGAATGGACTGAGACATCTGGGGGACTCTAGGAATGGTGGTACGACCATGGAGTTCCTCTCGCCTTTCCTGTTGAGAGTGCCTCCTCTTGAGATGCGACGGGAACGCCGGGAATTCCTTCCCGTTGAAAGCAGGAAAGGATCCCTCATCTCGAGCTCCGAGAGGGAAACGGGGCTCCTCTGGATGTGGGCGGGACCATCGTGCTTCCTCTCGAGTGGAGACGGGTATGGCGGTGAACTTCTTGAGTTGCAGCAAGGGTGTGAAAGACCCTTTCGAAATTCCAAAGGTTAGGTGTCATTAGTGTCCAGACGCCTCATCGGAAATAGGCCTCATCTCGCCTGGAAGGGAGAACTTCCTGGATTTTCTCGAGTTGCGGCAGGTGTTCTCGAGTTAAGACGGGGACCTCAGGGACCCGCCCTGGTGGCCTCAGGAGAGGCCAGTCCCCATGCGAGGTGCTAGGGGGCCTCTCGGGATTCCTCTCCCGTCGATACCGGGGCCAAAAAGCTTGTGTGGAGTCAGGGCCGGAACCGAGGATTCCTCTCAGGGGCTGACATGGATCTTTGGGTACTTCTGGAGTCTCCCCAGGGGAGTCAGGCCTCGACTCGAGTGGGGGAATGCGCGTGCGCTTTCCTTCCAGGCTGTAGCAGCAATGTCACGCTTCCCGTCGCGTGGATCAAAGGATCTGTGGTTTTCCCTCGAGGCTTTCCCTCGAGGCTTTCCCACAGGGCTGTCCCACGTGCCACCGTGGTGTGAGTCGATCCTCGGCGTGAAAGATGAGCCAGTGCAGGGCAAAGAGGTTCCTCTGGAATGGACTGAGACATCTGGGGGACTCTTGGAATGGTGGTACGACCATGGAGTTCCTCTCGCCTTTCCTGTTGAGAGTGCCTCCTCTTGAGATGCGACGGGAATGACGGGAATACTTTCCCGTTGAAAGCAGGGAAAGGATCCCTCATCTCGAGCTACGAGGGGGAAACGGGGCTCCTCTGGATGTGGGCGGGACCATCGTGCTTCCTCTCGAGTGGAGACGGGTATGGCGGTGAACTTCTTGAGTTGCAGCAAGTGTGTGAAAGACCCTTTCGAAGTTCCAGAGGTTAGGTGTCATTAGTCTCCAGACGCCTCATCGGAAATAGGCCTCATCTCGCCTGCAAGGGAGAACTTCCTTGATTTTCTAGAGTTGCGGTAGGTGTTCTCGAGTTACGACGGGGACCTCAGGGACCCGCCCTGGTTGCCTCAAGAGGCCAGTCCCCATGCGATTTGCTACGGGGCCTCTCGGGATTCCTCTCCCGTCGATACCGGGGCCAAAAACCTTGTGTGCAGTCAGGGCCGGAACCGAGGATTCCTCTCAGGGGCTGACATGGATCTTTGGGTACTTCTGGAGTCTCCCCAGGGGAGTCAGGCCTCGTCTCGAGTGGGGGCATGCACGTGCGCTTTCCTTCCAGGCTGTAGCAGCAATGTCACGCTTCCCGTCGCGTGGATCATAGGATCTGTGGTTTTCCCTCGAGGCTTTCCCTCGAGGCTTTCCCACAGGGCTGTCCCACGTGCCACCGTGGTGTGAGTCGATCCTCGGCGTGAAAGATGAGCCAGTGCAGGGCAAAGAGCTTCCTCTGGAATGTACTGAGACATCTGGGGGACTCTTGGAATGGTGGTACCACCATGGAGTTCCTCTCGCCTTTCCTGTTGAGAGTGCCTCCTCTTGAGATGCGATGGGAACGCCGGGAATTCTTTCCCGTTGAAAGCAGGCAAAGGATCCCTCATCTCGAGCTACGAGGGGGAAACGGGGCTCCTCTGGATGTGGGCGGGACCATCCTGCTTCCTCTCGAGTGGAGACGGGTATGGAAGTGAACTTCTTGAGTTGCAGCAAGGGTGTGAAAGACCCTTTCGAAGTTCCAGAGGTTAGGTGTCATTAGTCTCCAGACGCCTCATCGGAAATAGGATTCTTCTCGCCTGGAAGGGAGAACTTCCTGGATTATCTCGAGATGCGGCAGGTGTTCTCGAGTTACGACGGGGACCTCAGGGACCCGCCCTGGTGGCCTCAGGAAAGGCCAGTCCACATGCGAGTTGCTAGGGGGCCTCTCGGAATTCCTCTCCCGTCGATACCGGGGCCAAAAACCTTGTGTGGAGTCAGGGCCGGAAACGAGGATTCCTCTCAGGGGCTGACATGTATCTTTGGGTACTTCTGGAGTCTCCGCAGGGGAGTCAGGCCTCGTCTCGAGTGGGGGCATGCACGTGCGCTATCCTTCCAAGCTGTAGCAGCAATGTCACGCTTCTCGACCCATGGATCAAAGGATCTGTGGTTTTCCCTTCAGGCTTTCCCACAGGGCTGTCCCACGTGCCTCCGTGGTGTGAGTCGATCCTCGGCGTGAAAGATGAGCCAGTGCAGGGCAAAGAGGTTCCTTTGGAATGGACTGAGACATCTGGGGGACTCTAGGAATGGTGGTACGACCATGGAGTTCCTCTCGCCTTTCCTGTTGAGAGTGCCTCCTCTTGAGATGCGACGGGAACGCCGGGAATTCCTTCCCGTTGAAAGCAGGAAAGGATCCCTCATCTCGAGCTCCGAGAGGGAAACGGGGCTCCTCTGGATGTGGGCGGGACCATCGTGCTTCCTCTCGAGTGGAGACGGGTATGGCGGTGAACTTCTTGAGTTGCAGCAAGGGTGTGAAAGACCCTTTCGAAATTCCAAAGGTTAGGTGTCATTAGTCTCCAGAAGCCTCATCGGAAATAGGCCTCATCTCGCCTGGAAGGGAGAACTTCCTGGATTTTCTCGAGTTGCGGCAGGTGTTCTCGAGTTACGACGGGGACCTCAGGGACCCGCCCTGGTGGCCTCAGGAGAGGCCAGTCCCCATGCGAGGTGCTAGGGGGCCTCTCGGGATTCCTCTCCCGTCGATACCGGGGCCAAAAAGCTTGTGTGGAGTCAAGGCCGGAACCGAGGATTCCTCTCAGGGGCTGCCATGGATCTTTGGGTACTTCTGGAGTCTCCCCAGGGGAGTCAGGCCTCGACTCGAGTGGGGGCATGCACGTGCGCTTTCCTTCCAGGCTGTAGCAGCAATGTCACGCTTCCCGTCGCGTGGATCAAAGGATCTGTGGTATTCCCTCGAGGCTTTCCCTCGAGGCTTTCCCACAGGGCTGTCCCACGTGGCACCGTGGTGTGAGTCGATTCTCGGCGTGAAAGATTAGCCAGTGCAGGGCAAAGAGGTTCCTCTGGAATGGACTGAGACATCTGGGGGACTCTTGGAATGGTGGTACGACCATGGAGTTCCTCTCGCCTTTCCTGTTGAGAGTGCCTCCTCTTGAGATACGACGGGCACACCGGGAATTCTTTCCCGTTGAAAGCAGGGAAAGGATCCCTCATCTCGAGCTAAGAGGGGGAAACGGGGCTCCTCTGGATGTGGGCGGGACCATCGTGCTTCCTCTCGAGTGGAGACGGGTATGGCGGTGAACTTCTTGAGTTGCAGCAAGGGTGTGAAAGACCCTTTCGAAGTTCGAGAGGTTAGGTGTCATTAGTCTCCAGACGCCTCATCGGAAATAGGCCTCATCTCGCCTGGAAGGGAGAACTTCCTTGATTTTCTCGAGTTGCGGCAGGTGTTCTCGAGTTACGACGGGGACCTCAGGGACCCGCCCTGGTGGCCTCAGGAGAGGCCAGTCCCCATGCGAGGTGCTAGGGGGCCTCTCGGGATTCCTGTCCCGTCGATACCAAGGCCAAAAACCTTGTGTGGAGTCAGGGTCGGAACCGAGGATTCCTCTCAGGGGCTTATATGGATCTTTGGGTACTTCTGGAGTCTCGCCAGGGGAGACAGGCCTCGTCTCGAGTGGGGGCATGCACGTGCGATTTCCTTCCAGGCTGTAGCAGCAATGTCACGCTTCCCGTCGCGTGGATCAAAGGATCTGTGGTTTTCCCTCGAGGCTTTCCCTGGAGGCTTTCCCACAGGGCTGTCCCTCGTGCCTCCGTGGTGTGAGTCGATCCTCGGCGTGAAAGATGAGCCAGTGCAGGGCAAAGAGGTTCCTCTGGAATGGACTGAGACATCTGGGGGACTCTAGGAATGGTGGTACGACCATGGAGTTCCTCTCGCCTTTCCTGTTGAGAGTGCCTCCTCTTGAGATGCGACGGGAACGCCGGGAATTCCTTCCCGTTGAAAGCAGGAAAGGATCCCTCATCTCGAGCTCCGAGAGGGAAACGGGGCTCCTCTGGATGTGGGCGGGACCATCGTGCTTCCTCTCGAGTGGAGACGGGTATGGCGGTGAACTTCTTGAGTTGCAGCAAGGGTGTGAAAGACCCTTTCGAAATTCCAAAGGTTAGGTGTCATTAGTGTCCAGACGCCTCATCGGAAATAGGCCTCATCTCGCCTGGAAGGGAGAACTTCCTGGATTTTCTCGAGTTGCGGCAGGTGTTCTCGAGTTAAGACGGGGACCTCAGGGACCCGCCCTGGTGGCCTCAGGAGAGGCCAGTCCCCATGCGAGGTGCTAGGGGGCCTCTCGGGATTCCTCTCCCGTCGATACCGGGGCCAAAAAGCTTGTGTGGAGTCAGGGCCGGAACCGAGGATTCCTCTCAGGGGCTGACATGGATCTTTGGGTACTTCTGGAGTCTCCCCAGGGGAGTCAGGCCTCGACTCGAGTGGGGGCATGCACGTGCGCTTTCCTTCCAGGCTGTAGCAGCAATGTCACGCTTCCCGTCGCGTGGATCAAAGGATCTGTGGTTTTCCCTCGAGGCTTTCCCTCGAGGCTTTCCCACAGGGCTGTCCCACGTGCCACCGTGGTGTGAGTCGATCCTCGGCGTGAAAGATGAGCCAGTGCAGGGCAAAGATGTTCCTCTGGAATGGATTGAGACATCTGGGGGACTCTTGGAATGGTGGTACGACCATGGAGTTCCTCTCGCCTTTCCTGTTGAGAGTGCCTCCTCTTGAGATGCGACGGGAACGCCGGGAATACTTTCCCGTTGAAAGCAGGAAAAGGATCCCTCATCTCGAGCTACGAGGGGGAAACGGGGCTCCTCTGGATGTGGGCGGGACCATCGTACTTCCTCTCTAGTGGAGACAGGTATGGTGGTGAACTTCTTGAGTTGCAGCAAGGCTGTGAAAGACCCTTTCGAAGTTCCAGAGGTTAGGTGTCATTAGTCTCCAGACGCCTCATAGGAAATAGGCCTCATCTCGCCTGGAAGGGAGAACTTCCTGGATTTTCTCGAGTTGCGGCAGGTGTTCTCGAGTTATTACGGGGACCTCAGGAACCCGCCCTGGTGGCCTCAGGAGAGGCCAGTCCCCATGCGAGGTGCTAGGGGGCCTCTCGGGATTCCTCTCCCGTCGATACGGGGGCCAAAAACCTTGTGTGCAGTCAGGGCCGGAACCGAGGATTCCTCTCAGGGGCTGACATGGATCTTTGGGTACTTCTGGAGTCTCCCCAGGGGAGTCAGGCCTCGTCTCGAGTGGGGGCATGCACGTGGACTTTCCTTCCAGGCTGTAGCAGCAATGTCACGCTTCCCGTCGCGTGGATCAAAGGATCTGTGGTTTTCCCTCGAGGCTTTCCCACATGGCTGTCCCACGTGCCACCGTGGTGTGAGTCGATCCTCAGCGTGAAAGATGAGCCAGTGCAGGACAAAGAGGTTCCTCTGGAATGGACTGAGATATCTGGGGGACTTTTGGAATGGTGGTACGACCATGGAGTTCCTCTCGCCTTTCCTGTTGAGAGTGCCTCCTCTTGAGATGCGACGGGAACGCCGGGAACTCTTTCGCTTTGAATCCAGGGAAAGGATCCCTCATCTCGAGCTACGAGGGGAAAACGGGGCTCCTCTGGATGTGGGCGGGACCATCGTGCTTCCTCTCGAGTGGAGACGGGTATGGCGGTGAACTTCTTGAGTTGCAGCAAGGGTGTGAAAGACCCTTTCGAAGTTCCAGAGGTTAGGTGTCATTAGTCTCCAGACGCCTCATCGGAAATAGGCCTCATCTCGCCTGGAAGGGAGAACTTCCTGGATTTTCTCGAGTTGCGGCAGGTGTTCTCGAGTTACGACGGGGACCTCAGGGACCCGCCCTGGTGGCCTCAGGAGTGGCCAGTCACCATGCGAGTTGCTAGGGGGCCTCTCGGGATTCCTCTCCCGTCGATACCGGGGCCAAAAACCTTGTGTGGAGTCAGGGCCAGAACCGAGGATTCCTCTCAGGGGCTGACATGGATCTTTGGGTACTTCTGGAGTCTCGCCAGGGGAGACAGGCCTCGTCTCGTGAGGGGGCATGCACGTGCACTTTCCTTCCAGGCTGTAGCAGCAATGTCACGCTTCCCGTCGCGTGGATCATAGGATCTGTGGTTTTCCCTCGAGGCTTTCCCTCGAGGCTTTCCCACAGGGCTGTCCCACGTGCCACCGTGGTGTGAGTCGATCCTCGGCGTGAAAGATGAGCCAGTGCAGGGCAAAGAGCTTCCTCTGGAATGTACTGAGACATCTGGGGGACTCTTGGAATGGTGGTACCACCATGGAGTTCCTCTCGCCTTTCCTGTTGAGAGTGCCTCCTCTTGAGATGCGATGGGAACGCCGGGAATTCTTTCCCGTTGAAAGCAGGCAAAGGATCCCTCATCTCGAGCTACGAGGGGGAAACGGGGCTCCTCTGGATGTGGGCGGGACCATCCTGCTTCCTCTCGAGTGGAGACGGGTATGGAAGTGAACTTCTTGAGTTGCAGCAAGGGTGTGAAAGACCCTTTCGAAGTTCCAGAGGTTAGGTGTCATTAGTCTCCAGACGCCTCATCGGAAATAGGATTCTTCTCGCCTGGAAGGGAGAACTTCCTGGATTATCTCGAGATGCGGCAGGTGTTCTCGAGTTACGACGGGGACCTCAGGGACCCGCCCTGGTGACCTCAGGAAAGGCCAGTCCACATGCGAGTTGCTAGGGGGCCTCTCGGAATTCCTCTCCCGTCGATACCGGGGCCAAAAACCTTGTGTGGAGTCAGGGCCGGAAACGAGGATTCCTCTCAGGGGCTGACATGTATCTTTGGGTACTTCTGGAGTCTCCGCAGGGGAGTCAGGCCTCGTCTCGAGTGGGGGCATGCACGTGCGCTATCCTTCCAAGCTGTAGCAGCAATGTCACGCTTCTCGACCCATGGATCAAAGGATCTGTGGTTTTCCCTTCAGGCTTTCCCACAGGGCTGTCCCACGTGCCACCGTGGTGTGAGTCGATCTTCGGCGTGAAAGATGAGCCAGTGCAGGGCAAAGAGGTTCCTCTGGAATGGACTGATACATCTGGGGGACTCTTGGAATGGTGGTACGATCATGGAGTTCCTCTCGCCTTTCCTGTTGAGAGTGCCTCCTCTTGAGATGCGACGGGAACGCCTGGAATTCTTTCCCGTTGAAAGCAGGGAAAGGATCCCTCATCTCGAGCTACGAGGGGGAAACGGGGCTCCTCTGGATGTGGGCGGGACCATCGTGCTTCCTCTCGAGTGGAGACGGGTATGGCGGTGAACTTCTTGAGTTGCAGCAAGGGTGTGAAAGACCCTTTCGAAGTTCCAGAGGTTAGGTGTCATTAGTCTCCAGAAGCCTCATCGGAAATAGGCCTCATCTCGCCTGGAAGGGAGAACTTCCTGGATTTTCTCGAGTTGCAGCAGGTGTTCTCGAGTTACGACGTGGACCTCAGGGACCCTCCCTGGTGGCCTCAGGAAAGGCCAATCCCCATGCGAGTTGCTAGGGGGCCTCTCGGGATTCCTCTCCCGTCGATACCGGTGCCAAATACCTTGTGTGGAGTCAGGGCCGGAACCGAGGATTCCTCTCAGGGGCTGACATGGATCTTTGGGTACTTCTGGAGTCTCCCCAGGGGAGTCAGGCCTCGTCTCGAGTGGGGGCATGCACGTGTGCTTTCCTTCCAGGCTGTAGCAGCAATGACACGCTTCCCGTTGCGTGGATCAAAGGATCTGTGATTTTCCCTCGAGGCTTTCCCTCGAGGCTTTCCCACAGGGCTGTCCCACGTGCCTCCGTGGTGTGAGTCGATCCTCTGCGTGAAAGATGAGCCAGTGCAGGGCAAAGAGCTTCCTCTGGAATGGACTGAGACATCTGGGGGACTCTTGGAATGGTGGTACGACCATGGAGTTCCTCTCGCCTTTCCTGTTGAGAGTGCCTCCTCTTGAGATGCGACGGGAACGCCGGGAATTCTTTCCCGTTGAAAGCAGGCAAAGGATCCCTCATCTCGAGCTACGAGGGGGAAACGGGGCTCCTCTGGATGTGGGCGGGACCATCCTGCTTCCTCTCTAGTGGAGACGGGTATGGAAGTGAACTTCTTGAGTTGCAGCAAGGGTGTGAAAGACCCTTTCGAAGTTCCAGAGGTTAGGTGTCATTAGTCTCCAGACGCCTCATCGGAAATAGGCCTCATCTCGCCTGGAAGGGAGAACTTCCTGGATTTTCTCGAGATGCGGCAGGTGTTCTCGAGTTACGACGGGGACGTCAGGGACCCGCCCTGGTGGCCTCAGGAGAGGCCAGTCCATATGCGAGTTGCTAGGGGGCCTCGCGGGATTCCTCTCCCGTCGATACCGGGGCCAAAAACCTTGTGTGGAGTCAGGGCCGGAAACGAGGATTCCTCTCAGGGGCTGACATGGATCTTTGGGTACTTCTGGAGTCTCCGCAGGGGAGTCAGGCCTCGTCTCGAGTGGGGGCATGCACGTGCGTTTTCTTTCCAGGCTGTAGCAGCAATGTCACGCTTCCCTTCGCGTGGATCAAAGGATCTGTGGTTTTCCCTCGAGGCTTTCCCACAGGGCTGTCCCACGTGCCACCGTGGTGTGAGTCGATCCTCGGCGTGAAAGATGAGCCAGTGCAGGGCAAAGAGGTTCCTCTGGAATGGACTGAGACATCTGGGGGACTCTTGGAATGGTGGTACGAACATGGAGTTCCTCTCGCCTTTCCTGTTGAGAGTGCCTCCTCTTGAGATGCGACGGGAACTCCGGGAATTCTTTCCCGTTGAAAGCAGGCAAAGGATCCCTCATCTCGAGCTACGAGGGGGAAACGGGGCTCCTCTGGATGTGGGCGGTACCATCGTGCTTCCTCTCGAGTGGAGACGGGTATGGCAGTGAACTTCTTGAGTTGCAGCAAGGGTGTGAAAGACCCTTTCGAAGTTCCAGAGGTTAGGTGTCATTAGTCTCCAGACGCCTCATCGGAAATAGGCCTCATCTCGCCTGGAAGGGAGAACTTCCTGGATTTTCTCGAGTTGCGGCAGGTGTTCTCGAGTTACGACGGGGACCTCAGGGACCCGCCCTGGTGGCCTCAGGAGTGGCCACTCACCTTGCGAGTTGCAAGGGGGCCTCTCGGGATTCCTCTCCCGTCGATACCGGGTCCAAAAACCTTGTGTGGAGTCAGGGCCAGAACCGAGGATTCGTCTCAGGGGCTGATATGGATCTTTGGGTACTTCTGGAGTCTCGCCAGAGGAGACAGGCCTCGTCTCGTGAGGGGGCATGCACGTGCACTTTCCTTCCAGGCTGTAGCAGCAATGTCACGCTTCCCGTCGCGTGGATCAAAGGATCTGTGGTTTTCCCTCGAGGCTTTCCCTCGAGGCTTTCCCACAGGGCTGTCCCACGTGCCACCGTGGTGTGAGTCGATCCTCGGCGTGAAAGATGAGCCAGTGCAGGGCAAAGAGTTTCCTCTGGAATGGACTGAGACATCTGGGGGACTCTTGGAATGGTGGTACGACCATGGAGTTCCTCTCGCCTTTCCTGTTGAGAGTGCCTCCTGTTGAGATGCGACGGGAACGCCGGGAATTTTTTCCCGTTGAAAGCAGGAAAAGGATCCCTCATCTCGAGCTACGAGGGGGAAACGGGGCTCCTCTGGATGTGGGCGGGACCATCGTGCTTCCTCTCGAGTGGAGACGGGTATGGCGGTGAACTTCTTGAGTTGCAGCAAGGGTGTGAAAGACCCTTTCGAAGTTCCAGAGGTTAGGTGTCATTAGTCTCCAGACGCCTCATCAGAAATAGGCCTCATCTCGCCTGGAAGGGAGAACTTCCTGGATTTTCTCGAGTTGGGGCAGGTGTTCTCTAGTTACGACGGGGACCTCAGGGACCCGCCCTGGTGGCCTCAGTAGAGGCCAGTCCCCATGCGAGTTGCTAGGGGGCCTCTCGGGATTCCTCTCCCGTCGATACCGGGGCCAAAAACCTTGTGTGGAGTCAGGGCCGGAACCGAGGATTCCTCTCAGGGGCTGACATGGATCTTTGGGTACTTCTGGAGTCTCCCCAGGGGAGTCAGGCCTCGTCTCGAGTGGGGGCATGCACGTGCGCTTTCCTTCCAGGCTGTAGCAGCAATGTCACGCTTCCCTTCGCGTGGATCAAAGGATCTGTGGTTTTCCCTCGAGGCTTTCCCTCGAGGCTTTCCCTCAGGGCTGTCCCACGTGCCACCGTGGTGTGAGTCGATCCTCGGCATGAAAGATGAGCCAGTGCAGGGCAAAGAGTTTCCTCTGGAATGGACTGAGACATCTGGGGGACTCTTGGAATGGTGGTACGACCATGGAGTTCCTCTCGCCTTTCCTGTTGAGAGTGCCTCCTCTTGAGATGCGACGGGAACGCCGGGAATTCTTTCCCGTTGAAAGCAGGGAAAGGATCCCTCATCTCGAGCTACGAGGGCGAAACGGGGCTCCTCTGGATGTGGGCGGGACCATCGTGCTTCCTCTCGAGTGGAGACGGGTATGGCGGTGAACTTCTTGAGTTGCAGCAAGGGTGTGAAAGACCCTTTCGAAGTTCCGGAGGTTAGGTGTCATTAGTCTCCAGACGCCTCATCGGAAATAGGCCTCATCTCGCCTGGAAGGGAGAACTTCCTGGATTTTCTCGAGTTGCGGCAGGTGTTCTCGAGTTACGACGGGGACCTCAGGGACCCGCCCTGGTGGCCTCAGGAGTGGCCAGTCCACATGCGAGTTGCTAGGGGGCCTCTCGGGATTCCTCTCCCGTCGATACCGGGGCCAAAAACCTTGTGTGGAGTCAGGGCCAGAACCGAGGATTCCTCTCAGGGGCTGATATGGATCTTTGGGTACTTCTGCAGTCTCGCCAGGGGAGACAGGCCTCGTCTCGTGAGGGGGCATGCACGTGTACTTTCCTTCCAGGCTGTAGCAGCAATGTCACGCTTCCCGTCACGTGGATCATAGGATCTGTGGTTTTCCCTCGAGGCTTTCCCTCGAGGCTTTCCCACAGGGCTGTCCCACATGCCACCGTGGTGTGAGTCGATCCTCGGCGTGAAAGATGAGCCAGTGCAGGGCAAAGAGCTTCCTCTGGAATGTACTGAGACATCTGGGGGACTCTTGGAATGGTGGTACCACCATGGAGTTCCTCTCGCCTTTCCTGTTGAGAGTGCCTCCTCTTGAGATGCGATGGGAACGCCGGGAATTCTTTCCCGTTGAAAGCAGGCAAAGGATCCCTCATCTCGAGCTACGAGGGGGAAACGGGGCTCCTCTGGATGTGGGCGGGAACATCCTGCTTCCTCTCGAGTGGAGACGGGTATGGAAGTGAACTTCTTGAGTTGCAGCAAGGGTGTGAAAGACCCTTTCGAAATTCCAGAGGTTAGGTGTCATTAGTCTCCAGACGCCTCATCGGAAATAGGATTCTTCTCACCTGGAAGGGAGAACTTCCTGGATTTTCTCGAGATGCGGCAGGTGTTCTCGAGTTACGACGGGGACCTCAGGGACCCGCCCTGGTGGCCTCAGGAGAGGCCAGTCCACATGCGAGTTGCTAGGGGGCCTCTCGGAATTCCTCTCCCGTCGATACCGGGGCCAAAACCCTTGTGTGGAGTCAGGGCCGGAAACGAGGATTCCTCTCAGGGGCTGACATGGATCTTTGGGTACTTCTGGAGTCTCCGCAGGGGAGTCAGGCCTCGTCTCGAGTGGGGGCATGCACGTGCGTTATCCTTCCAAGCTGTAGCAGCAATGTCACGCTTCTCGACCCATGGATCAAAGGATCTGTGGTTTTCCCTCCAGGCTTTCCCACAGGGCTGTCCCACGTGCCACCGTGGTGTGAGTCGATCTTCGGCGTGAAAGATGAGCCAGTGCAGGGCAAAGAGGTTCCTCTGGAATGGACTGATACATCTGGGGGACTCTTGGAATGGTGGTACGATCATGGAGTTCCTCTCGCCTTTCCTGTTGAGAGTGCCTCCTCTTGAGATGCGACGGGAACGCCTGGAATTCTTTCCCGTTGAAAGCAGGGAAAGGATCCCTCATCTCGAGCTACGAGGGGGAAACGGGGCTCCTCTGAATGTGGGCGGGACCATCGTGCTTCCTCTCGAGTGGAGACGGGTATGGCGGTGAACTTCTTGAGTTGCAGCAAGGGTGTGAAAGACCCTTTCGAAGTTCCAGAGGTTAGGTGTCATTAGTCTCCAGAAGCCTCATCGGAAATAGGCCTCATTTCGCCTGGAAGGGAGAACTTCCTGGATTTTCTCGAGTTGCAGCAGGTGTTCTCGAGTTACGACGTGGACCTCAGGGACCCTCCCTGGTGGCCTCAGGAATGGCCAGTCCCCATGCGAGTTGCTAGGGGGCCTCTCGGGATTCCTCTCCCGTCGATACCGGTGCCAAATACCTTGTGTGGAGTCAGGGCCGGAACCGAGGATTCCTCTCAGGGGCTGACATGGATCTTTGGGTACTTCTGGAGTCTCCCCAGGGGAGTCAGGCCTCGTCTCGAGTGGGGGCATGCACGTGTGCTTTCCTTCCAGGCTGTAGCAGCAATGTCACGCTTCCCGTCGCGTGGATCAAAGGATCTGTGATTTTCCCTCGAGGCTTTCCCTCGAGGCTTTCCCACAGGGCTGTCCCACGTGCCTCCGTGGTGTGAGTCGATCCTCTGCGTGAAAGATGAGCCAGTGCAGGGCAAAGAGCTTCCTCTGGAATGGACTGAGACATCTGGGGGACTCTTGGAATGGTGGTACGACCATGGAGTTCCTCTCGCCTTTCCTGTTGAGAGTGCCTCCTCTTGAGATGCGACGGGAACGCCGGGAATTCTTTCCCGTTGAAAGCAGGCAAAGGATCCCTCATCTCGAGCTACGAGGGGGAAACGGGGCTCCTCTGGATGTGGGCGGGACCATCGTGCTTCCTCTCGAGTGGAGACGGGTATGGCGGTGAACTTCTTGAGTTGCAGCAAGGGTGTGAAAGACCCTTTCGAAGTTCCAGAGGTTAGGTGTCATTAGTCTCCAGACGCCTCATCGGAAATAGGCCTCATCTCGCCTGGAAGGGAGAACTTCCTGGATTTTCTCGAGATGCGGCAGGTGTTCTCGAGTTACGACGGGGACCTCAGGGACCCGCCCTGGTGGCCTCAGGAGAGGCCAGTCCACATGCGAGTTGCTAGGGGGTCTCTCGGGATTCCTCTCCCGTCGATACCGGGGCCAAAAACCTTGTGTGGAGTCAGGGCCGGAAACGAGGATTCCTCTCAGGGGCTGACATGGATCTTTGGGTGCCGGGGTCCAGCCCCGGTGGATCCAGGGAATTCGAAGGGTGGACGGCGTTGGCGTGGAAAGACTTGTTTATCTATTAATATAAGATTAGATTAAGAAACTGTAGTGCAGTAGGAAGATTAAGTGGAGAAAGAGGGCTGAATAGCTTGGTTTACGCGGAAGGCCAATAAAATTCCAGACAAGGAATTTGCACCATCTACGTTGGGCCACCGGTGCCCGCTTGAATATCTAAGGGTGCCTCGCCTTAAGCTCCCTTTCTCGCGGATCTTAATAACCAGGGCAAATAAGTAGACCTGGCGAGCCTCCGCGCCCCAGATGGAAATTCAGCCTGAAATTAAAGTAAAGAGCAGAGGGAAGAAAAGGGAGAGAAAAAGAGAGAGAGAGAGAGACACGGGGGGAGCCAGATTCCCAAGAAACCAGGCCGAGACTAGTCCGAGAAACTGGTCTGAGAATCTGGTCCCTCCTTTATTGTTCAGAAGGCCTTTTATACTTTTGGTAAAACATGGAGATCAATGGGTAACACAAAGTTATGCAGCGTTAGCAGTCCAGACTCTTATCAAAACCAGGCTTTTTTCTCTGCATACCTAATTGTATACACAAGTCTTAGGTAATTTACATCATCTTCCAGCCAAAAGGGCCAATTTAACATTTTACAGCCTTTTTTCTGATAAGGGTTTGTCAACCACAAGACTTATTTGTGTTGATTTTCCCAAGGTCTGGTGCCACTCTCAGAAAGCACTAAATAAAGTTACATTCTTACACAGCAAGGATACAGCAACTTATAACAATTAGAGGGAGTACAGTGATTTACAGCAAAAGAGAAGCAATTAACTCAAAAGTCTAGTGTTGCTAACATCAAAACTACTATGTATCTTTTTCTACATCCTGCTTACATTAACATCCTTCCAGGTGCCTAAAAGATAAAGAATAAGGAGGTCTGGCAGCAATCCTTGAATCAACAGTGAAAACCCTCTACTAATATAATTTTTAACTCTTTAGAAAAGGCTCTGTATCTTTAAGATGTCTCTCGCGGTTGGGGGCTGTAAGCAATTCACAAGCTGTAAGCTTTGTGCCTCTCGCGGTTGGGGGGCTGTAAGCAATTCACAAGCTGTAAGAGGTCTGGGGAACCTGTTAGGCAGACTAGAGAGCTATCAGAGGGGTTTAACTGAAACATCCCTTTCAAATGCAGAAGACTAAAACCCTGAATTGACTTTTTTCCAGAGAATATCAGAAAAGTGGAAAAGCAGAGCACAAAAGCTGGCAGATTTTTGCTGGGGTACATGCTTAGGAATATCCAGAGGGGTCCCTGAAGTCTGAGCACGCCTTGCGTATGTCAGCTTCCTTCCTCATGACCTTGTCACGGGCGGGATTCCTCACACTGGCTTCCGGCAACTCCCCCTTCTTTATTAGTTTTTAAAAAAATTAGGTGCAGTTCAGTCGCGAGATTCCGAATGCTCTGCCGAAGAGTCCTGACAACACAAGGAAGCACGATTACAAGGAGCAGGATTATGGCACCCACAGCAGCATAGCTAGAGACAGTAGTCAGAAGAGTTTTTCCAGAAATGAAGTCAGAGAAGGTGTGGAAAAAGTCATTGGCTTCTCCTGCGGCGGTAAAATCTAATCGTGAGTGTTCCAAGGTCTGAATCTGATTATGAAGTTTCCCTAAATCTAAACTAATATCTGAGCTGTTCCAGACACCTAAAATATGATTTTTGACCCTCTCCCATTTAAAATCTGTCTCATTTACTTTCAGGGATGTAACACATATCCACCGGTAATCGGCATGACATGAAAGAGCCAATTTCATTTTCAGACTCTGTAATTTATTCCCAATATGCATTACTGCTTCTTCTAAGGCATCAATCCTTATTTCTAGCTTCCTATCTATAATTTCCTGGGTTGCCAGCGTTAGAGAAACATTTTTGGATACGGTGTCAACATATTGGGCAGTATACACTTGTTGAGACAATGATAATGCCGCCACAGTAACAGAAGTAATTGCGGTTATCAAAGCTGATATTCCCAAAACAAGTAAGCCCACAAACCGTCGTGTTCGCATTAAATCTTGTAGCTGTTGCAGTACAGCTAGGCCATGGTTATCATACCAATACGTGGCTACAGTTACAGGTACCATGAGATAGGGCGGACGTTTTAAAACCATGAAAGAGCAAACTTTATATTGAGGAGTTAAACAGGATGAAAGCATACATTGTTCACAAGACACTACATGGGGTCCACCTGTATAATTCAATTGTATGTTAAGTCTTTCAGAATCATTAGTGAAAAGAAAAACATAAGGAGAGGGTAGACAAGCTAAAATAGAGTAAATAGAGGTATTTTTTGGTCGGATTAAAATAATAGGGGCGGTAGCCGCAAGGGCTCTCCAAATTTCTGGCTGCCAAAAGGTTTTACCTCTAGTTATATAAGACAGCATAGGGGGAACAAATTGGTTATGATGCCGTCTGGTGGCAACTAACGGCCAAGAAATTGAATATTCTTTCCAATTATCCAATCTATTGATAAAGTCATCGTCAGACTCAGGGTCTTGACCTGGATTTGGGTTGCTCCAGTCCTGAATCGCACAATTTCTTCTTCCCGGCATATTGTAATCTACTCTCGAATTATAAATACAAGATTTCCAAATCGGATATCCTGAATGATCATCTATAGTTTTCCAAATAACATCTGAGGGAGCAACATCATCACAATTTGGATATTCTGATGGAGTTTTGAGAGACAAAGACTTATAGGGGCCAAGGACCCCAGGCATACGGGCTCGTAATATCCAAGCAGACCGATCCCCTATAGATGCAAATTTAGAGGTTGGGGAATCTGTCATAACTGCTTTTGTGGAGGCTCCAACGCATCCTGTCTTGGTAAAGAAGTCTCCTGTAAGGCCAGGAGGAAAATTAAAGCAGACAGGAAAATCATCTGCTAGTCCTTTAAAGGTATAATTGAAATTAATAGGGTATTGGTCTTTTGTATAGGAAGTATAAGATCCTCCCAAAAGGCGAGGCTGGTCTGTACTGACTCGTATGGGGTCACTGTTCCAAGTAACAACTTGGAAAGTTGGAGGATCCGGGAGAAACGCCCAATATTTGGTTGGAATGGGAGCAGCGCTTACCTGGCAAGAGAGCAAGGCAAGCATGGCAATAAACACCTTTTCAGGAGAGACTGACGATCCCTGTAGGGTAGCTATCCCCTGTGCCTGGCGACAGAGAGCTTTAATCTGTCCCCAGGTGGGCAAGGAGGCTTGTTGGGTTGACTGAGCTGGGCGTCCTAATGGATTCCTGCGAGGCAAAAAATCAGGGGGTGCAATATCCTGTATCTGAAGTCGTGACATCTGTCCAGTGGGTGGCTCCGATCCGCGCCTATCCGGGATCTCCAATGTCAGCTGTCCTGGGGTCAGCGGCGTTTCCCGTGCTGGCGGAGGGAGCGGGGGAAGAGGGAGTTTCTTCCTTTTTAGAGATCGCGGTGGCGGGGGATTCTGGTATCCGGGGAGCTGAGACATGGCGAATTAGTCTGTCTGGAACCCAAATCGGAGCGTCCGCGTCCTGTGGAAAAACACAAGCATACCCTCGCCCATTGGTTAATAAGGGGTCAGGACCTTTCCATTGTCCGGAAAGAAGGTCCCTCCATTTTACTAATGGTTTTGCATTCAATTGCTCTGGGCACCAATGGCGAAGCATTGCAGTGTTTCCGGATGAATCAGCATTTAAGTTATTTATTACGAAAAGAGCATGTTGCAAAATCTGATGGGGGGAACTATATTTAAATTCCCCTTCTTTTAGTTTTTGAATATGGATTTTCAGTGTTTGATGTGCTCTTTCCACAATGGCTTGTCCTTGTGGGTTATAAGGGATGCCGGTGTTATGTTTAATTTGAAATCTTGTACAGAATTGCTGAAAAGATTTAGAAGTGTAAGCAGGAGCATTATCAGTTTTTAAAGCTTTTGGCAAGCCCAGATAGGAAAAGCATGTAAAAAGATGTTGTATTACATCTTTAACTGCTTCCCCTGTACGAGCAGTGGCAATAATAACATGAGAGAAGGTATCTACAGTTACATGAACAAAAGACAGTTTTCCAAATGAAGAGACATGGGTTACATCCATTTGCCAGAGTGCATTAGGTTTGAGACCGCGAGGGTTAACTCCCAGAGGCAAAGCATTCACGGTAGTAGGACAATGTGAACAAGAACGAACGATCTCTCGGGCAGATTCTCGAGGAATTTGGAACTGGTATCGCAAGGCAGTGGCATTCTGATGATGAAGTGAGTGAGAAGCTCGAGCTTCTTCAAAAACAGAAGCCACTGAAATCCTGGTTAACGAATCTGCCAATTCATTGAGAGCATTTAAAGGGCCAGGCAGGCCGGAATGAGCCCGAATATGGCCGATAAAGAACGCCCGATTTTTTTTCCATATTTGCTGCTGCAGTTTAGTTAACAAATGGAAGATAGCGGTTTTGTTTTCAGGCAAAACTGCTGTCTCAATGTGTGGAAACAGCCTGACCACATACTGAGAGTCAGAATAAAGGTTAAATTCTTTCTCTGCAAACATAACAAAGGCCTCAATAACAGCTGTGATTTCAGCTCTTTGAGCTGAAGTTTCTTGTGTTTCCAAAAGTTTCTGATGATCTCTTGTGACTATAGAGGCTCTACCGTTAGCCGATCCATCAGTAAAGACTACCTGAGCGTCTGAAATAGGGAACTGTTTACACCGGACAGGAAAAATAACTGGATGGTTAGACATAAAATTTAGCAAAACATGCGAGGGTAAATGATGCAAAATTTGACCACAGTAATTCCCTATGGCAATCTGCCAGTCTTCATCAAACATTAAAAGAGCATCAAGCTGCTCCTTATTATATGGAATTACAATCTCTGATGGCTCTTTACCAAACAATTCAATGCTCCGCTTCCTTCCTTTTAGCATTAATGTGGCAATTAAACCAGGATAAGAAGCCACGACTTTTTTAGCTTGGGTAGGAAGATGGATCCATTCTAAAGGGCCGCGTTGCCACAGAACTCCCGTAGGCGCCGTTGGAGTAGCTAGGCAAAGGAACTGCCACGTCATCGTCAAATCAATTCTTTTTACATAGCTATTTGATAAGGCTGCTTCTACTTTGCCTAGGGCTTCTTGAGCCTCAGCTGTTAATTGTCTTTTTGAGGTTGGATCAGGATCCCCGCGTAAAGTGTTAAAAAGAGGTTTTAATTCGGCAGTGGTTAATTTTAAATATGGTCTAATCCAATTAATATCACCTAAGAGTTTTTGATAATCATTTAAAGTAATAAGATGGTCTTTTCTCAATTGCAGCGGGGTATGAGTCACCGTTTCCGAATTTATGACTCTTCCTAAGTAAGTTATGGGCGGATTGATTTGAATTTTTTCTGGGGCAATTTTTAGGCCTCTGTCTGTCAATGCCTGGGTCAGGTCCTGGAGCACAGTCTGCAGGTGAACTCTATCAGGATGAGCTATTAAAATATCATCCATATAGTGAATCATATACACGTGTTCATATTTAGCCCTAGTATCTTCTAGAGCGGCATTAACAAATTTTTGGCATAAAGTAGGGCTATTTTTCATTCCCTGAGGCAGAACCTTCCACTGAAACCGTAAATAAGGCTGTTTAAGATTTTCTGATGGCAGACTAAAGGCAAATCGCTTTTTATCCTCAGGATTTAAGGGAATAGTGAAAAAACAATCTTGTAAATCAATAACAATTATATTATATCCCTCTGGAACGGCTACTGGGGAAGGGAGCCCAGGCTGTAAGGCCCCCATGTCCTCCATGGTGGCATTAATAGCTCTCAAATCCTGTAAAAGTCGCCATTTACCAGATTTTTTCTTAATGACAAAAATAGGAGTGTTCCAGGGGCTATTGGAGGGCTCAATATGTCCCAATTCTAATTGTTCAAAGATTAATGCTTTAGCTGCCAATAATTTTTCCTTATGCAGAGGCCACTGTTCTACCCACACCGGATCTTGAGATTTCCATGTGATGGGGTCGGCAGCAAAAACAATGGCCTCAATTATAAATTTGGATATCCCAATCCAGCACGTAGCTTGCGAGGAGTTGGGCAAATTGGCTCAATTATTCCTGTCTGTTGTTTACCCAATCCTTTTGATGGATCATAGCCCATCTGCAACATCTGAGAGGTCACTTTATCATCAGGGCTAAAAAGTAACACTCCCATTTGAGATAGCACGTCCCTCCCCCACAGGGTAAGGGGGAGCGAAGGAACGACATAAGGTTGGAAAGTTCCACGGGTATCCTCAAATTGCCAATCTAAAATTTTTGCACTTTTGGCTATTGTGGGGGCTCTTCCTATCCCCACCAAGTTATTTTCAGTAGTATGTGTGGGCCAGGAGCTGGGCCAGTCTTTTCCTGAAATGCAAGAAACATCTGCTCCTGTGTCTAATAACCCCACAATAGACTTGCCATTAATCAGGATAGTCTTCATAGGACGTTTCTGAGTAATTTCTGTTATCCAAAAAACCATATCACTAGACCCAAATCCTTTATCCTGCCTTTCATTTTGAGTAGCTGTGCGCCCAATTGCAGTGTGGTAAGGCAAAAGCAAAAGTTGGGCTATTCTTTGTCCCTGATGTATTTGGAAAGTTTTAGTTGGGGGTGAAATCATTATCTGGATTTCTCCTGTATAATCTGAGTCAATTACTCCAGGGATGATTGTGAGACCTTGCATAGCTAAGGAACTTCTGCCTAGTATAATTCCTACTAAACCTGTTGGTAATGGGCCTTTAACTCCTGTAGGTATTTTTACAGTGGGGCTATCTGGTGTTAATATTGCTGAGGTGGTGGAACTGAGGTCCAGTCCTGCGCTGCCTGGGGTTGCTCTGATGAGTTCTGCGATGGGACGAAGGGAATGAATGGGTTCAGTGAGGCTGCCCCAATTGTTGTCGGGGCCTGAGGCTGGCCCCTCAATCCGTTTCCCGACTGCTGGTCGGGGCCCAAAAAGGCTCCATTTCTATGGAATTGTGACCTACATTCTTTTGCCCAGTGATATCCTTTTTGACAACGAGGGCAGAGAGATCTAGGGAGATTAGTAGGCACAGCCGGGGAGGGAGAATTCGGCAGAGAAGAACCGGCTGCTTTTTGGGGACAAGCTCGCATAAGGTGCCCTTCCCGTCCGCAAGAGAAGCAGGCCTTGGATAAACCAATATTCTGGCCTGGACTACTGGAATGACTCTTTGACGGGTTATTTCTATTTGTAAAAAAGGACTGTACTGCCTGCTGGTAAGAATTTCCCTTTATGGCTGCAGCTATGGCAACGCCCTGCATCATCGCTGGTCCTACATCTGCACATTGCCTGATATAATCTATTATTTCCCCAGTTTTTTTAATAGGACGTAAAATGGCCTGGCAGGTAGAATTAGCATTTTCAAATGCCCGTTGTTTTATCAATATACTAGCTGCCTCAGTGTTGGAAATTACTCTGTTGACTGCCTCTGCAAGTCTTGATATAAAGTCTTCATATGGCTCTTCTGGTTTTTGTTTAACATTTGAGAAGGAAGAGGTAGATTCTTTCCCTTCAGGCAACAAACGCCAAGCCCCAAGGGCGCAGGCGGTTACTTGATCTAAAGTGGTTTTATCTAATCCCATTTGATCTCTAAGTGTTCCAAAATCATTAGTCCCTGCCAACATATTTTTTATAATATATCTTGGGCCATATTTTTGGTTAGCATCAGCCTGTTTTTGGGCTAGATCTTCATATTCAGTTCTCCAAAGTACATATTGACCTCCAGACAGACAAGCTTTAGCGACTGTCTTCCAGTCATGGGGTGTCATCCATCTGCCCGCTAAAGCTTCCACCAATGATACAGTGTACGGGGCTTTAGGCCCATACAAAGCACAAGCCTGTTTGAGTTCTTTAATCATTTTCATTGGAATGGGTTCCCAGTGGGGGGCTGTTCTCCCACCACTTCCACCAAATATTATGGGGAAACAAGCCTCAAGGTGGGGATCAAGTTCATCATCTGGGCTAGAGAAAACTCTTCTTCGGGGAGCTTCTAGTGGAGGCCCCTCACCCTTATAGGGAGGGGGGGGCAAGGGGTGTCCTATGTCACTTTCTTCGTACTTTGGGAATTTTTTATCCGTTCTGTGTTTAGGTCTTACGGATGTTTTATCTGGGGAATCTGGCCTTAAACTCTCAGGTGCATATAATCTGATGGGGGACATTTGTCTTGAGCCTCTGGAAGCAGAAGGCTTAATTAAGGAAATTTCTCTTGAATTTGTGGAAGCAGGTGGTCTGGTTGGGGAAGTTTTTATTAAGCTCTTTGGAGCAGATAATCTAATTGGAGAAGTTTCTCTTAAACTCCTTGGAGCATCTTTATTTAATAAAGACCAGTCCTCATCAGAATGATCTTGACTTACTTCCTCTTCCAAATCTTCCTCATCTGAAAGCTGCTCTTTTTTGTCATCTCTATCTATTACCTTTTCTTGGGCAGTCATTGCAGCTATCATTTGACTCAACTGCCGATAGTTAGGTGTAGCCTCCTTTTCATCACTCTCCTCTTCGATAGATACCTTTTTCTCTGCACTTTCCTCTTTAAGATGTACCTTTTCAGATTCAGGGGCAGGGTCTAGAGCGTCCCTAATTATATTCCATAAGGAAAAGGCGTCAGTAGGCACCTTTTGTGAGCCATGTTCAGCATGGTAAGTTTTTAGTTGTTTTCCTACTCTCTCCCAGGTGTCTAAGTTAACAGTGCCTTCTTCTGGAAACCAGGGACACTGTTCTTGTACAAAGGAAAAAAATGAATGAATATTGGATTTTTTAACTTTAATTCCTCGTTTAGTTAGTAACTGCAAGATTACTCCTGTAAAAAGCTGTCTTTCTTTTGATTCACTGTTACCCATGTCAGAAAATTAAGTCTTATAGAAAAGTCTACCTCAACAAAAAGGTTTTACCTTTGGCGAGGGGGGTTTTGTTTTCAACCCTAAGATAGCAGGTTTCTTTTCAACCTCTAGAGCACCAGGTTTCTCTTAAACCCTTGAACACTTCCCACTCCTCCTCACCCTGTCTATCCTACAGGGGGGTCCGCGGCACCCTGAGTGGGGTCCTAGCCGTCCCGAACACTCAACACTGGGGGAGTACCCGAAAGTACTCCGGGGGGAGTGATTAAGTCACTCCGGGGGGGAGCAACAGAGAGTGCTCCGGGGGGAGCAACAGAGAGTGCTCCGGGGGGAGCTACAGAGAGTGCTCCGGGGGGAGCTTTTGCTCCGAGGAACCTACCTTCGAATAGCCTGTTCCGGGCGCCACTTGCCGGGGTCCAGCCCCGGTGGATCCAGGGAATTCGAAGGGTGGACGGCGTCGGCGTGGAAAGACTTGTTTATTTATTAATATAAGATTAGATTAAGAAACTGTAGTGCAGTAGGAAGATTAAGTGGAGAAAGAGGGCTGAATAGCTTGGTTTACGCGGAAGACCAATAAAATTCCAGACAAGGAATTTGCACCATCTACGTTGGGCCACCGGTGCCCGCTTGAATATCTAAGGGTGCCTCGCCTTAAGCTCCCTTTCTCGCGGATCTTAATAACCAGGGCAAATAAGTAGACCTGGCGAGCCTCCGCGCCCCAGATGGAAATTCAGCCTGAAATTAAAGTAAAGAGCAGAGGGAAGAAAAGGGAGAGAAAAAGAGAGAGAGAGAGAGACAGGGGGGGAGCCAGATTCCCAAGAAACCAGGCCGAGACTAGTCCGAGAAACTGGTCTGAGAATCTGGTCCCGTCCTTTATTGTTCAGAAGGCCTTTTATACTTTTGATAAAACATGGAGATCAATGGGTAACACAAAGTTATGCAGCGTTAGCAGTCCAGACTCTTATCAAAACCAGGCTTTTCTCTCTGCATACCTAATTGTATACACAAGTCTTAGGTAATTTACATCATCTTCCAACCAAAAGGGCCAATTAACATTTTACAGCCTTTTTTCTGATAAGGGTTTGTCAACCACAAGACTTATTTGTGTTGATCTTCCCAAGGTCTGGTGCCACTCTCGGAAAGCACTAAAGAAAGTTACATTCTTAGACAGCAAGGATACAGCAACTTATAACAAGTAGAGGGAGTGCAGTGATTTATAGCAAAAGAGAAGCAATTAACTCAAAAGTCTAGTGTTGCTAACATCAAAACTACTATGTATCTTTTTCTACATCCTGCTTACATTAACATCCTTCCAGGTGCCTAAAAGATAAAGAATAAGGAGGTCTGGCAGCAATCCTTGAGTCAACAGTGAAAACCCTCTACCAATATAATTTTTAACTCTTTAGAAAAGGCTCTGTATCTTTAAGATGCTTTTAAGCTTTGTGCCTCCCGCGGTTGGGGGGCTGTAAGCAATTCACAAGCTGTAAGCTCTGTGCCTCTCGCGGTTGGGGGGCTGTAAGCAATTCACAAGCTGTAAGAGGTCTGGGGAACCTGTTAGGCAGACTAGAGAGCTATCAGAGGGGTTTAACTGAAACATCCCTTTCAAATGCAGAAGACTAAAACCCTGAATTGACTTTTTTCCAGAGAATATCAGAAAAGTGGAAAAGCAGAGCACAAAAGCCAGCAGATTTTTGCTGGGGTACATGCTTAGGAATATCCAGAGGGGTCCCTGAAGTCTGAGCACGCCTTGCGTATGTCAGCTTCCTTCCTCATGACCTTGTCACGGGCGGGATTCCTCACACTGGCTTCCGGCAGGGTATGGTGGTGAACTTCTTGAGTTGCAGCAAGGCTGTGAAAGACCCTTTCGAAGTTCCAGAGGTAAGGTGTCATTAGTCTCCAGACGCCTCATCGGAAATAGGCCTCATCTCGCCTGGAAGGGAGAACTTCCTGGATTTTCTCGAGTTGCGGCAGGTGTTCTCGAGTTACGACGGGGACCTCAGGGACCCGCCCTGGTGGCCTCAGGAGAGGCCAGTCCCTAAGCGAGTTGCTAGGGGGCCTCTCGGGATTCCTCTCCCGTCGATACCGGGGCCAAAAACCTTGTGTGGAGTCAGGGCCGGAACCGAGGATTCCTCTCAGGGGCTGACATGGATCTTTGGGTACTTCTGGAGTCTCCCCAGGGGAGTCAGGCCTCGTCTCGAGTGGGGGCATGCACGTGCACTTTCCTTCCAGGCTGTAGCAGCAATGTCACGCTACCTGTCGCGTGGATCAAATGATCTGTGGTTTTCCCTCGAGGCTTTCCCACAGGGCTGTCCCACGTGCCACCGTGGTGTGAGTCGATCCTCGGCGTGAAAGATGAGCCAGTGCAGGGCAAAGAGGTTCCTCTGGAATGGACTGAGACATCTGGGGGACTCTTGGAATGGTGGTACGACCATGGAGTTCCTCTCGCCTTTCCTGTTGAGAGTGCCTCCTCTTGAGATGCGACGGGAACGCCGGGAATATTTTCCCGTTGAAAGCAGGGAAAGGATCCCTGATCTCGAGCTACGAGGGGGAAACGGGGCTCCTCTGGATGTGGGCGGGACCATCGTGCTTTCTCTCGAGTGGAGACGGGTATGGCGGTGAACTTCTTGAGTTGCAGCAAGGGTGTGAAAGACCCTTTCGAAGTTCCAGAGGTTAGGTGTCATTAGTCTCCAGACGCCTCATCGGAAATAGGCCTCATCTCGCCTGGAAGGAAGAACTTCCTTTATTTTCTCGAGTTGCGGCAGGTGTTCTCGAGTTACGACGGGGACCTCAGGGACCCGCCCTGTTGGCCACAGGAGAGGCCAGTCCCTAGGCGTGTTGCTAGGGGGCCCCTCGGGATTCCTCTCCCGTCGATACCGGGGCCAAAAACCTTGTGTGGAGACAGGGCTGGAACCGAGGATTCCTCTCAGGGACTGATATGGATCTTTGGGTACTTCTGGAGTCTCGCCAGGGGAGACAGGCCTCGTCTCGTGTGGGGGCATGCACGTGCACTTTCCTTCCAGGCTGTAGCAGCAATGTCACGCTTCACGTCGCGTGGATCAAAGGATCTGCGGTTTTCCCTCGAGGCTTTCCCTCGAGGCTTTCCCACAGGGCTGTCCCACGTGACACCGTGGTGTGAGTCGATTCTCGGCGTGAAAAATGAGCCAGTGCAGGGCAAAGAGGTTCCTCTGGAATGGACTGAGACATCTGGGGGACTCTTGGAATGGTGGTACGACCATGGAGTTCCTCTCGCCTTTCCTGTTGAGAGTGCCTCCTCTTGAGATGCGACGGGAACGCCGGGAATTCTTTCCCGTTGAAAGGAGGGAAAGGATCCCTCATCTCGAGCTACGAGGGGGAAACGGGGCTCCTCTGGATGTGGGCGGGACCATCGTGCTTTCTCTCGAGTGGAGACGGGTATGGCGGTGAACTTCTTGAGTTGCAGCAAGGGTGTGAAAGACCCTTTCGAAGTTCCAGAGGTTAGGTGTCATTAGTCTCCAGACGCCTCATCGGAAATAGGCCTCATCTCGCCTGGAAGGGAGAACTTCCTGGATTTTCTCGAGTTGCGGCAGGTGTTCTCGAGTTACGACGGGGACCTCAGGGACCCGCCCTGGTGGCCTCAGGAGAGGCCAGTCCCCATGCGAGTTGCTAGGGGGCCTCTCGGGATTCCTCTCCCGTCGATACCGGGGCCAAAAACCTTGTGTGGAGTCAGGGCCGGAACCGAGGATTCCTCTCAGGGGCTGACATGGATCTTTGGGTACTTCTGGAGTCTCCCCAGGGGAGTCAGGCCTCGTCTCGAGTGGGGGCATGCACGTGCGCTTTCCTTCCAGGCTGTAGCAGCAATGTCACGCTTCCCGTCGCATGGATCAAAGGATCTGTGGTTTTCCCTCGAGGCTTTCCCTCGAGGCTTTCCCACAGGGCTGTCCCACGTGCCACCGTGTTGTGAGTCGATCCTCGGCTTGAAAGATGAGCCAGTGCAGGGCAAAGAGGTTCCTCTGGAATGGACTGAGACATCTGGGGGACTCTTGGAATGGTGGTACGACCATGGAGTTCCTCTCGCCTTTCCTGTTGAGAGTGCCTCCTCTTGAGATGCGACGGGAACGCCGGGAATTCTTTCCCGTTGAAAGCATTGAAAGGATCCCTCATCTCGAGCTACGAGGGGGAAACGGGGCTCCTCTGGATGTGGGCGGGACCATCGTGCTTCCTCTCGAGTGGAGACGGGTATGGCGGTGAACTTCTTGAGTTGCAGCAAGGGTGTGAAAGACCCTTTCGAAGTTCCAGAGGTTAGGTGTCATTAGTCTCCAGAGGCCTCATCGGAAATAGGCCTCATCTCGCCTGGAAGGGAGAACTTCCTGGATTTTCTCGAGTTGCGGCAGGTGTTCTCGAGTTACGACGGCGACCTCAGGGACCCGCCCTGGTGGCCTCAGGAGAGGCCAGTCCACATGCGAGTTGCTAGGGGGCCTCTCGGGATTCCTCTCCCATCGATACCGGGGCCAAAAACCTTGTGTGCAGTCAGGGCCGGAACCGAGGATTCCTCTCAGGGGCTGACATGGATCTTTGGGTACTTCTGGAGTCTCCCCAGGGGAGTCAGGCCTCGTCTCGAGTGGGGGCATGCACGTGCGCTTTCCTTCCAGCCTGTAGCAGCAATGTCACGCTTCCCGTCGCGTGGATCAAAGGATCTGTGGTTTTCCCTCGAGGCTTTCCCTCGAGGCTTTCCCACAGGGCTGTCCCACGTGCCACCGTTTTGTGAGTCGATCCTCGGCGTGAAAGATGAGCCAGTGCAGGGCAAAGAGGTTCCTCTGGAATGGACTGAGACATCTGGGGGACTCTTGGAATGGTGGTACGACCATGGAGTTCCTCTCGCCTTTCCTGTTGAGAGTGCCTCCTCTTGAGATGCGACGGGAACGCCGGGAATTCTTTCCCGTTGAAACCAGGGAAAGGATCCCTCATCTCGAGCACCGAGGGGAAAACGGGGCTCCTCTGGATGTGGGCGGGACCATCCTGCTTCCTCTCGAGTGGAGACGGGTATGGCGGTGAACTTCTTGAGTTGCGCCAAGGGTGTGAAAGACCCTTTCGAAGTTCCAGAGGTTTGGTGTCATTAGTCTCCAGAGGCCTCATCGGAAATAGGCCTCATCTCGCCTGGAAGGGAGAACTTCCTGGATTTTCTCGAGTTGCGGCAGGTGTTCTCGAGTTACGACGGGGACCTCAGGGACCCGCCCTGGTGGCCTCCGGAGAGGCCAGTCCCCATGCGAGTTGCTAGGGGGCCTCTCGGGATTCCTCTCCCGTCGATACCGGGGCCAAAAACCTTGTGTGGAGTCAGGGCCGGAACCGAGGATTCCTCTCAGGGGCTGACATGGATCTTTGGGTACTTCTGGAGTCTCCCCAGTGGAGTCAGGCCTCGTCTCGAGTGGGGGCATGCACGTGCGCTTTCCTTCCAGGCTGTAGCAGCAATGTCACGCTTCCCGTCGCGTGGATCAAAGGATCTGTGGTTTTCCCTCGAGGCTTTCCCTCGAGGCTTTCCCACAGGGCTGTCCCACGTGCCACCGTGGTGTGAGTCGATCCTCGGCGTGAAAGATGAGCCAGTGCAGGGCAAAGAGGTTCCTCTGGAATGGACTGAGACATCTGGGGGACTCTTGGAATGGTGGTACGACCATGGAGTTCCTCTCGCCTTTCCTGTTGAGAGTGCCTCCTCTTGTGATGCGACGGGAACGCCGGGAATTCTTTCCCGTTGAAAGCAGGAAAAGGATCCCTCATCTCGAGCTACGAGGGGGAAACGGGGCTCCTCTGGATGTGGGCGGGACCATCGTGCTTCCTCTCGAGTGGAGACGGGTATGGCGGTGAACTTCTTGAGTTGCAGCAAGGGTGTGAAAGACCCTTTCGAAGTTCCAGAGGTTAGGTGTCATTAGTCTCCAGACGCCTCATCGGAAATAGGCCTCATCTCGCCTGGAAGGGAGAACTTCCTGGATTTTCTCGAGTTGCGGCAGGTGTTCTCGAGTTACGACGGGGACCTCAGGGACCCGCCCTGGTGGCCTCAGGAGAGGCCAGTCCCCATGCGAGTTGCTAGGGGGCCTCTCGGGATTCCTCTCCCGTCGATACCGGGGCCAAAAACCTTGTGTGGAGTCAGGGCCGGAACCGAGGATTCCTCTCAGGGGCTGACATGGATCTTTGGGTACTTCTGGAGTCTCCCCAGGGGAGTCAGGCCTCGTCTCGAGTGGGGGCATGCACGTGCGCTTTCCTTCCAGGCTGTAGCAGCAATGTCACGCTTCCCGTCGCATGGATCAAAGGATCTGTGGTTTTCCCTCGAGGCTTTCCCTCGAGGCTTTCCCACAGGGCTGTCCCACGTGCCACCGTGTTGTGAGTCGATCCTCGGCTTGAAAGATGAGCCAGTGCAGGGCAAAGAGGTTCCTCTGGAATGGACTGAGACATCTGGGGGACTCTTGGAATGGTGGTACGACCATGGAGTTCCTCTCGCCTTTCCTGTTGAGAGTGCCTCCTCTTGAGATGCGACGGGAACGCCGGGAATTCTTTCCCGTTGAAAGCATTGAAAGGATCCCTCATCTCGAGCTACGAGGGGGAAACGGGGCTCCTCTGGATGTGGGCGGGACCATCGTGCTTCCTCTCGAGTGGAGACGGGTATGGCGGTGAACTTCTTGAGTTGCAGCAAGGGTGTGAAAGACCCTTTCGAAGTTCCAGAGGTTAGGTGTCATTAGTCTCCAGAGGCCTCATCGGAAATAGGCCTCATCTCGCCTGGAAGGGAGAACTTCCTGGATTTTCTCGAGTTGCGGCAGGTGTTCTCGAGTTACGACGGCGACCTCAGGGACCCGCCCTGGTGGCCTCAGGAGAGGCCAGTCCACATGCGAGTTGCTAGGGGGCCTCTCGGGATTCCTCTCCCATCGATACCGGGGCCAAAAACCTTGTGTGCAGTCAGGGCCGGAACCGAGGATTCCTCTCAGGGGCTGACATGGATCTTTGGGTACTTCTGGAGTCTCCCCAGGGGAGTCAGGCCTCGTCTCGAGTGGGGGCATGCACGTGCGCTTTCCTTCCAGCCTGTAGCAGCAATGTCACGCTTCCCGTCGCGTGGATCAAAGGATCTGTGGTTTTCCCTCGAGGCTTTCCCTCGAGGCTTTCCCACAGGGCTGTCCCACGTGCCACCGTTTTGTGAGTCGATCCTCGGCGTGAAAGATGAGCCAGTGCAGGGCAAAGAGGTTCCTCTGGAATGGACTGAGACATCTGGGGGACTCTTGGAATGGTGGTACGACCATGGAGTTCCTCTCGCCTTTCCTGTTGAGAGTGCCTCCTCTTGAGATGCGACGGGAACGCCGGGAATTCTTTCCCGTTGAAACCAGGGAAAGGATCCCTCATCTCGAGCACCGAGGGGAAAACGGGGCTCCTCTGGATGTGGGCGGGACCATCCTGCTTCCTCTCGAGTGGAGACGGGTATGGCGGTGAACTTCTTGAGTTGCGCCAAGGGTGTGAAAGACCCTTTCGAAGTTCCAGAGGTTTGGTGTCATTAGTCTCCAGAGGCCTCATCGGAAATAGGCCTCATCTCGCCTGGAAGGGAGAACTTCCTGGATTTTCTCGAGTTGCGGCAGGTGTTCTCGAGTTACGACGGGGACCTCAGGGACCCGCCCTGGTGGCCTCCGGAGAGGCCAGTCCCCATGCGAGTTGCTAGGGGGCCTCTCGGGATTCCTCTCCCGTCGATACCGGGGCCAAAAACCTTGTGTGGAGTCAGGGCCGGAACCGAGGATTCCTCTCAGGGGCTGACATGGATCTTTGGGTACTTCTGGAGTCTCCCCAGTGGAGTCAGGCCTCGTCTCGAGTGGGGGCATGCACGTGCGCTTTCCTTCCAGGCTGTAGCAGCAATGTCACGCTTCCCGTCGCGTGGATCAAAGGATCTGTGGTTTTCCCTCGAGGCTTTCCCTCGAGGCTTTCCCACAGGGCTGTCCCACGTGCCACCGTGGTGTGAGTCGATCCTCGGCGTGAAAGATGAGCCAGTGCAGGGCAAAGAGGTTCCTCTGGAATGGACTGAGACATCTGGGGGACTCTTGGAATGGTGGTACGACCATGGAGTTCCTCTCGCCTTTCCTGTTGAGAGTGCCTCCTCTTGTGATGCGACGGGAACGCCGGGAATTCTTTCCCGTTGAAAGCAGGAAAAGGATCCCTCATCTCGAGCTACGAGGGGGAAACGGGGCTCCTCTGGATGTGGGCGGGACCATCGTGCTTCCTCTCGAGTGGAGACGGGTATGGCGGTGAACTTCTTGAGTTGCAGCAAGGGTGTGAAAGACCCTTTCGAAGTTCCAGAGGTTAGGTGTCATTAGTCTCCAGACGCCTCATCGGAAATAGGCCTCATCTCGCCTGGAAGGGAGAACTTCCTGGATTTTCTCGAGTTGCGGCAGGTGTTCTCGAGTTACGACGGGGACCTCAGGGACCCGCCCTGGTGGCCTGAGGAGAGGCCAGTCCCCATGCGAGTTGCTAGGGGGCCTCTCGGGATTCCTCTCCCGTCGATACCGGGGCCAAAAACCTTGTGTGCAGTCAGGGCCGGAACCGAGGATTCCTCTCAGGGGCTGACATGGATCTTTGGGTACTTCTGGAGTCTCCCCAGGGGAGTCAGGCCTCGTCTCGAGTGGGGGCATGCACGTGCACTTTCCTTCCAGGCTGTAGCAGCAATGTCACGCTTCCCGTCGCGTGGATCAAAGGATCTGTGGTTTTCCCTCGAGGCTTTCCCACAGGGCTGTCCCACGTGCCACCGTGTTGTGAGTCGATCCTCGGCGTGAAAGATGAGCCAGTGCAGGGCAAAGAGGTTCCTCTGGAATGGACTGAGACATCTGGGGGACTCTTGGAATGGTGGTACGACCATGGAGTTCCTCTCGCCTTTCCTGTTGAGAGTGCCTCCTCTTGAGATGCGACGGGAACGCCGGGAATTCTTTCCCGTTGAAAGCAGGGAAAGGATCCCTCATCTCGAGCTACGAGGGGGAAACGGGGCTCCTCTGGATGTGGGCGGGACCATCGTGCTTCCTCTCGAGTGGAGACGGGTATGGCGGTGAACTTCTTGAGTTGCAGCAAGGGTGTGAAAGACCCTTTCGAAGTTCCAGAGGTTAGGTGTCATTAGTCTCCAGAAGCCTCATCGGAAATAGGCCTCATCTCGCCTGGAAGGGAGAACTTCCTGGATTTTCTCGAGTTGCGGCAGGTGTTCTCGAGTTACGACGGGGACCTCAGGGACCCGCCCTGGTGGCCTCAGGAGAGGCCAGTCCCCATGCGAGTTGCTAGGGGGCCTCTCGGGATTCCTCTCCCGTCGATACCGGGGCCAAAAACCTTGTGTGGAGTCAGGGCCGGAACCGAGGATTCCTCTCAGGGGCTGACATGGATCTTTGGGTACTTCTGGAGTCTCCCCAGGGGAGTCAGGCCTCGTCTCGAGTGGGGGCATGCACGTGCACTTTCCTTCCAGGCTGTAGCAGCAATGTCACGCTTCCCGTCGCGTGGATCAAAGGATCTGTGGTTTTCCCTCGAGGCTTTCCCACAGGGCTGTCCCACGTGCCACCGTGGTGTGAGTCGATCCTCGGCGTGAAAGATGAGCCAGTGCAGGGCAAAGAGGTTCCTCTGGAATGGACTGAGACATCTGGGGGACTCTTGGAATGGTGGTACGACCATGGAGTTCCTCTCGCCTTTCCTGTTGAGAGTGCCTCCTCTTGAGATGCGACGGGAACGCCCGGAATACTTTCCCGTTGAAAGCAGGGAAAGGATCCCTCATCTCGAGCTACGAGGGGGAAACGGGGCTCCTCTGGATGTGGGCGGGACCATCGTGCTTCCTCTCGAGTGGAGACGGGTATGGCGGTGAACTTCTTGAGTTGCAGCAAGGGTGTGAAAGACCCTTTCGAAGTTCCAGAGGTTTGGTGTCATTAGTCTCCAGAGGCCTCATCGGAAATAGGCCTCATCTCGCCTGGAAGGGAGAACTTCCTGGATTTTCTCGAGTTGCGGCAGGTGTTCTCGAGTTACGACGGGGAACTCAGGGACCCGCCCTGGTGGCCTCAGGAGAGGCCAGTCCCCATGCGAGTTGCTAGGGGGCCTCTCGGGATTCCTCTCCCATCGATACCGGGGCCAAAAAGCTTGTGTGGAGTCAGGGCCGGAACCGAGGATTCCTCTCAGGGGCTGACATGGATCTTTGGGTACTTCTGGAGTCTCCCCAGGGGAGTCAGGCCTCGTCTCGAGTGGGGGCATGCACGTGCGCTTTCCTTCCAGGCTGTAGCAGCAATGTCACGCTTCCCGTCGCGTGGATCAAAGGATCTGTGGTTTTCCCTCGAGGCTTTCCCACAGGGCTGTCCCACGTGCCACCGTGGTGTGAGTCGATCCTCGGCGTGAAAGATGAGCCAGTGCAGGGCAAAGAGGTTCCTCTGGAATGGACTGAGACATCTGGGGGACTCTTGGAATGGTGGTACGACCATGGAGTTCCTCTCGCCTTTCCTGTTGAGAGTGCCTCCTCTTGAGATGCGACGGGAACGCCGGGAATTCTTTCCCGTTGAAAGCAGGGAAAGGATCCCTCATCTCGAGCTACGAGGGGGAAACGGGGCTCCTCTGGATGTGGGCGGGACCATCGTGCTTCCTCTCGAGTGGAGACGGGTATGGCGGTGAACTTCTTGAGTTGCAGCAAGGGTGTGAAAGACCCTTTCGAAGTTCCAGAGGTTAGGTGTCATTAGTCTCCAGACGCCTCATCGGAAATAGGCCTCATCTCGCCTGGAAGGGAGAACTTCCTGGATTTTCTCGAGTTGCGGCAGGTGTTCTCGAGTTACGACGGGGACCTCAGGGACCCGCCCTGGTGGCCTCAGGAGAGGCCAGTCCCCATGCGAGTTGCCAGGGGGCCTCTCGGGATTCCTCTCCCGTCGATACCGGGGCCAAAAACCTTGTGTGGAGTCAGGGCCGGAACCGAGGATTCCTCTCAGGGGCTGACATGGATCTTTGGGTACTTCTGCAGTCTCCCCAGGGGAGTCAGGCCTCGTCTCGAGTGGGGGCATGCACGTGCACTTTCCTTCCAGGCTGTAGCAGCAATGTCTCGCTTCCCGTCGCGTGGATCAAAGGATCTGTGGTTTTCCCTCGAGGCTTTCCCACAGGGCTGTCCCACGTGCCACCGTGGTGTGAGTCGATCCTCGGCGTGAAAGATGAGCCAGTGCAGGGCAAAGAGGTTCCTCTGGAATGGACTGAGACATCTGGGGGACTCTTGGAATGGTGGTACGACCATGGAGTTCCTCTCGCCTTTCCTGTTGAGAGTGCCTCCTCTTGAGTTGCGACGGGAACGCCGGGAATTCTTTCCCGTTGAAAGCAGGGGAAGGATCCCTCATCTCGAGCTACGAGGGGGAAACGGGGCTCCTCTGGATGTGGGCAGGACCATCGTGCTTCCTCTCTAGTGGAGACGGGTATGGCGGTGAACTTCTTGAGTTGCAGCAAGGGTGTGAAAGACCCTTTCGAAGTTCCAGAGGTTAGGTGTCATTAGTCTCCAGACGCCTCATCGGAAATAGGCCTCATCTCGCCTGGAAGGGAGAACTTCCTGGATTTTCTCGAGTTGCGGCAGGTGTTCTCGAGTTACGACGGGGATCTCAGGGACCCGCCCTGGTGGCCTCAGGAGAGGCCAGTCCCCATGCGAGTTGTTAGGGGGCCTCTCGGGATTCCTCTCCCGTCGATACCGGGGCCAAAAACCTTGTATGGAGTCAGGGCCGGAACCGATGATTCCTCTCAGGGGCTGACATGGATCTTTGGGTACTTCTGGAGTCTCACCAGGGGAGTCAGGCCTCGTCTCGAGTGGGGGCATGCACGTTCGCTTTCCTTCCAGGCTGTAGCAGCAATGTCACGCTTCCCGTCGCGTGGATCAAAGGATCTGTGGTTTTCCCTCGAGGCTTTCCCTCGAGGCTTTCCCACAGGGCTGTCCCACGTGCCACCGTGTTGTGAGTCGATCCTCGGCGTGAAAGATGAGCCAGTGCAGGGCAAAGAGGTTCCTCTGGAATGGACTGAGACATCTGGGGGACTCTTGGAATGGTTGTACGACCATGGAGTTCCTCTCGCCTTTCCTGTTGAGAGTGCCTCCTCTTGAGATGCGACGGGAACGCCCGGAATACTTTCCCGTTGAAAGCAGGGAAAGGAACCCTCATCTCGAGCTACGAGGGGGAAACGGGGCTCCTCTGGATGTGGGCGGGACCATCGTGCTTCCTCTCGAGTGGAGACGGGTATGGCGGTGAACTTCTTGAGTTGCAGCAAGGGTGTGAAAGACCCTTTCGAAGTTCCAGAGGTTTGGTGTCATTAGTCTCCAGAGGCCTCATCGGAAATAGGCCTCATCTCGCCTGGAAGGGAGAACTTCCTGGATTTTCTCGAGTTGCGGCAGGTGTTCTCGAGTTACGACGGGGACCTCAGGGACCCGCCCTGGTGGCCTCAGGAGAGGCCAGTCCCCATGCGAGTTGCTAGGGGGCCTCTCGGGATTCCTCTCCCATCGATACCGGGGCCAAAAAGCTTGTGTGGAGTCAGGGCCGGAACCGAGGATTCCTCTCAGTGGCTGACATGGATCTTTGGGTACTTGTGGAGTCTCCCCAGGGGAGTCAGGCCTCGTCTCGAGTGGGGGCATGCACGTGCGCTTTCCTTCCAGGCTGTAGCAGCAATGTCACGCTTCCCGTCGCGTGGATCAAAGGATCTGTGGTTTTCCCTCGAGGCTTTCCCTTGAGGCTTTCCCACAGGGCTGTCCCACGTGCCACCGTGTTGTGAGTCGTTCCTCGGCGTGAAAGATGAGCCAGTGCAGGGCAAAGAGGTTCCTCTGGAATGGACTGAGACATCTGGGGGACTCTTGGAATGGTGGTACGACCATGGAGTTCCTCTCGCCTTTCCTGTTTAGAGTGCCTCCTCTTGAGATGCGACGGGAACGCCGGGAATTCTTTCCCGTTGAAACCAGGGAAAGGATCCCTCATCTCGAGCTACGAGGGGGAAACGGGGCTCCTCTGGATGTGGGCGGGACCATCGTGCTTCCTCTCGAGTGGAGACGGGTATGGTGGTGAACTTCTTGAGTTGCAGCAAGGGTGTGAAAGACCCTTTCGAAGTTCCAGAGGTTTGGTGTCATTAGTCTCCAGAGGCCTCATCGGAAATAGGCCTCATCTCGCCTGGAAGGGAGAACTTCCTGGATTTTCTCGAGTTGCGGCAGGTGTTCTCGAATTACGACGGGGACCTCAGGGACCCGCCCTGGTGGCCTCAGGAGAGGCCAGTCCCCATGCGAGTTGCTAGGGGGCCTCTCGGGATTCCTCTCCCGTCGATACCGGGGCCAAAAACCTTGTGTGGAGTCAGGGCCGGAACCGAGGATTCCTCTCAGGGGCTGACATGGATCTTTGGGTACTTCTGGAGTCACCCCAGTGGAATCAGGCCTCGTCTCGAGTAGGGGCATGCACGTGCGCTTTCCTTTCAGGCTGTAGCAGCAATGTCACGCTTCCCGTCACGTGGATCAAAGGATCTGTGGTTTTCCATCGAGGCTTTCCCTCGAGGCTTTCCCACAGGGCTGTCCCACGTGCCACCGTGGTGTGAGTCGATCCTCGGCGTGAAAGATGAGCCAGTGCAGGGCAAAGAGGTTCCTCTGGAATGGACTGATACATCTGGGGGACTCTTGGAATGGTGGTACGACCATGGAGTTCCTCTCGCCTTTCCTGTTGAGAGTGCCTCCTCTTGAGATGCGACGGGAACGCCGGGAATTCTTTCCCGTTGAAACCAGGGAAAGGATCCCTCATCTCGAGCTACGAGGGGGAAACGGGGCTCCTCTGGATGTGGGCGGGACCATCGTGCTTCCTCTCGAGTGGAGACGGGTATGGCGGTGAACTTCTTGAGTTGCAGCAAGGGTGTGAAAGACCCTTTCGAAGTTCCAGAGGTTAGGTGTCATTAGTCTCCAGAGGCCTCATCGGAAATAGGCCTCATCTCGCCTGGAAGGAAGAACTTCCTGGATTTTCTCGAGTTGCGGCAGGTGTTCTCGAGTTACGACGGGGACCTCAGGGACCCGCCCTGGTGGCCTCAGGAGAGGCCAGTCCCTAGGCGAGTTGCTAGGGGGCCTCTCGGGATTCCTCTCCCGTTGATACCGGGGCCAAAAACCTTGTGTGGAGTCTAAGCCGGAACCGAGGATTCCTCTCAGGGGCTGACATGGATCTTTGGGTACTTGTGGAGCCTCCCCAGGGGAGTCAGGCCTCGTCTCGAGTGGGGGCATGCACGTGCGCTTTCCTTCCAGGCTGTAGCAGCAATGTCACGCTTCCCGTCGCGTGGATCAAAGGATCTGTGGTTTTCCCTTGAGGCTTTCCCTCGAGCCTTTCCCACAGGGCTGTCCCACGTGCCACCGTGGTGTGAGTCGATCCTCGGCGTGAAAGATGAGCCAGTGCAGGGCAAAGAGGTTCCTCTCGAATGGACTGAGACATCTGGGGGACTCTTGGAATGGTGGTACGACCATGGAGTTCCTCTCGCCTTTCCTGTTGAGAGTGCCTCCTCTTGAGATGCGACGGGAATGCCGGGAATTCTTTCCCGTTGAAAGCAGGGAAAGGATCCCTCATCTCGAGCTAAGAGGGGGAAACGGGGCTCCTCTGGATGTGGGCGGGACCATCGTGCTTCCTCTCTAGTGGAGACGGGTATGGTGGTGAACTTCTTGAGTTGCAGCAAGGCTGTGAAAGACTCTTTCGAAGTTCCAGAGGTTAGGTGTCATTAGTCTCCAGACGCCTCATCGGAAATAGGCCTCATCTCGCCTGGAAGGGAGAACTTCCTGGATTTTCTCGAGTTGCGGCAGGTGTTCTCGAGTTACGACGGGGACCTCAGGGACCCGCCCTGGTGGCCTCAGGAGAGGCCAGTCCCTATGCGAGTTGCTAGGGGGCCTCTCGGGATTCCTCTCCCGTCGATACCGGGGCCAAAAAGCTTGTGTGGAGTCAGGGCCCGAACCGAGGATTCCTCTCAGGGGCTGACATGGATCTTTGGGTACTTCTGGAGTCTCCCCAGGGGAGTCAGGCCTCGTCTCGAGTGGGGGCATGCACGTGCACTTTCCTTCCAGGCTGTAGCAGCAATGTCACGCTTCCCGTCGCGTGGATCAAATGATGTGTGGTTTTCCCTCGAGGCTTTCCCACAGGGCTGTCTCACGTGCCACCGTGGTGTGAGTCGATCCTCGGCGTGAAAGATGAGCCAGTGCAGGGCAAAGAGGTTCCTCTGGAATGGACTGAGACATCTGGGGGACTCTTGGAATGGTGGTACGACCGTGGAGTTCCTCTCGCCTTTCCTGTTGAGAGTGCCTCCTCTTGAGTTGCGACGGGAACGCCGGGAATTCTTTCCCGTTGAAAGCAGGGAAAGGATCCCTCATCTCGAGCTACGAGGGGGAAACGGGGCTCCTCTGGATGTGGGCGGGACCATCGTGCTTCCTCTCTAGTGGAGACGGGTATGGCGGTGAACTTCTTGAGTTGCAGCAAGGGTGTGAAAGACCCTTTCGAAGTTCCAGAGGTTTGGTGTCATTAGTCTCCAGAGGCCTCATCGGAAATAGGCCTCATCTCGCCTGGAAGGGAGAACTTCCTGGATTTTCTCGAGTTGCGGCAGGTGTTCTCGAGTTACGACGGGGACCTCAGGGACCCGCCCTGGTGGCCTCCGGAGAGGCCAGTCCCCATGCGAGTTGCTAGGGGGCCTCTCGGGATTCCTCTCCCATCGATACCGGGGCCAAAAAGCTTGTGTGGAGTCAGGGCCGGAACCGAGGATTCCTCTCAGGGGCTGACATGGATCTTTGGGTACTTCTGGAGTCTCCCCAGGGGAGTCAGGCCTCGTCTCGAGTGGGGGCATGCACGTGCGCTTTCCTTCCAGGCTGTAGCAGCAATGTCACGCTTCCCGTCGCGTGGATCAAAGGATCTGTGGTTTTCCCTCGAGGCTTTCCCTCGAGGCTTTCCCACAGGGCTGTCCCACGTGCCACCGTGTTGTGAGTCGTTCCTCGGCGTGAAAGATGAGCCAGTGCAGGGCAAAGAGGTTCCTCTGGAATGGACTGAGACATCTGGGGGACTCTTGGAATGGTGGTACGACCATGGAGTTCCTCTCGCCTTTCCTGTTGAGAGTGCCTCCTCTTGAGATGCGACGGGAACGCCGGGAATTCTTTCCCGTTGAAAGCAGGGAAAGGATCCCTCATCTCGAGCTACGAGGGGGAAACGGGGCTCCTCTGGATGTGGGCGGGACCATCGTGCTTCCTCTCGAGTGGAGACGGGTATGGCGGTGAACTTCTTGAGTTGCAGCAAGGGTGTGAAAGACCCTTTCGAAGTTCCAGAGGTTAGGTGTCATTAGTCTCCAGAGGCCTCATCGGAAATAGGCCTCATCTCGCCTGGAAGGGAGAACTTCCTGGATTTTCTCGAGTTGCGGCAGGTGTTCTCGAGTTACGACGGGGACCTCAGGGACCCGCCCTGGTGGCCTCAGGAGAGGCCAGTCCCTAGGCGAGTTGCTAGGGGGCCTCTCGGGATTCCTCTCCCGTTGATACCGGGGCCAAAAACCTTGTGTGGAGTCAAGGCCGGAACCGAGGATTCCTCTCAGGGGCTGACATGGATCTTTGGGTACTTGTGGAGTCTCCCCAGGGGAGTCAGGCCTCGTCTCGAGTGGGGGCATGCACGTGCGCTTTCCTTCCAGGCTGTAGCAGCAATGTCACGCTTCCCGTCGCGTGGATCAAAGGATCTGTGGTTTTCCCTCGAGGCTTTCCCTCGAGCCTTTCCCACAGGGCTGTCCCACGTGCCACCGTGGTGTGAGTCGATCCTCGGCGTGAAAGATGAGCCAGTGCAGGGCAAAGAGGTTCCTCTGGAATGGACTGAGACATCTGGGGGACTCTTGGAATGGTGGTACGACCATGGAGTTCCTCTCGCCTTTCCTGTTGAGAGTGCCTCCTCTTGAGTTGCGACGGGAATGCAGGGAATTCTTTCCCGTTGAAAGCAGGGAAAGGATCCCTCATCTCGAGCTACGAGGGGGAAACGGGGCTCCTCTGGATGTGGGCGGGACCATCGTGCTTCCTCTCTAGTGGAGACGGGTATGGCGGTGAACTTCTTGAGTTGCAGCAAGGGTGTGAAAGACCCTTTCGAATTTCCAGAGGTTAGGTGTCATTAGTCTCCAGAGGCCTCATCGGAAATAGGCCTCATCTCGCCTGGAAGGGAGAACTTCCTGGATTTTCTCGAGTTGCGGCAGGTGTTCTCGAGTTACGACGGGGATCTCAGGGACCCGCCCTGGTGGCCTCAGGAGAGGCCAGTCCCCATGCGAGTTGTTAGGGGGCCTCTCGGGATTCCTCTCCCGTCGATACCGGGGCCAAAAACCTTGTATGGAGTCAGGGCCGGAAGCGAGGATTCCTCTCAGGGGCTGACATGGATCTTTGGGTACTTGTGGAGTCTCCCCAGGGGAGTCAGGCCTCGTCTCGAGTGGGGGCATGCACGTGCGCTTTCCTTCCAGGCTGTAGCAGCAATGTCACGCTTCCCGTCGCGTGGATCAAAGGATCTGTGGTTTTCCCTCGAGGCTTTCCCTCGAGGCTTTCCCACAGGGCTGTCCAACGTGCCACCGTGTTGTGAGTCGATCCTCGGCGTGAAAGATGAGCCAGTGCAGGGCAAAGAGGTTCCTCTGGAATGGACTGAGACATCTGGGGGACTCTTGGAATGGTGGTACGACCATGGAGTTCCTCTCGCCTTTCCTGTTGAGAGTGCCTCCTCTTGAGATGCGACGGGAACGCCCGGAATACTTTCCCGTTGAAAGCAGGGAAAGGATCCCTCATCTCGAGCTACGAGGGGGAAACGGGGCTCCTCTGGATGTGGGCGGGACCATCGTGCTTCCTCTCGAGTGGAGACGGGTATGGCGGTGAACTTCTTGAGTTGCAGCAAGGGTGTGAAAGACCCTTTCGAAGTTCCAGAGGTTTGGTGTCATTAGAATCCAGAGGCCTCATCGGAAATAGGCCTCATCTCGCCTGGAAGGGAGAACTTCCTGGATTTTCTCGAGTTGCGGCAGGTGTTCTCGAGTTACGACGGGGACCTCAGGGACCCGCCCTGGTGGCCTCAGGAGAGGCCAGTCCCCATGCGAGTTGCTAGGGGGCCTCTCGGGATTCCTCTCCCATCGATACCGGGGCCAAAAAGCTTGTGTGGAGTCAGGGCCGGAACCGAGGATTCCTCTCAGGGGCTGATATGGATCTTTGGGTACTTCTGGAGTCTCCCCAGGGGAGTCAGGCCTCGTCTCGAGTGGGGGCATGCACGTGCGCTTTCTTTCCAGGCTGTAGCAGCAATGTCACGCTTCCCGTCGCGTGGATCAAAGGATCTGTGGTTTTCCCTCGAGGCTTTCCCTCGAGGCTTTCCCACAGGGCTGTCCCACGTGCCACCGTGTTGTGAGTCGTTCCTCGGCGTGAAAGATGAGCCAGTGCAGGGCAAAGAGGTTCCTCTGGAATGGACTGAGACATCTGGGGGACTCTTGGAATGGTGGTACGACCATGGAGTTCCTCTCGCCTTTCCTGTTGAGAGTGCCTCCTCTTGAGATGCGACGGGAACGCCGGGAATTCTTTCCCGTTGAAACCAGGGAAAGGATCCCTCATCTCGAGCTACGAGGGGGAAACGGGGCTCCTCTGGATGTGGGCGGGACCATCGTGCTTCCTCTCGAGTGGAGACGGGTATGGCGGTGAACTTCTTGAGTTGCAGCAAGGGTGTGAAAGACCCTTTCGAAGTTCCAGAGGTTAGGTGTCATTAGTCTCCAGAGGCCTCATCGGAAATAGGCCTCATCTCGCCTGGAAGGGAGAACTTCCTGGATTTTCTCGAGTTGCGGCAGGTGTTCTCGAGTTACGACGGGGACCTCAGGGACCCGCCCTGCTAGCCTCCGGAGAGGCCAGTCCCCATGCGAGTTGCTAGGGGGCCTCTCGGGATTCCTCTCCCGTCGATACCGGGGCCAAAAACCTTGTGTGGAGTCAGGGCCGGAACCGAGGATTCCTCTCAGGGGCTGACATGGATCTTTGGGTACTTCTGGAGTCTCCCCAGTGGAGTCAGACCTCGTCTCGAGTGGGGGCATGCACGTGCGCTTTCCTTCCAGGCTGTAGCAGCAATGTCACGCTTCCCGTCGCGTGGATCAAAGGATCTGTGGTTTTCCCTCGAGGCTTTCCCTCGAGGCTTTCCCACAGGGCTGTCCCACGTGCCACCGTGGTGTGAGTCGATCCTCGGCGTGAAAGATGAGCCAGTGCAGGGCAAAGAGGTTCCTCTGGAATGGACTGAGACATCTGGGGGACTCTTGGAATGGTGGAACGACCATGGAGATCCTCTCGCCTTTCCTGTTGAGAGTGCCTCCTCTTGAGATGCGACGGGAACGCCGGGAATTCTTTCCCGTTGAAAGCAGGGAAAGGATCCCTCATCTCGAGCACCGAGGGGAAAACGGGGCTCCTCTGGATGTGGGCGGGACCATCGTGCTTCCTCTCGAGTGGAGACGGGTATGGCGGAGAACTTCTTGAGTTGCAGCAAGGGTGTGAAAGACCCTTTCAAAGTTCCAGAGGTTAGGTGTCATTAGTCTCCAGACGCCTCATCGGAAATAGGCCTCATCTCGCCTGGAAGGGAGAACTTCCTGGATTTTCTCGAGTTGCGGCAGGTGTTCTCGAGTTACGACGGGGACCTCAGGGACCCGCCCTGGTGGCCTCAGGAGAGGCCAGTCCCCATGCGAGTTGCTAGGGGGCCTCTCGGGATTCCTCTCCCGTCGATACCGGGGCCAAAAACCTTGTGTGGATTCAGGGCCGGAACCGAGGATTCCTCTCAGGGGCTGACATGGATCTTTGGGTACTTCTGGAGTCTCCCCAGGGGAGTCAGGCCTCGTCTCGAGTGGGGGCATGCACGTGCACTTTCCTTCCAGGCTGTAGCAGCAATGTCACGCTTCCCGTCGCGTGGATCAAAGGATCTGTGGTTTTCCCTCGAGACTTTCCCACAGGGCTGTCCCACGTGCCACCGTGGTGTGAGTCGATCCTCGGCGTGAAAGATGAGCCAGTGCAGGGCAAAGAGGTTCCTCTGGAATGGACTGAGACATCTGGGGGACTCTTGGAATGGTGGTACGACCATGGAGTTCCTCTCGCCTTTCCTGTTGAGAGTGCCTCCTCTTGAGATGCGACGGGAACGCCGGGAATTCTTTCCCGTTGAAAGCAGGGAAAGGATCCCTCATCTCGAGCTACGAGGGGGAAACGGGGCTCCTCTGGATGTGGGCGGGACCATCGTGCTTCCTCTCTAGTGGAGACGGGTATGGTGGTGAACTTCTTGAGTTGCAGCAAGGCTGTGAAAGACCCTTTCGAAGTTCCAGAGGTAAGGTGTCATTAGTCTCCAGACGCCTCATCGGAAATAGGCCTCATTTCGCCTGGAAGGGAGAACTTCCTGGATTTTCTCGAGTTGCGGCAGGTGTTCTCGAGTTACGACGGGGACCTCAGGGACCCGCCCTGGTGGCCTCAGGAGAGGCCAGTCCCTATGCGAGTTGCTAGGGGGCCTCTCGGGATTCCTCTCCCGTCGATACCGGGGCCAAAAACCTTGTGTGGAGTCAGGGCCGGAACCGAGGATTCCTCTCAGGGGCTGACATGGATCTTTGGGTACTTCTGGAGTCTCCCCAGGGGAGTCAGGCCTCGTCTCGAGTGGGGGCATGCACGTGCACTTTCCTTCCAGGCTGTAGCAGCAATGTCACGCTTCCCGTCGCGTGGATCAAATGATGTTTGGTTTTCCCTAGAGGCTTTCCCACAGGGCTGTCCCACGTGCCACCGTGGTGTGAGTCGATCCTCGGCGTGAAAGATGAGCCAGTGCAGGGCAAAGAGGTTCCTCTGGAATGGACTGAGACATCTGGGGGACTCTTGGAATGGTGGTACGACCATGGAGTTCCTCTCGCCTTTCCTGTTGAGAGTGCCTCCTCTTGAGATGCGACGGGAACGCCGGGAATTTTTTGCCGTTGAAAGCAGGGAAAGGATCCCTCATCTCGAGCTACGAGGGGGAAACGGGGCTCCTCTGGATGTGGGCGGGACCATCGTGCATCCTCTCGAGTGGAGACGGGTATGGCGGTGAACTTCTTGAGTTGCAGCAAGGGTGTGAAAGACCCTTTCGAAGTTCCAGAGGTTAGGTGTCATTAGTCTCCAGAGGCCTCATCGGAAATAGGCCTCATCTCGCCTGGAAGGGAGAACTTCCTGGATTTTCTCGAGTTGCGGCAGGTGTTCTCGAGTTACGACGGGGACCTCAGGGACCCGCCCTGGTGGCCTCAGGAGAGGCCAGTCCCCATGCGAGTTGCTAGGGGGCCTCTCGGGATTCCTCTCCCGTCGATACCGGGGCCAAAAACCTTGTGTGGAGTCAGGGCCGGAACCGAGGATTCCTCTCAGGGGCTGACATGGATCTTTGGGTACTTCTGGAGTCTCCCCAGGGGAGTCAGGCCTCGTCTCGAGTGGGGGCATGCACGTGCACTTTCCTTCCAGGCTGTAGCAGCAATGTCACGCTTCCCGTCGCGTGGATCAAAGGATCTGTGGTTTTCCCTCGTGGCTTTCCCACAGGGCTGTCCCACGTGCCACCGTGGTGTGAGTCGATCCTCGGCGTGAAAGATGAGCCAGTGCAGGGCAAAGAGGTTCCTCTGGAATGGACTGAGGCATCTGGGGGACTCTTGGAATGGTGGTACGACCATGGAGTTCCTCTCGCCTTTCCTGTTGAGAGTGCCTCCTCTTGAGATGCGACGGGAACGCCGGGAATTCTTTCCCGTTGAAACCAGGGAAAGGATCCCTCATCTCGAGCACCGAGGGGAAAACGGGGCTCCTCTGGATGTGGGCGGGACCATCGTGCTTCCTCTCGAGTGGAGACGGGTATGGCGGTGAACTTCTTGAGTTGCAGCAAGGGTGTGAAAGACCCTTTCGAAGTTCCAGAGGTTTGGTGTCATTAGTCTCCAGAGGCCTCATCGGAAATAGTCCTCATCTCGCCTGGAAGGGAGAACTTCCTGGATTTTCTCGAGTTGCGGCAGGTGTTCTCGAGTTACGACGGGGACCTCAGGGACCCGCCCTGGTGGCCTCCGGAGAGGCCAGTCCCCATGCGAGTTGCTAGGGGGCCTCTCGGGATTCCTCTCCCGTCGATACCGGGGCCAAAAACCTTGTGTGGAGTCAGGGCCGGAACCGAGGATTCCTCTCAGAGGCTGACATGGATCTTTGGGTACTTCTGGAGTCTCCCCAGTGGAGTCAGGCCTCGTCTCGAGTGGGGGCATGCACGTGCGCTTTCCTTCCAGGCTGTAGCAGCAATGTCACGCTTCCCGTCGCGTGGATCAAAGGATCTGTGGTTTTCCCTCGAGGCTTTCCCTCGAGGCTTTCCCACAGGGCTGTCCCACGTGCCACCGTGTTGTGAGTCGATCCTCGGCGTGAAAGATGGGCCAGTGGAGGGCAAAGAGGTTCCTCTGGAATGGACTGAGACATCTGGGGGACTCTTGGAATGGTGGTACGACCATGGAGTTCCTCTCGCCTTTCCTGTTGAGAGTGCCTCCTCTTGAGATGCGACGGGAACGCCGGGAATTCTTTCCCGTTGAAAGCAGGAAAAGGATCCCTCATCTCGAGCTACGAGGGGGAACGGGGCTCCTCTGGATGTGGGCGGGACCATCGTGCTTCCTCTCGAGTGGAGACGGGTATGGGGGTGAACTTCTTGAGTTGCAGCAAGGGTGTGAAAGACCCTTTCGAAGTTCCAGAGGTTAGGTGTCATTAGTCTCCAGACGCCTCATCGGAAATAGGCCTCATCTCGCCTGGAAGGGAGAACTTCCTGGATTTTCTCGAGTTGCGGCAGGTGTTCTCGAGTTACGACGGGGACCTCAGGGACCCGCCCTGGTGGCCTCAGGAGAGGCCAGTCCCCATGCGAGTTGCTAGGGGGCCTCTCGGGATTCCTCTCCCGTCGATACCGAGGCCAAAAACCTTGTGTGGAGTCAGGGCCGGAACCGAGGATTCCTCTCAGGGGCTGACATGGATCTTTGGGTACTTCTGGAGTCTCCCCAGGGGAGTCAGGCCTCGTCTCGAGTGGGGGCATGCACGTGCGCTTTCCTTCCAGGCTGTAGCAGCAATGTCACGCTTCCCGTCGCGTGGATCAAAGGATCTGTGGTTTTTCCTCGAGGCTTTCCCTCGAGGCTTTCCCACAGGGCTGTCCCACGTGCCACCGTGTTGTGAGTCGATCCTCGGCGTGAAAGATGAGCCAGTGCAGGGCAAAGAGGTTCCTCTGGAATGGACTGAGACATCTGGGGGACTCTTGGAATGGTGGTACGACCATGGAGTTCCTCCCGCCTTTCCTGTTGAGAGTGCCTCCTCTTGAGATGCGACGGGAACGCCGGGAATTCTTTCCCGTTGAAACCAGGGAAAGGATCCCTCATCTCGAGCTACGAGGGGGAAACGGGGCTCCTCTGGATGTGGGCGGGACCATCGTGCTTCCTCTCGAGTGGAGACGGGTATGGCGGTGAACTTCTTGAGTTGCAGCAAGGGTGTGAAAGACCCTTTCGAAGTTCCAGAGGTTTGGTGTCATTAGTCTCCAGAGGCCTCATCGGAAATAGGCCTCATCTCGCCTGGAAGGGAGAACTTCCTGGATTTTCTCGAGTTGCGGCAGGTGTTCTCGAGTTACGACGGGGACCTCAGGGACCCGCCCTGGTTGCCTCAGGAGAGGTCAGTCCCATGCGTGTTGCTAGGGGGTCTCTCGGGATTCCTATCCCTTCGATACCGGGGCCAAAAAGCTTGTGTGGAGTCAGGGCCGGAACCGAGGATTCTTCTCAGGGGCTGAAATGGATCTTTGGGTACTTCTGGAGTCTCCCCAGGGGAGTCAGGCCTCGTCTCGAGTGGGGGCATGCATGTGCGCTTTCCTTCCAGGCTGTTCCAGCAATGTCATGCTTCCCGTCGCGTGGATCAAAGGATCTGTGGTTTTCCCTCGAGGCTTTCCCTCGAGGCTTTCCCACAGGGCTGTCCCACGTGCCACCGTGTTGTGAGTCGATCCTCGGCGTGAAAGATGAGCCAGTGCAGGGCAAAGAGGTTCCTCTGAAATGGACTGAGACATCTGGGGGACTCTTGGAATGGTGGTACGACCATGGAGTTCCTCTCGCCTTTCCTGTTGAGAGTGCCTCCTCTTGAGATGCGACGGGAACGCCGGGAATTCTTTCCCGTTGAAAGCAGGGAAAGGATCCCTCATCTCGAGCTACGAGGGGGAAACGGGGCTCCTCTGGATGTGGGCGGGACCATCGTGCTTCCTCTCGAGTGGAGACGGGTATGGCGGTGAACTTCTTGAGTTGCACCAAGGGTGTGAAAGACCCTTTCGAAGTTCAAGAGGTTTGGTGTCATTAGTCTCCAGAGGCCTCATCGGAAATAGGCCTCATCTCGCCTGGAAGGGAGAACTTCCTGGATTTTCTCGAGTTGCGGCAGGTGTTCTCGAGTTACGACGGGGACCTCAGGGACCCGCCCTGCTAGCCTCCGGAGAGGCCAGTCCCCATGCGAGTTGCTAGGGGGCCTCTCGGGATTCCTCTCCCGTCGATACCGGGGCCAAAAACCTTGTGTGGAGTCAGGGCCGGAACCGAGGATTCCTCTCAGGGGCTGACATGGATCTTTGGGTACTTCTGGAGTCTCCCCAGTGGAGTCAGACCTCGTCTCGAGTGGGGGCATGCACGTGCGCTTTCCTTCCAGGCTGTAGCAGCAATGTCACGCTTCCCGTCGCGTGGATCAAAGGATCTGTGGTTTTCCCTCGAGGCTTTCCCTCGAGGCTTTCCCACAGGGCTGTCCCACGTGCCACCGTGGTGTAAGTCGATCCTCGGCGTGAAAGATGAGCCAGTGCAGGGCAAAGAGGTTCCTCTGGAATGGACTGAGACATCAGGGGGACTCTTGGAATGGTGGTACGACCATGGAGATCCTCTCGCCTTTCCTGTTGAGAGTGCCTCCTCTTGAGATGCGACGGGAACGCCGGGAATTCTTTCCCGTTGAAAGCAGGGAAAGGATCCCTCATCTCGAGCACCGAGGGGAAAACGGGGCTCCTCTGGATGTGGGCGGGACCATCGTGCTTCCTCTCGAGTGGAGACGGGTATGGCGGAGAACTTCTTGAGTTGCAGCAAGGGTGTGAAAGACCCTTTCAAAGTTCCAGAGGTTAGGTGTCATTAGTCTCCAGACGCCTCATCGGAAATAGGCCTCATCTCGCCTGGAAGGGAGAACTTCCTGGATTTTTTCGAGTTGCGGCAGGTGTTCTTAAGTTACGACGGGGAACTCAGGGACCCGCCCTGGTGGCCTCAGGAGAGGCCAGTCCCCATGCGAGTTGCTAGGGGGCCTCTCGGGATTCCTCTCCCGTCGATACCGGGGCCAAAAACCTTGAGTGGAGTCAGGGCCGGAACCGAGGATTCCTCTCAGGGGCTGACATGGATCTTTGGGTACTTCTGGAGTCTCCCCAGGGGAGTCAGGCCTCGTCTCGTGTGGGGGCATGCACGTGCGCTTTCCTTCCAGGCTGTAGCAGCAATGTCACGCTTCCCGTCACGTGGATCAAAGGATCTGTGGTTTTCCCTCGAGGCTTTCCCTCGAGGCTTTCCCACAGGGCTGTCCCACGTGCCACCGTGGTGTGAGTCGATCCTCGGCGTGAAAGATGAGCCAGTGCAGGGAAAAGAGTTTCCTCTGGAATGGACTGAGACATCTGGGGGACTCTTGGAATGGTGGTACGACCATGGAGTTCCTCTCGCCTTTCCTGTTGAGAGTGCCTCCTCTTGAGATGCGACGGGAATGCCGGGAATTCTTTCCCGTTGAAAGCAGGGAAAGGATCCCTCATCTAGAGCTACGAGGGGGAAACGGGGCTCCTCTGGATGTGGGCGGGACCATCGTGCTTCCTCTCGAGTGGAGACGGGTATGGCGGTGAACTTCTTGAGTTGCAGCAAGGGTGTGAAAGACCCTTTCGAAGTTCCAGAGGTTAGGTGTCATTAGTCTCCAGACGCCTCATCGGAAATAGGCCTCATCTCGCCTGGAAGGGAGAACTTCCTGGATTTTCTCGAGTTGGGGCAGGTGTTCTCGAGTTACGACGGGGACCTCAGGGACCCGCCCTGGTGGCCTCAGGAGAGGCCAGTCCCCATGCGAGTTGCTAGGGGGCCTCTCGGGATTCCTCTCCCGTCGATACCGGGGCCAAAAACCTTGTGTGGATTCAGGGCCGGAACCGAGGATTCCTCTCAGGGGCTGACATGGATCTTTGGGTACTTCTGGAGTCTCCCCAGGGGAGTCAGGCCTCGTCTCGAGTGGGGGCATGCACGTGCACTTTCCTTCCAGGCTGTAGCAGCAATGTCACGCTTCCCGTCGCGTGGATCAAAGGATCTGTGGTTTTCCCTCGAGGCTTTCCCTCGAGGCTTTCCCACAGGGCTGTCCCACGTGCCACCGTGTTGTGAGTCGATCCTCGGCGTGAAAGATGAGCCAGTGCAGGGCAAAGAGGTTCCTCTGGAATGGACTGAGACATCTGGGGGACTCTTGGAATGGTGGTACGACCATGGAGTTCCTCTCGCCTTTCCTGTTGAGAGTGCCTCCTCTTGAGATGCGACGGGAACGCCGGGAATTCTTTCCCGTTGAAACCAGGGAAAGGATCCCGCATCTCGAGCTACGAGGGGGAAACGGGGCTCCTCTGGATGTGGGCGGGACCATCGTGCTTCCTCTCGAGTGGAGACGGGTATGGCGGTGAACTTCTTGAGTTGCAGCAAGGGTGTGAAAGACCCTTTCGAAGTTCCAGAGGTTTGGTGTCATTAGTCTCCAGAGGCCTCATCGGAAATAGGCCTCATCTCGCCTGGAAGGGAGAACTTCCTGGATTTTCTCGAGTTGCGCCAGGTGTTCTCGAATTACGACGGGGACCTCAGGGACCCGCCCTGGTGGCCTCCGGAGAGGCCAGTCCCCATGCGAGTTGCTAGGGGGCCTCTCGGGATTCCTCTCCCATCGATACCGGGGCCAAAAACCTTGTGTGGAGTCAGGGCCGGAACCGAGGATTCCTCTCAGGGGCTGACATGGATCTTTGGGTACTTCTGGAGTCACCCCAGTGGAGTCAGGCCTCGTCTCGAGTAGGGGCATGCACGTGCGATTTCCTTTCAGGCTGTAGCAGCAATGTCACGCTTCCCGTCACGTGGATCAAAGGATCTGTGGTTTTCCCTCGAGGCTTTCCCTCGAGGCTTTCCCACAGGGCTGTCCCACGTGCCACCGTGGTGTGAGTCGATCCTCGGCGTGAAAGATGAGCCAGTGCAGGGCAAAGAGGTTCCTCTGGAATGGACTGAGACATCTGGGGGACTCTTGGAATGGTGGTACGACCATGGAGTTCCTCTCGCCTTTCCTGTTGAGAGTGCCTCCTCTTGAGATGCGACGGGAACGCCGGGAATTCTTTCCCGTTGAAAGCAGGGAAAGGATCCCTCATCTCGAGCACCGAGGGGAAAACGGGGCTCCTCTGGATGTGGGCGGGACCATCGTGCTTCCTCTCGAGTGGAGACGGGTATGGCGGTGAACTTCTTGAGTTGCAGCAAGGGTGTGAAAGACCCTTTCGAAGTTCCAGAGGTTTGGTGTCATTAGTCTCCAGAGGCCTCATCGGAAATAGGCCTCATCTCGCCTGGAAGGGAGAACTTCCTGGATTTTCTCGAGTTGCGGCAGGTGTTCTCGAGTTACGACGGGGACCTCAGGGACCCGCCCTGGTGGCCTCCGGAGAGGCCAGTCCCCATGCGAGTTGCTAGGGGGCCTCTCGGGATTCCTCTCCCGTCGATACCGGGGCCAAAAACCTTGCGTGGAGTCAGGGCCGGAACCGAGGATTCCTGTCAGGGGCTGACATGGATCTTTGGGTACTTCTGGAGTCTCCCCAGTGGAGTCAGGCCTCGTCTCGAGTGGGGGCATGCACGTGCGCTTTCCTTCCAGGCTGTAGCAGCAATGTCACGCTTCCCGTCGCGTGGATCAAAGGATCTGTGGTTTTCCCTCGAGGCTTTCCCTCGAGGCTTTCCCACAGGGCTGTCCCACGTGCCACCGTGTTGTGAGTCGATCCTCGGCGTGAAAGATGGGCCAGTGCAGGGCAAAGAGGTTCCTCTGGAATGGACTGAGACATCTGGGGGACTCTTGGAATGGTGGTACGACCATGGAGTTCCTCTCGCCTTTCCTGTTGAGAGTGCCTCCTCTTGAGATGCGACGGGAACGCCGGGAATTCTTTCCCGTTGAAAGCAGGAAAAGGATCCCTCATCTCGAGCTGCGAGGGGGAACGGGGCTCCTCTGGATGTGGGCGGGACCATCGTGCTTCCTCTCGAGTGGAGACGGGTATGGCGGTGAACTTCTTGAGTTGCAGCAAGGGTGTGAAAGACCCTTTCGAAGTTCCAGAGGTTAGGTGTCATTAGTCTCCAGACGCCTCATCGGAAATAGGCCTCATCTCGCCTGGAAGGGAGAACTTCCTGGATTTTCTCGAGTTGCGGCAGGTGTTCTCGAGTTACGACGGGGACCTCAGGGACCCGCCCTGGTGGCCTCAGGAGAGGCCAGTCCCCATGCGAGTTGCTAGGGGGCCTCTCGGGATTCCTCTCCCGTCGATACCGGGGCCAAAAACCTTGTGTGGAGTCAGGGCCGGAACCGAGGATTCCTCTCAGGGGCTGACATGGATCTTTGGGTACTTCTGGAGTCTCCCCAGGGGAGTCAGGCCTCGTCTCGAGTGGGGGCATGCACGTGCGCTTTCCTTTCAGGCTGTAGCAGCAATGTCACGCTTCCCGTCACGTGGATCAAAGGATCTGTGGTTTTCCCTCGAGGCTTTCCCTCGAGGCTTTCCCACAGGGCTGTCCCACGTGCCACCGTGGTGTGAGTCGATCCTCGGCGTGAAAGATGAGCCAGTGCAGGGCAAAGAGGTTCCTCTGGAATGGACTGAGACATCTGGGGGACTCTTGGAATGGTGGTACGACCATGGAGTTCCTCTCGCCTTTCCTGTTGAGAGTGCCTCCTCTTGAGATGCGACGGGAACGCCGGGAATTCTTTCCCGTTGAAAGCAGGGAAAGGATCCCTCATCTCGAGCACCGAGGGGAAAACGGGGCTCCTCTGGATGTGGGCGGGACCATCGTGCTTCCTCTCGAGTGGAGACGGGTATGGCGGTGAACTTCTTGAGTTGCAGCAAGGGTGTGAAAGACCCTTTCGAAGTTCCAGAGGTTTGGTGTCATTAGTCTCCAGAGGCCTCATCGGAAATAGGCCTCATCTCGCCTGGAAGGGAGAACTTCCTGGATTTTCTCGAGTTGCGGCAGGTGTTCTCGAGTTACGACGGGGACCTCAGGGACCCGCCCTGGTGGCCTCCGGAGAGGCCAGTCCCCATGCGAGTTGCTAGGGGGCCTCTCGGGATTCCTCTCCCGTCGATACCGGGGCCAAAAACCTTGTGTGGAGTCAGGGCCGGAACCGAGGATTCCTGTCAGGGGCTGACATGGATCTTTGGGTACTTCTGGAGTCTCCCCAGTGGAGTCAGGCCTCGTCTCGAGTGGGGGCATGCACGTGCGCTTTCCTTCCAGGCTGTAGCAGCAATGTCACGCTTCCCGTCGCGTGGATCAAAGGATCTGTGGTTTTCCCTCGAGGCTTTCCCTCGAGGCTTTCCCACAGGGCTGTCCCACGTGCCACCGTGTTGTGAGTCGATCCTCGGCGTGAAAGATGGGCCAGTGCAGGGCAAAGAGGTTCCTCTGGAATGGACTGAGACATCTGGGGGACTCTTGGAATGGTGGTACGACCATGGAGTTCCTCTCGCCTTTCCTGTTGAGAGTGCCTCCTCTTGAGATGCGACGGGAACGCCGGGAATTCTTTCCCGTTGAAAGCAGGAAAAGGATCCCTCATCTCGAGCTGCGAGGGGGAACGGGGCTCCTCTGGATGTGGGCGGGACCATCGTGCTTCCTCTCGAGTGGAGACGGGTATGGCGGTGAACTTCTTGAGTTGCAGCAAGGGTGTGAAAGACCCTTTCGAAGTTCCAGAGGTTAGGTGTCATTAGTCTCCAGACGCCTCATCGGAAATAGGCCTCATCTCGCCTGGAATGGAGAACTTCCTGGATTTTCTCGAGTTGCGGCAGGTGTTCTCGAGTTACGACGGGGACCTCAGGGACCCGCCCTGGTGGCCTCAGGAGAGGCCAGTCCCCATGCGAGTTGCTAGGGGGCCTCTCGGGATTCCTCTCCCGTCGATACCGGGGCCAAAAACCTTGTGTGGAGTCAGGGCCGGAACCGAGGATTCCTCTCAGGGGCTGACATGGATCTTTGGGTACTTCTGGAGTCTCCCCAGGGGAGTCAGGCCTCGTCTCGAGTGGGGGCATGCACGTGCGCTTTCCTTCCAGGCTGTAGCAGCAATGTCACGCTTCCCGTCGCGTGGATCAAAGGATCTGTGGTTTTTCCTCGAGGCTTTCCCTCGAGGCTTTCCCACAGGGCTGTCCCACGTGCCACCGTGTTGTGAGTCGATCCTCGGCGTGAAAGATGAGCCAGTGCAGGGCAAAGAGGTTCCTCTGGAATGGACTGAGACATCTGGGGGACTCTTGGAATGGTGGTACGACCATGGAGTTCCTCCCGCCTTTCCTGTTAAGAGTGCCTCCTCTTGAGATGCGACGGGAACGCCGGGAATTCTTTCCCGTTGAAACCAGGGAAAGGATCCCTCATCTCGAGCTACGAGGGGGAAACGGGGCTCCTCTGGATGTGGGCGGGACCATCGTGCTTCCTCTCGAGTGGAGACGGGTATGGCGGTGAACTTCTTGAGTTGCAGCAAGGGTGTGAAAGACCCTTTCGAAGTTCCAGAGGTTTGGTGTCATTAGTCTCCAGAGGCCTCATCGGAAATAGGCCTCATCTCGCCTGGAAGGGAGAACTTCCTGGATTTTCTCGAGTTGCGGCAGGTGTTCTCGAGTTACGACGGGGACCTCAGGGACCCGCCCTGGTTGCCTCAGGAGAGGCCAGTCCCATGCGAGTTGCTAGGGGGTCTCTCGGGATTCCTATCCCTTCGATACCGGGGCCAAAAAGCTTGTGTGGAGTCAGGGCCGGAACCGAGGATTCTTCTCAGGGGCTGAAATGGATCTTTGGGTACTTCTGGAGTCTCCCCAGGGGAGTCAGGCCTCGTCTCGAGTGGGGGCATGCACGTGCACTTTCCTTCCAGGCTGTAGCAGCAATGTCACGCTTCCCGTCGCGTGGATCAAATGATGTGTGGTTTTCCCTCGAGGCTTTCCCACAGGGCTGTCCCACGTGCCACCGTGGTGTGAGTCGATCCTCGGCGTGAAAGATGAGCCAGTGCAGGGCAAAGAGGTTCCTCTGGAATGGACTGAGACATCTGGGGGACTCTTGGAATGGTGGTACGACCATGGAGTTCCTCTCGCCTTTCCTGTTGAGAGTGCCTCCTCTTGAGATGCGAAGGGAACGCCGGGAATTCTTTCCCGTTGAAACCAGGGAAAGGATCCCTCATCTCGAGCTACGAGGGGGAAACGGGGCTCCTCTGGATGTGGGCGGGACCATCGTGCTTCCTCTCGAGTGGAGACGGGTATGGCGGTGAACTTCTTGAGTTGCAGCAAGGTGTGAAAGACCCTTTCGAAGTTCCAGAGGTTAGGTGTCATTAGTCTCCAGAGGCCTCATCGGAAATAGGCCTCATCTCGCCTGGAAGGGAGAACTTCCTGGATTTTCTCGAGTTGCGGCAGGTGTTCTCGAATTACGACGGGGACCTCAGGGACCCGCCCTGGTGGCCTCCGGAGAGGCCAGTCCCCATGCGAGTTGCTAGGGGCCCTCTCGGGATTCCTCTCCCGTCGATACCTGGGCCAAAAACCTTGTGTGGAGTCAGGGCCGGAACCGAGGATTCCTCTCAGGGGCTGACATGGATCTTTGGGTACTTCTGGAGTCTCCCCAGGGGAGTCAGGCCTCGTCTCGAGTGGGGGCATGCACGTGCGCTTTCCTTCCAGGCTGTAGCAGCAATGTCACGCTTCCCGTCGCTTGGATCAAAGGATCTGTGGTTTTCCCTCGAGGCTTTCCCTCGAGGCTTTCCCACAGGGCTGTCCCACGTGCCACCGTGGTGTGAGTCGATCCTCGGCGTGAAAGATGAGCCAGTGCAGGGCAAAGAGCTTCCTCTGGAATGGACTGAGACATCTGGGGGACTCTTGGAATGGTGGTACGACCATGGAGTTCCTCTCGCCTTTCCTGTTGAGAGTGCCTCCTCTTGAGATGCGACGGGAACGCAGGGAATACTTTCCCGTTGAAAGCAGGGAAAGGATCCCTCATCTCGAGCTACGAGGGGGAAACGGGGCTCCTTTGGATGTGGTCGGGACCATCGTGCTTCCTCTCGAGTGGAGACGGGTATGGTGGTGAACTTCTTGAGTTGCAGCAAGGCTGTGAAAGACCCTTTCGAAGTTCCAGAGGTTAGGTGTCATTAGTCTCCAGACGCCTCATCGGAAATAGGCCTCATCTCGCCTGGAAGGGAGAACTTCCTGGATTTTCTCGAGTTGCGGCAGGTGTTCTCGAGTTACGACGGGGACCTCAGGGACCGGCCCTGGTGGCCTCAGGAGAGGCCAGTCCCCATGCGAGTTGCTAGGGGGCCTCTCGGGATTCCTCTCCCGTCGATACCGGGGCCAAAAAGCTTGTGTGGAGTCAGGTCCGGAACCGAGGATTCCTCTCAGGGGCTGACATGGATCTTTGGGTACTTCTGGAGTCTCCCCAGGGGAGTCAGGCCTCGTCTCGAGTGGGGGCATGCACGTGCGCTTTCCTTCCAGGCTGTAGCAGCAATGTCACGCTTCCCGTCGCGTGGATCAAAGGATCTGTGGTTTTTCCTCGAGGCTTTCCTTCGAGGCTTTCCCACAGGGCTGTCCCACGTGCCACCGTGGTGTGAGTCGATCCTCGGCGTGAAAGATGAGCCAGTGCAGGGCAAAGAGGTTCCTCTGGAATGGACTGAGACATCTGGGGGACTCTTGGAATGGTGGTACGACCATGGAGTTCCTCTCGCCTTTCCTGTTGAGAGTGCCTCTTCTTGAGATGCGACGGGAACGCCGGGAATTCTTTCCCGTTGAAACCAGGGAAAGGATCCCTCATCTCGAGCTACGAGGGGGAAACGGGGCTCCTCTGGATGTGGGCGGGACCATCGTGCTTCCTCTCGAGTGGAGACGGGTATGGCGGTGAACTTCTTGAGTTGCAGCAAGGGTGTGAAAGACCCTTTCGAAGTTCCAGAGGTTTGGTGTCATTAGTCTCAGAGGCCTCATCGGAAATAGGCCTCATCTCGCCTGGAAGGGAGAACTTCCTGGATTTTCTCGAGTTGCGGCAGGTGTTCTCGAGTTACGACGGGGACCTCAGGGACCCGCCCTGGTGGCCTCAGGAGAGGCCAGTCCCCATGCGAGTTGCTAGGGGGTCTCTCGGGATTCCTCTCCCGTCGATACCGGGGCCAAAAACCTTGTGTGGAGTCAGGGCCGGAACCGAGGATTCCTCTCAGGGGCTGACATGTATCTTTGGGTACTTCTGGAGTCTCCCCAGGGGAGTCAGGCCTCGTCTCGAGTGGGGGCATGCGCGTGCGCTTTCCTTCCAGGCTTTAGCAGCAATGTTACGCTTCCCGTCGCTTGGATCAAAGGATCTGTGGTTTTCCCTCGAGGCTTTCCCTCGAGGCTTTCCCACAGGGCTGTCCCATGTGACACCGTGGTGTGAGTCGATCCTCGGCGTGAAAGATGAGCCAGTGCAGGGCAAAGAGGTTCCTATGGAATGGACTGAGACATCTGGGGGACTCTTGGAATGGTGGTACGACCATGGAGTTCCTCTCGCCTTTCCTGTTGAGAGTGCCTCCTCTTGAGATGCGACGGGAACGCCGGGAATTCTTTCCCGTTGAAAGCAGGGAAAGGATCCCTCATCTCGAGCTACGAGGGGGAAACGGGGCTCCTCTGGATGTGGGCGGGACCATCGTGCTTCCTCTCTAGTGGAGACGGGTATGGCGGTGAACTTCTTGAGTTGCAGCAAGGGTGTGAAAGACCCTTTCAAAGTTCCAGAGGTTAGGTGTCATTAGTCTCCAGACGCCTCATCGGAAATAGGCCTCATCTCGCCTGGAAGGGAGAACTTCCTGGATTTTTTCGAGTTGCGGCAGGTGTTCTTAAGTTACGACGGGGAACTCAGGGACCCGCCCTGGTGGCCTCAGGAGAGGCCAGTCCCCATGCGAGTTGCTAGGGGGCCTCTCGGGATTCCTCTCCCGTCGATACCGGGGCAAAAACCTTGAGTGGAGTCAGGGCCGGAACCGAGGATTCCTCTCAGGGGCTGACATGGATCTTTGGGTACTTCTGGAGTCTCCCCAGGGGAGTCAGGCCTCGTCTCGTGTGGGGGCATGCACGAGCGCTTTCCTTCCAGGCTGTAGCAGCAATGTCACGCTTCCCGTCACGTGGATCAAAGGATCTGTGGTTTTCCCTCGAGGCTTTCCCTCGAGGCTTTCCCACAGGGCTGTCCCACGTGCCACCGTGGTGTGAGTCGATCCTCGGCGTGAAAGATGAGCCAGTGCAGGGAAAAGAGTTTCCTCTGGAATGGACTGAGACATCTGGGGGACTCTTGGAATGGTGGTACGACCATGGAGTTCCTCTCGCCTTTCCTGTTGAGAGTGCCTCCTCTTGAGATGCGACGGGAATGCCGGGAATTCTTTCCCGTTGAAAGCAGGGAAAGGATCCCTCATCTAGAGCTACGAGGGGGAAACGGGGCTCCTCTGGATGTGGGCGGGACCATCGTGCTTCCTCTCGAGTGGAGACGGGTATGGCGGTGAACTTCTTGAGTTGCAGCAAGGGTGTGAAAGACCCTTTCGAAGTTCCAGAGGTTAGGTGTCATTAGTCTCCAGACGCCTCATCGGAAATAGGCCTCATCTCGCCTGGAAGGGAGAACTTCCTGGATTTTCTCGAGTTGGGGCAGGTGTTCTCGAGTTACGACGGGGACCTCAGGGACCCGCCCTGGTGGCCTCAGGAGAGGCCAGTCCCCATGCGAGTTGCTAGGGGGCCTCTCGGGATTCCTCTCCCGTCGATACCGGGGCCAAAAACCTTGTGTGGATTCAGGGCCGGAACCGAGGATTCCTCTCAGGGGCTGACATGGATCTTTGGGTACTTCTGGAGTCTCCCCAGGGGAGTCAGGCCTCGTCTCGAGTGGGGGCATGCACGTGCACTTTCCTTCCAGGCTGTAGCAGCAATGTCACGCTTCCCGTCGCGTGGATCAAAGGATCTGTGGTTTTCCCTCGAGGCTTTCCCACAGGGCTGTCCCACGTGCCACCGTGGTGTGAGTCGATCCTCGGCGTGAAAGATGAGCCAGTGCAGGGCAAAGAGGTTCCTCTGGAATGGACTGAGACATCTGGGGGACTCTTGGAATGGTGGTACGACCATGGAGTTCCTCTCGCCTTTCCTGTTGAGAGTGCCTCCTCTTGAGATGCGACGGGAACGCCGGGAATTCTTTCCCGTTGAAAGCAGGGAAAGGATCCCTCATCTCGAGCTACGAGGGGGAAACGGGGCTCCTCTGGATGTGGGCGGGACTACCGTGCTTCCTCTTGAGTGGACACGGGTATGGCGGTGAACTTCTTGAGTTGCAGCAAGGTTGTGAAAGACCCTTTCGAAGTTCCAGAGGTTAGGTGTCATTAGTCTCCAGACGCCTCATCGGAAATAGGCCTCATCTCGCCTGGAAGGGAGAACTTCCTGGATTTTCTCGATTTGCGGCAGGTGTTCTCGAGTTACGACGGGGACCTCTGGGACCCGCCCTGGTGGCCTCAGGAGAGGCCAGTCCCCATGCAAGTTGCTAGGGGGCCTCTCGGGATTCCTCTCCCGTCGATACCGGGGCCAAAAACCTTGTGTGGAGTCAGGGCCGGAACCGAGGATTCCTCTCAGGGGCTGACATGGATCTTTGGGTACTTCTGGAGTCTCCCCAGGGGAGTCAGGCCTCGTCTCGAGTGGGGGAATGCGCGTGCGCTTTCCTTCCAGGCTGTAGCAGCAATGTCACGCTTCCCGTCGCGTGGATCAAAGGATCTGTGGTTTTCCCTCGAGGCTTTCCCTCGAGGCTTTCCCACAGGGCTGTCCCACGTGCCACCGTGGTGTGAGTCGATCCTCGGCGTGAAAGATGAGCCAGTGCAGGGCAAAGAGGTTCCTCTGGAATGGACTGAGACATCTGGGGGACTCTTGGAATGGTGGTACGACCATGGAGTTCCTCTCGCCTTTCCTGTTGAGAGTGCCTCCTCTTGAGATGCGACGGGAACGCCGGGAATTCTTTCCCGTTGAAAGCAGGGAAAGGATCCCTCATCTCGAGCTACGAGGGGGAAACGGGGCTCCTCTGGATGTGGGCGGGACCATCGTGCTTCCTCTCTAGTGGAGACGGGTATGGCGGTGAACTTCTTGAGTTGCAGCAAGGGTGTGAAAGACCCTTTCGAAGTTCCAGAGTTTAGGTGTCATTAGTCTCCAGAGGCCTCATCGGAAATAGGCCTCATCTCGCCTGGAAGGGAGAACTTCCTGGATTTTCTCGAGTTGCGGCAGGTGTTCTCGAGTTACGACGGGGACCTCAGGGACCCGCCCTGGTGGCCTCAGGAAAGGCCAGTCCCTAGGCGAGTTGCTAGGGGGCCTCTCGGGATTCCTCTCCCGTTGATACCGGGGCCAAAAACCTTGTGTGGAGTCAGGGCCGGAACCGAGGATTCCTCTCAGGGGCTGACATGGATCTTTGGGTACTTCTGGAGTCTCCCCAGGGGAGTCAGGCCTCGTCTCGAGTGGGGGCATGCACGTGCGCTTTCCTTCCAGGCTGTAGCAGCAATGTCACGCTTCCCGTCGCGTGGATCAAAGGATCTGTGGTTTTCCCTCGAGGCTTTCCCTCGACGCTTTACCTCGAGGCTTTCCCACAGGGCTGTCCCACGTGCCACAGTGGTGTGAGTCGATCCTCGGCGTGAAAGATGAGCCAGTGCAGGGCAAAGAGGTTCCTCTGGAATGGACTGAGACATCTGGGGGACTCTTGGAATGGTGGTACGACCATGGAGTTCCTCTCGCCTTTCCTGTTGAGAGTGCCTCCTCTTGAGATGCGACGGGAACGCCGGGAATTCTTTCCCGTTTAAAGCAGGGAAAGGATCCCTCATCTCGAGCTACGAGGGGGAAACGGGGCTCCTCTGGATGTGGGCGGGACCATCGTGCTTCCTCTCTAGTGGAGACGGGTATGGTGGTGAACTTCTTGAGTTGCAGCAAGGCTGTGAAAGACCCTTTCGAAGTTCCAGAGGTTAGGTGTCATTAGTCTCCAGACGCCTCATCGGAAATAGGCCTCATCTCGCCTGGAAGGGAGAACTTCCTGGATTTTCTCGAGTTGCGGCAGGTGTTCTTAAGTTACGACGGGGAACTCAGGGACCCGCCCTGGTGGCCTCAGGAGAGGCCAGTCCCCATGCGAGTTGCTAGGGGGCCTCTCGGGATTCCTCTCCCGTCGATACCGGGGCCAAAAACCTTGTGTGGAGTCAGGGCCGGAACCGAGGATTCCTCTCAGGGGCTGACATGGATCTTTGGGTAATTCTGGAGTCTCCCCAGGGGAGTCAGGCCTCGTCTCGAGTGGGGGCATGCACGTGCGCTTTCCTTCCAGGCTGTAGCAGCAATGTCACGCTTCCCGTCGCGTGGATCAAAGGATCTGTGGTTTTCCCTCGAGGCTTTCCCTCGAGGCTTTCCCACAGGGCTGTCCCACGTGCCACCCTGGTGTGAGTCGATCCTCGGCGTGAAAGATGAGCCAGTGCAGGGCAAAGAGGTTCCTCTGGAATGGACTGAGACATCTGGGGGACTCTTGGAATGGTGGTACGACCATGGAGTTCCTGTCGCCTTTCCTGTTGAGAGTGCCTCCTCTTGAGATGCGACGGGAATGCCGGGAATTCTTTCCCGTTGAAACCAGGGAAAGGTTCCCTCATCTCGAGTTACGAGGGGGAAACGGGGCTCCTCTGGATGTGGGCGGGACCATCGTGCTTCCTCTCGAGTGGAGACGGGTATGGCGGTGAACTTCTTGAGTTGCAGCAAGGGTGTGAAAGACCCTTTCGAAGTTCCAGAGTTTTGGTGTCAATAGTCTCCAGAGGCCTCATCGGAAATAGGCCTCATCTCGCCTGGAAGGGAGAACTTCCTGGATTTTCTCGAGTTGCGGCAGGTGTTCTCGAGTTACGACGGGGACCTCAGGGACCCGCCCTGGTGGCCTTAGGAGAGGCCAGTCCCCATGCGAGTTGCTAGGGGGCCTCTCGGGATTCCTCTCCCGTCGATACCGGGGCCAAAAAGCTTGTGTGGAGTCAGGGCCGGAACCGAGGATTCTTCTCAGGGGCTGACATGGATCTTTGGGTACTTCTGGAGTCTCCCCAGGGGAGTCAGGCCTCGTCTCAAGTTGGGGCATGCATGTGCGCTTTCCTTCCAGGCTGTAGCAGCAATGTCACGCTTCCCGTCGCGTGGATCAAAGGATCTGTGGTTTTCCCTCGAGGCTTTCCCTCGAGGCTTTCCCACAGGGCTGTCCCACGTGCCACCGTGTTGTGAGTCGATCCTCGGCGTGAAAGATGAGCCAGTGCAGGGCAAAGAGGTTCCTCTGAAATGGACTGAGACATCTGGGGGACTCTTGGAATGGTGGTACGACCATGGAGTTCCTCTCGCCTTTCCTGTTGAGAGTGCCTCCTCTTGAGATGCGACGGGAACGCCGGGAATTCTTTCCCGTTGAAAGCAGGGAAAGGATTCCTCATCTCGAGCTACGAGGGGGAAACGGGGCTCCTCTGGATGTGGGCGGGACCATCGTGCTTCCTCTCGAGTGGAGACGGGTATGGCGGTGAACTTCTTGAGTTGCACCAAGGGTGTGAAAGACCCTTTCGAAGTTCCAGAGGTTTGGTGTCATTAGTCTCCAGAGGCCTCATCGGAAATAGGCCTCATCTCGCCTGGAAGGGAGAACTTCCTGGATTTTCTCGAGTTGCGGCAGGTGTTCTCGAGTTACGACGGGGACCTCAGGGACCCGCCCTGGTGGCCTCAGGAGAGGCCAGTCCCCATGCGAGTTGCTAGGGGGCCTCTCGGGATTCCTCTCCCGTCGATACCGGGGCCAAAAACCTTGTGTGGAGTCAGGGCCGGAACCGAGGATTCCTCTCAGGGGCTGACATGGATCTTTGGGTACTTCTGGAGTCTCCCCAGTGGAGTCAGACCTCGTCTCGAGTGGGGGCATGCACGTGTGCTTTCCTTCCAGGCTGTAGTAGCAATGTCACGCTTCCCGTCGCGTGGATCAAAGGATCTGTGGTTTTCCCTCGAGGCTTTCCCTCGAGGCTTTCCCACAGGGCTGTCCCACGTGCCACCGTGGTGTGAGTCGATCCTCGGCGTGAAAGATGAGCCAGTGCAGGGCAAAGAGGTTCCTCTGGAATGGACTGAGACATCTGGGGGACTCTTGAAATGGTGGTACGACCATGGAGTTCCTCTCGCCTTTCCTGTTGAGAGTGCCTCCTCTTGAGATGCGACGGGAACGCCGGGAATTCTTTCCCGTTGAAAGCAGGGAAAGGATCCCTCATCTCGAGCTACGAGGGGGAAACGGGGCTCCTCTGGATGTGGGCGGGACCATCGTGCTTCCTCTCTAGTGGAGACGGGTATGGCAGTGAACTTCTTGAGTTGCAGCAAGGGTGTGAAAGACCCTTTCGAAGTTCCAGAGGTTAGGTGTCATTAGTCTCTGGAGGCCTCATCGGAAATAGGCCTCATCTCGCCTGGAAGGGAGAACTTCCTGGATTTTCTCGAGTTGCGGCAGGTGTTCTCGAGTTGCGACGGGGACCTCAGGGACCCGCCCTGGTGGCCTCAGGAGAGGCCAGTCCCTAGGCGAGTTGCTAGGGGGCCTCTCGGGATTCCTCTCCCGTTGATACCGGGGCCAAAAACCTTGTGTGGAGTCAGGGCCGGAACCGAGGATTCCTCTCAGGGGCTGACATGGATCTTTGGGTACTTCTGGAGTCTCCCCAGGGGAGTCAGGCCTCGTCTCGAGTGGGGGCATGCACGTGCGCTTTCCTTCCAGGCTGTAGCAGCAATGTCACGCTTCCCGTCGCGTGGATCAAAGGATCTGTGGTTTTCCCTCGAGGCTTTCCCACGTGGCTTTCCCACAGGGCTGTCCCACGTGCCACCGTGGTGTGAGTCAATCCTGGGCGTGAAAGATGAGCCAGTGCAGGGCAAAGAGGTTCCTCTGGAATGGACTGAGACATCTGGGGGACTCTTGGAATGGTTATACGACCATGGAGTTCCTCTCGCCTTTCCTGTTGAGAGTGCCTCCTCTTGAGATGCGACGGGAACGCCGGGAATTCTTTCCCGTTTAAAGCAGGGAAAGGATCCCTCATCTCGAGCTACGAGGGGGAAACGGGGCTCCTCTGGATGTGGGCGGGACCATCGTGCTTCCTCTCTAGTGGAGACGGGTATGGTGGTGAACTTCTTGAGTTGCAGCAAGGCTGTGAAAGACCCTTTCGAAGTTCCAGAGGTAAGGTGTCATTAGTCTCCAGACGCCTCATCGGAAATAGGCCTCATCTCGACTGGAAGGGAGAACTTCCTGGATTTTCTCGAGTTGCGGCAGGTGTTCTCGAGTTACGACGGGGACATCTGGGACCCGCCCTGGTGGCCTCAGGAGTGACCAGTCCCTATGCGAGTTGCTAGGGGGCCTCTCGGGATTCCTCTCCCGTCGATACCGGGGCCAAAAACCTTGTGTGGAGTCAGGGCCGGAACCGAGGATTCCTCTCAGGGGCTGACATGGATCTTTGGGTACTTCTGGAGTCTCCCCAGGGGAGTCAGGCCTCGTCTCGAGTGGGGGCATGCACGTGCACTTTCCTTCCAGGCTGTAGCAGCAATGTCACGCTTCCCGTCGCGTGGATCAAATGATGTGTGGTTTTCCCTCGAGGCTTTCCCACAGGGCTGTCCCACGTGCCACCGTGGTGTGAGTCGATCCTCGGCGTGAAAGATGAGCCAGTGCAGGGCAAAGAGGTTCCTCTGGAATGGACTGAGACATCTGGGGGACTCTTGGAATGGTGGTACGACCATGGAGTTCCTCTCGCCTTTCCTGTTGAGAGTGCCTCCTCTTGAGATGCGACGGGAACGCCGGGAATTCTTTCCCGTTGAAAGCAGGGAAAGGATCCCTCATCTCGAGCTACGAGGGGGAAACGGGGCTCCTCTGGATGTGGGCGGGACCATCGTGCTTCCTCTCGAGTTGAGACGGGTATGGCGGTGAACTTCTTGAGTTGCAGCAAGGGTGTGAAAGACCCTTTCGAAGTTCCAGAGGTTAGGTGTCATTAGTCTCCAGACGCCTCATCGGAAATAGGCCTCATCTCGCCTGGAAGGGAGAACTTCCTGGATTTTCTCGAGTTGCGGCAGGTGTTCTCGAGTTACGACGGGGACCTCAGGGACCCGCCCTGGTGGCCTCAGGAGAGGCCAGTCCCTATGCGTGTTGCTAGGGGGCCCCTCGGGATTCCTCTCCCGTCGATACCGGGGCCAAAAACCTTGTGTGGAGTCAGGGCTGGAACCGAGGATTCCTCTCAGGGACTGATATGGATCTTTGGGTACTTCTGGAGTCTCGCCAGGGGAGACAGGCCTCGTCTCGTGTGGGGGCATGCACGTGCACTTTCCTTCCAGGCTGTAGCAGCAATGTCACGCTTCCCGTCGCGTGGATCAAAGGATCTGCGGTTTTCCCTCGAGGCTTTCCCTCGAGGCTTTCCCACAGGGCTGTCCCACGTGACACCGTGGTGTGAGTCGATTCTCGGAATGAAAAATCAGCCAGTGCAGGGCAAAGAGGTTCCTCTGGAATGGACTGAGACATCTGGGGGACTCTTGGAATGGTGGTACGACCATGGAGTTCCTCTCGCCTTTCCTGTTGAGAGTGCCTCCTCTTGAGATCCGACGGGAACGCCGGGAATTCTTTCCCGTTGAAAGCAGGGAAAGGATCCCTCATCTCGAGCTACGAGGGGGAAACGGGGCTCCTCTGGATGTGGGCGGGACCACCGTGCTTCCTCTTGAGTGGACACGGGTATGGCGGTGAACTTCTTGAGTTGCAGCAAGGTTGTGAAAGACCCTTTCGAAGTTCCAGAGGTTAGGTGTCATTAGTCTCCAGACGCCTCATCGGAAATAGGCCTCATCTCGCCTGGAAGGGAGAACTTCCTGGATTTTCTCGAGTTGCGGCAGGTGTTCTCGAGTTACGACGGGGACCTCAGGGACCCGCCCTGGTGGCCTCCGGAGAGGCCAGTCCCCATGCGAGTTGCTAGGGGGCCTCTCGGGATTCCTCTCCCGTCGATACCGGGGCCAAAAACCTTGTGTGGAGTCAGGGCCGGAACCGAGGATTCCTCTCAGGGGCTGACATGGATCTTTGGGTACTTCTGGAGTCTCCCCAGGGGAGTCAGGCCTCGTCTCAAGTGGGGGAATGCGCGTGCGCTTTCCTTCCAGACTGTAGCAGCAATGTCACGCTTCCCGTCGCGTGGATCAAAGGATCTGTGGTTTTCCCTCGAGGCTTTCCCTCGAGGCTTTCCCACAGTGCTGTCCCACGTGCCACCGTGGTGTGAGTCGATCCTCGGCGTGAAAGATGAGCCAGTGCAGGGCAAAGAGGTTCCTCTGGAATGGACTGAGACATCTGGGGGACTCTTGGAATGGTGGTACGACCATGGAGTTCCTCTCGCCTTTCCTGTTGAGAGTGCCTCCTCTTGAGATGCGACGGGAACGCCGGGAATTCTTTCCCGTTGAAAGCAGGGAAAGGATCCCTCATCTCGAGCTACGAGGGGGAAACGGGGCTCCTCTGGATGTGGGCGGGACCATCGTGCTTCCTGTCTAGTGGAGACGGGTATGGTGGTGAACTTCTTGAGTTGCAGCAAGGCTGTGAAAGACCCTTTCGAAGTTCCAGAGGTTAGGTGTCATTAGTCTCCAGACGCCTCATCGGAAATAGGCCTCATCTCGCCTGGAAGGGAGAACTTCCTGGATTTTCTCGAGTTGCGGCAGGTGTTCTTAAGTTACGACGGGGAACTCAGGGACCCGCCCTGGTGGCCTCAGGAGAGGCCAGTCCCCATGCGAGTTGCTACGGGGCCTCTCGGGATTCCTCTCCCGTCGATACCGGGGCCAAAAAGCTTGTGTGGAGTCAGGGCCGGAACCGAGGATTCCTCTCAGGGGCTGACATGGATCTTTGGGTACTTCTGGAGTCTCCCCAGTGGAGTCAGACCTCGTCTCGAGTGGGGGCATGCACGTGCGCTTTCCTTCCAGGCTGTAGTAGCAATGTCACGCTTCCCGTCGCGTGGATCAAAGGATCTGTGGTTTTCCCTCGAGGCTTTCCCTCGAGGCTTTCCCACAGGGCTGTCCCACGTGCCACCGTGGTGTGAGTCGATCCTCGGCGTGAAAGATGAGCCAGTGCAGGGCAAAGAGGTTCCTCTGGAATGGACTGAGACATCTGGGGGACTCTTGGAATGGTGGTACGACCATGGAGTTCCTCTTGCCTTTCCTGTTGAGAGTGCCTCCTCTTGAGATGCGACGGGAACGCCGGGAATTCTTTCCCGTTTAAAGCAGGGAAAGGATCCCTCATCTCGAGCTACGAGGGGGAAACGGGGCTCCTCTGGATGTGGGCGGGACCATCGTGCTTCCTCTCTAGTGGAGACGGGTATGGCAGTGAACTTCTTGAGTTGCAGCCAGGGTGTGAAAGACCCTTTCGAAGTTCCAGAGGTTAGGTGTCATTAGTCTCTGGAGGCCTCATCGGAAATAGGCCTCATCTCGCCTGGAAGGGAGAACTTCCTGGATTTTCTCGAGTTGCGGCAGGTGTTCTCGAGTTACGACGGGGACCTCAGGGACCCGCTCTGGTGGCCTCAGGAGAGGCCAGTCCCTAGGCGTGTTGCTAGGGGGCCTCTCGGGATTCCTCTCCCGTTGATACCGGGGCCAAAAACCTTGTGTGGAATCAGGACCGGAACCGAGGATTCCTCTCAGGGGCTGACATGGATCTTTGGGTACTTCTGGAGTCTCCCCAGGGGAGTCAGGCCTCGTCTCGAGTGGGGGCATGCACGTGCGCTTTCCTTCCTGGCTGTAGCAGCAATGTCACGCTTCCCGTCGCGTGGATCAAAGGATCTGTGGTTTTCCCTCGAGGCTTTCCCTCGAGGCTTTCCCACAGGGCTGTCCCACGTGCCACCGTGGTGTGAGTCAATCCTGGGCGTGAAAGATGAGCCAGTGCAGGGCAAAGAGGTTCCTCTGGAATGGACTGAGACATCTGGGGGACTCTTGGAATGGTGGTACGACCATGGAGTTCCTCTCGCCTTTCCTGTGAGAGTGCCTCCTCTTGAGATGCGACGGGAACGCCGGGAATTCTTTCCCGTTTAAAGCAGGGAAAGGATCCCTCATCTCGAGCTACGAGGGGGAAACGGGGCTCCTCTGGATGTGGGCGGGACCATCGTGCTTCCTCTCCAGTGGAGACGGGTATGGTGGTGAACTTCTTGAGTTGCAGCAAGGCTGTGAAAGACCCTTTCGAAGTTCCAGAGGTAAGGTGTCATTAATCTCCAGACGCCTCATCGGAAATAGGCCTCATCTCGACTGGAAGGGAGAACATCCTGGATTTTCTCGAGTTGCGGCAGGTGTTCTCGAGTTACGACGGGGACCTCAGGGACCCGCCCTGGTGGCCTCAGGAGAGGCCAGTCCCTATGCGAGTTGCTAGGGGGCCTCTCGGGATTCCTCTCCCGTCGATACCGGGGCCAAAAACCTTGTGTGGAGTCAGGGCCGGAACCGAGGATTCCTCTCAGGGGCTGACATGGATCTTTGGGTACTTCTGGAGTCTCCCCAGGGGAGTCAGGCCTCGTCTCGAGTGGGGGCATGCACGTGCACTTTCCTTCCAGGCTGTAGCAGCAATGTCACGCTTCCCGTCGCGTGGATCAAATGATGTGTGGTTTTCCCTCGAGGCTTTCCCACAGGGCTGTCCCACGTGCCACCGTGGTGTGAGTCGATCCTCGGCGTGAAAGATGAGCCAGTGCAGGGCAAAGAGGTTCCTCTGGAATGGACTGAGACATCTGGGGGACTCTTGGAATGGTGGTACGACCATGGAGTTCCTCTCGCCTTTCCTGTTGAGAGTGCCTCCTCTTGAGATGCGACGGGAACGCCGGGAATTCTTTCCCGTTGAAAGCAGGGAAAGGATCCCTCATCTCGAGCTACGAGGGGGAAACGGGGCTCCTCTGGATGTGGGCGGGACCATCGTGCTTCCTCTCGAGTGGAGACGGGTATGGCGGTGAACTTCTTGAGTTGCAGCAAGGGTGTGAAAGACCCTTTCGAAGTTCCAGAGGTTAGGTGTCATTAGTCTCCAGACGCCTCATCGGAAATAGGCCTCATCTCGCCTGGAAGGGAGAACTTCCTTGATTTTCTCGAGTTGCGGCAGGTGTTCTCGAGTTACGACGGGGACCTCAGGGACCCGCCCTGTTGGCCTCAGGAGAGGCCAGTCCCTATGCGTGTTGCTAGGGGGCCCCTCGGGATTCCTCTCCCGTCGATACCGGGGCCAAAAACCTTGTGTGGAGTCAGGGCCAGAACCGAGGATTCCTCTCAGGGACTGATATGGATCTTTGGGTACTTCTGGAGTCTCGCCAGGGGAGACAGGCCTCGTCTCGTGTGGGGGCATGCACGTGCACTTTCCTTCCAGGCTGTAGCAGCAATGTCACGCTTCCCGTCGCGTGGATCAAAGGATCTGCGGTTTTCCCTCGAGGCTTTCCCTCGAGGCTTTCCCACAGGGCTGTCCCACGTGACACCGTGGTGTGAGTCGATTCTCGGCATGAAAAATGAGCCAGTGCAGGGCAAAGAGGTTCCTCTGGAATGGACTGAGACATCTGGGGGACTCTTGGAATGGTGGTACGACCATGGAGTTCCTCTCGCCTTTCCTGTTGAGAGTGCCTCCTCTTGAGATGCGACGGGAACGCCGGGAATTCTTTCCCGTTGAAAGCAGGGAAAGGATCCCTCATCTCGAGCTACGAGGGGGAAACGGGGCTCCTCTGGATGTGGGCGGGACCATCGTGCTTCCTCTTGAGTGGACACGGGTATGGCGGTGAACTTCTTGAGTTGCAGCAAGGTTGTGAAAGACCCTTTCGAAGTTCCAGAGGTTAGGTGTCATTAGTCTCCAGACGCCTCATCGGAAATAGGCCTCATCTCGCCTGGAAGGGAGAACTTCCTGGATTTTCTCGATTTGCGGCAGGTGTTCTCGAGTTACGACGGGGACCTCAGGGACCCGCCCTGGTGGCCTCAGGAGAGGCCAGTCCCCATGCGAGTTGCTAGGGGGCCTCTCGGGATTCCTCTCCCGTCGATACCGGGGCCAAAAACCTTGTGTGGAGTCAGGGCCGGAACAGAGGATTCCTCTCAGGGGCTGACATGGATCTTTGGGTACTTCTGGAGTCTCCCCAGGGGAGTCAGGCCTCGTCTCGAGTGGGGGAATGCGCGTGCGCTTTCCTACCAGGCTGTAGCAGCAATGTCACGCTTCCCGTCGCGTGGATTAAAGGATCTGTGGTTTTCCCTCGAGGCTTTCCCTCGAGGCTTTCCCACAGGGCTGTCCCACGTGCCACCGTGGTGTGAGTCGATCCTCGGCGTGAAAGATGAGCCAGTGCAGGGCAAAGAGGTTCCTCTGGAATGGACTGAGACATCTGGGGGACTCTTGGAATGGTGGTACGACCATGGAGTTCCTCTCGCCTTTCCTGTTGAGAGTGCCTCCTCTTGAGATGCGACGGGAACGCCGGGAATTCTTTCCCGTTGAAAGCAGGGAAAGGATCCCTCATCTCGAGCTACGAGGGGGAAACGGGGCTCCTCTGGATGTGGGCGGGTCCATCGTGCTTCCTCTCTAGTGGAGACGGGTATGGTGGTGAACTTCTTGAGTTGCAGCAAGGCTGTGAAAGACCCTTTCGAAGTTCCAGAGGTTAGGTGTCATTAGTCTCCAGACGCCTCATCGGAAATAGGCCTCATCTCGCCTGGAAGGGAGAACTTCCTGGATTTTCTCGAGTTGCGGCAGGTGTTCTTAAGTTACGACGGGGAACTCAGGGACCCGCCCTGGTGGCCTCAGGAGAGGCCAATCCCCATGCGAGTTGCTAGGGGGCCTCTCGGGATTCCTCTCCCGTCGATACCGGGGCCAAAAACCTTGAGTGGAGTCAGGGCCGGAACCGAGGATTCCTCTCAGGGGCTGACATGGATCTTTGGGTACTTCTGGAGTCTCCCCAGGGGAGTCAGGCCTCGTCTCGAGTGGGGGCATGCACGTGCGCTTTCCTTCCAGGCTGTAGCAGCAATGTCACGCTTCCCGTCGCGTGGATTAAAGGATCTGTGGTTTTCCCTCGAGGCTTTCCCTCGAGGCTTTCCCACAGGGCTGTCCCACGTGACACCGTGGTGTGAGTCGATCCTCGGCGTGAAAGATGAGCCAGTGCAGGGCAAAGAGGTTCCTCTGGAATGGACTGAGACATCTGGGGGACTCTTGGAATGGTGGTACGACCATGGAGTTCCTCTCGCCTTTCCTGTTGAGAGTGCCTCCTCTTGAGATGCGACGGGAACGCCGGGAATTTTTTGCCGTTGAAAGCAGGGAAAGGATCCTTCATCTCGAGCTACGAGGGGAAACGGGGCTCCTCTGGATGTGGGCGGGACCATCGTGCTTTCTCTCGAGTGGAGACGGGTATGGCGGTGAACTTCTTGAGTTGCAGCAAGGGTGTGAAAGACCCTTTCGTAGTTCCAGAGGTTAGGTGTCATTAGTCTCCAGACGCCTCATCGGAAATAGGCCTCATCTCGCCTGGAAGGGAGAACTTCCTTGATTTTCTCGAGTTGCGGCAGGTGTTCTCGAGTTACGACGGGGACCTCAGGGACCCGCCCTGTTGGCCTCAGGAGAGGACAGTCCCTATGCGTGTTGCTAGGGGGCCCCTCGGGATTTCTCTCCCGTCGATACCGGGGCCAAAAACCTTGTGTGGAGACAGGGCCGGAACCGAGGATTCCTCTCAGGGACTGATATGGATCTTTGGGTACTTCTGGAGTCTCGCCAGGGGAGACAGGTCTCGTCTCGTGTGGGGGCATGCACGTGCGCTTTCCTTCCAGGCTGTAGCAGCAATGTCACGCTTCCCGTCGCGTGGATCAAAGGATCTGTGGTTTTCCCTCGAGGCTTTCCCTCGAGGCTTTCCCACAGGGCTGTCCCACGTGCCACCGTGGTGTGAGTCGATCCTCGGCGTGAAAGATGAGCCAGTGCAGGGCAAAGAGGTTCCTCTGGAATGGACTGAGACATCTGGGGGACTCTTGGAATGGTGGTACGACCATGGAGTTCCTCTCGCCTTTCCTGTTGAGAGTGCCTCCTCTTGAGATGCGACGGGAACGCCGGGAATTCTTTCCCGTTGAAACCAGGGAAAGGATCCCTCATCTCGAGCTACGAGGGGGAAACGGGGCTCCTCTGGATGTGGGCGGGACCATCGTGCTTCCTCTCGAGTGGAGACGGGTATGGCGGTGAACTTCTTGTGTTGCAGCAAGGGTGTGAAAGACCCTTTCGAAGTTCCAGAGGTTTGGTGTCAATAGTCTCCAGAGGCCTCATCGGAAATAGGCCTCATCTCGCCTGGAAGGGAGAACTTCCTGGATTTTCTCGAGTTGCGGCAGGTGTTCTCGAGTTACGACGGGGACCTCAGGGACCCGCCCTGGTGGCCTCAGAAGAGGCCAGTCCCCATGCGAGTTGCTAGGGGGTCTCTCGGGATTCCTCTCCCGTCGATACCGGGGCCAAAAAGCTTGTGTGGAGTCAGGGCCGGAACCGAGGATTCTTCTCAGGGGCTGACATGGATCTTTGGGTACTTCTGGAGTCTCCCCAGGGGAGTCAGGCCTCGTCTCAAGTGGGGGCATGCATGTGCGCTTTCCTTCCAGGCTGTAGCAGCAATGTCACGCTTCCCGTCGCGTGGATCAAAGGATCTGTGGTTTTCCCTCGAGGCTTTCCCTCGAGGCTTTCCCACAGGGCTGTCCCACGTGCCACCGTGTTGTGAGTCGATCCTCGGAGTGAAAGATGAGCCAGTGCAGGGCAAAGAGGTTCCTCTGAAATGGACTGAGACATCTGGGGGACTCTTGGAATGGTGGTACGACCATGGAGTTCCTCTCGCCTTTCCTGTTGAGAGTGCCTCCTCTTGAGATGCGACGGGAACGCCGGGAATTCTTTCCCGTTGAAAGCAGGGAAAGGATTCCTCATCTCGAGCTACGAGGGGGAAACGGGGCTCCTCTGGATGTGGGCGGGACCATCGTGCTTCCTCTCGAGTGGAGACGGGTATGGCGGTGAACTTCTTGAGTTGCACCAAGGGTGTGAAAGACCCTTTCGAAGTTTCAGAGGTTTGGTGTCATTAGTCTCCAGAGGCCTCATCGGAAATAGGCCTCATCTCGCCTGGAAGGGAGAACTTCCTGGATTTTCTCGAGTTGCGGCAGGTGTTCTCGAGTTACGACGGGGACCTCAGGGACCCGCCCTGGTGGCCTCAGGAGAGGCCAGTCCCCATGCGAGTTGCTAGGGGGCCTCTCGGGATTCCTCTCCCGTTGATACCGGGGCCAAAAACCTTGTGTGGAGTCAGGGCCGGAACCGAGGATTCCTCTCAGGGGCTGACATGGATCTTTGGGTACTTCTGGAGTCTCCCCAGTGGAGTCAGACCTCGTCTCGAGTGGGGGCATGCACGTGCGCTTTCCTTCCAGGCTGTAGTAGCAATGTCACGCTTCCCGTCGCGTGGATCAAAGGATCTGTGGTTTTCCCTCGAGGCTTTCCCTCGAGGCTTTCCCACAGGGCTGTCCCACGTGCCACCGTGGTGTGAGTCGATCCTCGGCGTGAAAGATGAGCCAGTGCAGGGCAAAGAGGTTCCTCTGGAATGGACTGAGACATCTGGGGGACTCTTGGAATGGTGGTACGACCATGGAGTTCCTCTCGCCTTTCCTGTTGAGAGTGCCTCCTCTTGAGATGCGACGGGAACGCCGGGAATTCTTTCCCGTTGAAAGCAGGGAAAGGATCCCTCATCTCGAGCTACGAGGGGGAAACGGGGCTCCTCTGGATGTGGGCGGGACCATCGTGCTTCCTCTCTAGTGGAGACGGGTATGGCAGTGAACTTCTTGAGTTGCAGCAAGGGTGTGAAAGACCCTTTCGAAGTTCCAGAGGTTAGGTGTCATTAGTCTCTGGAGGCCTCATCGGAAATAGGCCTCATCTCGCCTGGAAGGGAGAACTTCCTGGATTTTCTCGAGTTGCGGCAGGTGTTCTCGAGTTACGACGGGGACCTCAGGGACCCGCCCTGGTGGCCTCAGGAGAGGCCAGTCCCTAGGCGAGTTGCTAGGGGGCCTCTCGGGATTCCTCTCCCGTTGATACCGGGGCCAAAAACCTTGTGTGGAGTCAGGGCCGGAACCGAGGATTCCTCTCAGGGGCTGACATGGATCTTTGGGTACTTCTGGAGTCTCCCGAGGGGAGTCAGGCCTCGTCTCGAGTGGGGGCATGCACGTGCGCTTTCCTTCCAGGCTGTAGCAGCAATGTCACGCTTCCCGTCGCGTGGATCAAAGGATCTGTGGTTTTCCCTCGAGGCTTTCCCTCGAGGCTTTCCCACAGGGCTGTCCCACGTGCCACCGTGCTGTGAGTCAATCCTGGGCGTGAAAGATGAGCCAGTGCAGGGCAAAGAGGTTCCTCTGGAATGGACTGAGACATCTGGGGGACTCTTGGAATGGTGGTACGACCATGGAGTTCCTCTCGCCTTTCCTGTTGAGAGTGCCTCCTCTTGAGATGCGACGGGAACGCCGGGAATTCTTTCCCGTTTAAAGCAGGGAAAGGATCCCTCATCTCGAGCTACGAGGGGGAAACGGGGCTCCTCTGGATGTGGGCGGGACCATCGTGCTTCCTCTCTAGTGGAGACGGGTATGGTGGTGAACTTCTTGAGTTGCAGCAAGGCTGTGAAAGACCCTTTCGAAGTTCCAGAGGTAAGGTGTCATTAGTCTCCAGACGCCTCATCGGAAATAGGCCTCATCTCGACTGGAAGGGAGAACTTCCTGGATTTTCTCGAGTTGCGGCAGGTGTTCTCGAGTTACGACGGGGACCTCAGGGACCCGCCCTGGTGGCTTCAGGAGAGGCCAGTCCCCATGCGAGTTGCTAGGGGGCCTCTCGGGATTCCTCTCCCGTCGATACCGGGGCCAAAAACCTTGTGTGGAGTCAGAGCCGGAACCGAGGATTCCTCTCAGGGGCTGACATGGATCTTTGGGTACTTCTGGAGTCTCCCCAGGGGAGTCAGGCCTCGTCTCGAGTGGGGGCATGCACGTGCACTTTCCTTCCAGGCTGTAGCAGCAATGTCACGCTTCCCGTCGCGTGGATCAAAGGATCTGTGGTTTTCCCTCGAGGCTTTCCCTCGAGGCTTTCCCACAGGGCTGTCCCACGTGACACCGTGGTGTGAGTCGATTCTCGGCATGAAAAATGAGCCAGTGCAGGGCAAAGAGGTTCCTCTGGAATGGACTGAGACATCTGGGGGACTCTTGGAATGGTGGTACGACCATGGAGTTCCTCTCGCCTTTCCTGTTGAGAGTGCCTCCTCTTGAGATGCGACGGGAACGCCGGGAATTCTTTCCCGTTGAAAGCAGGGAAAGGATCCCTCATCTCGAGCTACGAGGGGGAAACGGGGCTCCTCTGGATGTGGGCGGGACTACCGTGCTTCCTCTTGAGTGGACACGGGTATGGCGGTGAACTTCTTGAGTTGCAGCAAGGTTGTGAAAGACCCTTTCGAAGTTCCAGAGGTTAGGTGTCATTAGTCTCCAGACGCCTCATCGGAAATAGGCCTCATCTCGCCTGGAAGGGAGAACTTCCTGGATTTTCTCGATTTGCGGCAGGTGTTCTCGAGTTACGACGGGGACCTCAGGGACCCGCCCTGGTGGCCTCAGGAGAGGCCAGTCCCCATGCAAGCTGCTAGGGGGCCTCTCGGGATTCCTCTCCCGTCGATACCGGGGCCAAAAACCTTGTGTGGAGTCAGGGCCGGAACCGAGGATTCCTCTCAGGGGCTGACATGGATCTTTGGGTACTTCTGGAGTCTCCCCAGGGGAGTCAGGCCTCGTCTCGAGTGGGGGAATGCGCGTGCGCTTTCCTTCCAGGCTGTAGCAGCAATGTCACGCTTCCCGTGGCGTGGATCAAAGGATCTGTGGTTTTCCCTCGAGGCTTTCCCTCGAGGCTTTCCCACAGGGCTGTCCCACGTGCCACCGTGGTGTGAGTCGATCCTCGGCGTGAAAGATGAGCCAGTGCAGGGCAAAGAGGTTCCTCTGGAATGGACTGAGACATCTGGGGGACTCTTGGAATGGTGGTACGACCATGGAGTTCCTCTCGCCTTTCCTGTTGAGAGTGCCTCCTCTTGAGATGCGACGGGAACGCCGGGAATTCTTTCCCGTTTAAAGCAGGGAAAGGATCCCTCATCTCGAGCTACGAGGGGGAAACGGGGCTCCTCTGGATGTGGGCGGGACCATCGTGCTTCCTCTCTAGTGGAGACGGGTATGGCGGTGAACTTCTTGAGTTGCAGCAAGGGTGTGAAAGACCCTTTCGAAGTTCCAGAGTTTAGGTGTCATTAGTCTCCAGAGGCCTCATCGGAAATAGGCCTCATCTCGCCTGGAAGGGAGAACTTCCTGGATTTTCTCGAGTTGCGGCAGGTGTTCTCGAGTTACGACGGGGACCTCAGGGACCCGCCCTGGTGGCCTCAGGAAAGGCCAGTCCCTAGGCGAGTTGCTAGGGGGCCTCTCGGGATTCCTCTCCCGTTGATACCGGGGCCAAAAACCTTGTGTGGAGTCAGGGCCGGAACCGAGGATTCCTCTCAGGGGCTGACATGGATCTTTGGGTACTTCTGGAGTCTCCCCAGGGGAGTCAGGCCTCGTCTCGAGTGGGGGCATGCACGTGCGCTTTCCTTCCAGGCTGTAGCAGCAATGTCACGCTTCCCGTCGCGTGGATCAAAGGATCTGTGGTTTTCCCTCGAGGCTTTCCCTCGACGCTTTCCCTCGAGGCTTTCCCACAGGGCTGTCCCACGTGCCACCGTGGTGTGAGTCGATCCTCGGCGTGAAAGATGAGCCAGTGCAGGGCAAAGAGGTTCCTCTGGAATGGACTGAGACATCTGGGGGACTCTTGGAATGGTGGTACGACCATGGAGTTCCTCTCGCCTTTCCTGTTGAGAGTGCCTCCTCTTGAGATGCGACGGGAACGCCGGGAATTCTTTCCCGTTGAAAGCAGGGAAAGGATCCCTCATCTCGAGCTACGAGGGGGAAACGGGGCTCCTCTGGATGTGGGCGGGACCATCGTGCTTCCTCTCTAGTGGAGACGGGTATGGTGGTGAACTTCTTGAGTTGCAGCAAGGCTGTGAAAGACCCTTTCGAAGTTCCAGAGGTTAGGTGTCATTAGTCTCCAGACGCCTCATCGGAAATAGGCCTCATCTCGCCTGGAAGGGAGAACTTCCTGGATTTTCTCGAGTTGCGGCAGGTGTTCTTAAGTTACGACGGGGAACTCAGGGACCCGCCCTGGTGGCCTCAGGAGAGGCCAGTCCCCATGCGAGTTGCTAGGGGGCCTCTCGGGATTCCTCTCCCGTCGATACCGGGGCCAAAAACCTTGTGTGGAGTCAGGGCCGGAACCGAGGATTCCTCTCAGGGGCTGACATGGATCTTTGGGTAATTCTGGAGTCTCCCCAGGGGAGTCAGGCCTCGTCTCGAGTGGGGGCATGCACGTGCGCTTTCCTTCCAGGCTGTAGCAGCAATGTCACGCTTCCCGTCGCGTGGATCAAAGGATCTGTGGTTTTCCCTCGAGGCTTTCCCTCGAGGCTTTCCCACAGGGCTGTCCCACGTGCCACCCTGGTGTGAGTCGATCCTCGGCGTGAAAGATGAGCCAGTGCAGGGCAAAGAGGTTCCTCTGGAATGGACTGAGACATCTGGGGGACTCTTGGAATGGTGGTACGACCATGGAGTTCCTCTCGCCTTTCCTGTTGAGAGTGCCTCCTCTTGAGATGCGACGGGAACGCCGGGAATTCTTTCCCGTTGAAACCAGGGAAAGGATCCCTCATCTCGAGTTACGAGGGGGAAACGGGGCTCCTCTGGATGTGGGCGGGACCATCGTGCTTCCTCTCGAGTGGAGACGGGTATGGCGGTGAACTTCTTGAGTTGCAGCAAGGGTGTGAAAGACCCTTTCGAAGTTCCAGAGGTTTGGTGTCAATAGTCTCCAGAGGCCTCATCGGAAATAGGCCTCATCTCGCCTGGAAGGGAGAACTTCCTGGATTTTCTCGAGTTGCGGCAGGTGTTCTCGAGTTACGACGGGGACCTCAGGGACCCGCCCTGGTGGCCTCAGGAGAGGCCAGTCCCCATGCGAGTTGCTAGGGGGCCTCTCGGGATTCCTCTCCCGTCGATACCGGGGCCAAAAAGCTTGTGTGGAGTCAGGGCCGGAACCGAGGATTCTTCTCAGGGGCTGACATGGATCTTTGGGTACTTCTGGAGTCTCCCCAGGGGAGTCAGGCCTCGTCTCAAGTGGGGGCATGCATGTGCGCTTTCCTTCCAGGCTGTAGCAGCAATGTCACGCTTCCCGTCGCGTGGATCAAAGGATCTGTGGTTTTCCCTCGAGGCTTTCCCTCGAGGCTTTCCCACAGGGCTGTCCCACGTGCCACCGTGTTGTGAGTCGATCCTCGGCGTGAAAGATGAGCCAGTGCAGGGCAAAGAGGTTCCTCTGAAATGGACTGAGACATCTGGGGGACTCTTGGAATGGTGGTACGACCATGGAGTTCCTCTCGCCTTTCCTGTTGAGAGTGCCTCCTCTTGAGATGCGACGGGAACGCCGGGAATTCTTTCCCGTTGAAAGCAGGGAAAGGATTCCTCATCTCGAGCTACGAGGGGGAAACGGGGCTCCTCTGGATGTGGGCGGGACCATCGTGCTTCCTCTCGAGTGGAGACGGGTATGGCGGTGAACTTCTTGAGTTGCACCAAGGGTGTGAAAGACCCTTTCGAAGTTCCAGAGGTTTGGTGTCATTAGTCTCCAGAGGCCTCATCGGAAATAGGCCTCATCTCGCCTGGAAGGGAGAACTTCCTGGATTTTCTCGAGTTGCGGCAGGTGTTCTCGAGTTACGACGGGGACCTCAGGGACCCGCCCTGGTGGCCTCAGGAGAGGCCAGTCCCCATGCGAGTTGCTAGGGGGCCTCTCGGGATTCCTCTCCCGTCGATACCGGGGCCAAAAACCTTGTGTGGAGTCAGGGCCGGAACCGAGGATTCCTCTCAGGGGCTGACATGGATCTTTGGGTACTTCTGGAGTCTCCCCAGTGGAGTCAGACCTCGTCTCGAGTGGGGGCATGCACGTGTGCTTTCCTTCCAGGCTGTAGTAGCAATGTCACGCTTCCCGTCGCGTGGATCAAAGGATCTGTGGTTTTCCCTCGAGGCTTTCCCTCGAGGCTTTCCCACAGGGCTGTCCCACGTGCCACCGTGGTGTGAGTCGATCCTCGGCGTGAAAGATGAGCCAGTGCAGGGCAAAGAGGTTCCTCTGGAATGGACTGAGACATCTGGGGGACTCTTGAAATGGTGGTACGACCATGGAGTTCCTCTCGCCTTTCCTGTTGAGAGTGCCTCCTCTTGAGATGCGACGGGAACGCCGGGAATTCTTTCCCGTTGAAAGCAGGGAAAGGATCCCTCATCTCGAGCTACGAGGGGGAAACGGGGCTCCTCTGGATGTGGGCGGGACCATCGTGCTTCCTCTCTAGTGGAGACGGGTATGGCAGTGAACTTCTTGAGTTGCAGCAAGGGTGTGAAAGACCCTTTCGAAGTTCCAGAGGTTAGGTGTCATTAGTCTCTGGAGGCCTCATCGGAAATAGGCCTCATCTCGCCTGGAAGGGAGAACTTCCTGGATTTTCTCGAGTTGCGGCAGGTGTTCTCGAGTTACGACGGGGACCTCAGGGACCCGCCCTGGTGGCCTCAGGAGAGGCCAGTCCCTAGGCGAGTTGCTAGGGGGCCTCTCGGGATTCCTCTCCCGTTGATACCGGGGCCAAAAACCTTGTGTGGAGTCAGGGCCGGAACCGAGGATTCCTCTCAGGGGCTGACATGGATCTTTGGGTACTTCTGGAGTCTCCCCAGGGGAGTCAGGCCTCGTCTCGAGTGGGGGCATGCACGTGCGCTTTCCTTCCAGGCTGTAGCAGCAATGTCACGCTTCCCGTCGCGTGGATCAAAGGATCTGTGGTTTTCCCTCGAGGCTTTCCCACGTGGCTTTCCCACAGGGCTGTCCCACGTGCCACCGTGGTGTGAGTCAATCCTGGGCGTGAAAGATGAGCCAGTGCAGGGCAAAGAGGTTCCTCTGGAATGGACTGAGACATCTGGGGGACTCTTGGAATGGTTATACGACCATGGAGTTCCTCTCGCCTTTCCTGTTGAGAGTGCCTCCTCTTGAGATGCGACGGGAACGCCGGGAATTCTTTCCCGTTTAAAGCAGGGAAAGGATCCCTCATCTCGAGCTACGAGGGGGAAACGGGGCTCCTCTGGATGTGGGCGGGACCATCGTGCTTCCTCTCTAGTGGAGACGGGTATGGTGGTGAACTTCTTGAGTTGCAGCAAGGCTGTGAAAGACCCTTTCGAAGTTCCAGAGGTAAGGTGTCATTAGTCTCCAGACGCCTCATCGGAAATAGGCCTCATCTCGACTGGAAGGGAGAACTTCCTGGATTTTCTCGAGTTGCGGCAGGTGTTCTCGAGTTACGACGGGGACATCAGGGACCCGCCCTGGTGGCCTCAGGAGTGACCAGTCCCTATGCGAGTTGCTAGGGGGCCTCTCGGGATTCCTCTCCCGTCGATACCGGGGCCAAAAACCTTGTGTGGAGTCAGGGCCGGAACCGAGGATTCCTCTCAGGGGCTGACATGGATCTTTGGGTACTTCTGGAGTCTCCCCAGGGGAGTCAGGCCTCGTCTCGAGTGGGGGCATGCACGTGCACTTTCCTTCCAGGCTGTAGCAGCAATGTCACGCTTCCCGTCGCGTGGATCAAATGATGTGTGGTTTTCCCTCGAGGCTTTCCCACAGGGCTGTCCCACGTGCCACCGTGGTGTGAGTCGATCCTCGGCGTGAAAGATGAGCCAGTGCAGGGCAAAGAGGTTCCTCTGGAATGGAATGAGACATCTGGGGGACTCTTGGAATGGTGGTACGACCATGGAGTTCCTCTCGCCTTTCCTGTTGAGAGTGCCTCCTCTTGAGATGCGACGGGAACGCCGGGAATTCTTTCCCGTTGAAAGCAGGGAAAGGATCCCTCATCTCGAGCTACGAGGGGGAAACGGGGCTCCTCTGGATGTGGGCGGGACCATCGTGCTTCCTCTCGAGTTGAGACGGGTATGGCGGTGAACTTCTTGATTTGCAGCAAGGGTGTGAAAGACCCTTTCGAAGTTCCAGAGGTTAGGTGTCATTAGTCTCCAGACGCCTCATCGGAAATAGGCCTCATCTCGCCTGGAAGGGAGAACTTCCTGGATTTTCTCGAGTTGCGGCAGGTGTTCTCGAGTTACGACGGGGACCTCAGGGACCCGCCCTGGTGGCCTCAGGAGAGGCCAGTCCCTATGCGTGTTGCTAGGGGGCCCCTCGGGATTCCTCTCCCGTCGATACCGGGGCCAAAAACCTTGTGTGGAGTCAGGGCCGGAACCGAGGATTCCTCTCAGGGACTGATATGGATCTTTGGGTACTTCTGGAGTCTCGCCAGGGGAGACAGGCCTCGTCTCGTGTGGGGGCATGCACGTGCACTTTCCTTCCAGGCTGTAGCAGCAATGTCACGCTTCCCGTCGCGTGGATCAAAGGATCTGCGGTTTTCCCTCGAGGCTTTCCCTCGAGGCTTTCCCACAGGGCTGTCCCACGTGACACCGTGGTGTGAGTCGATTCTCGGAATGAAAAATCAGCCAGTGCAGGGCAAAGAGGTTCCTCTGGAATGGACTGAGACATCTGGGGGACTCTTGGAATGGTGGTACGACCATGGAGTTCCTCTCGCCTTTCCTGTTGAGAGTGCCTCCTCTTGAGATCCGACGGGAACGCCGGGAATTCTTTCCCGTTGAAAGCAGGGAAAGGATCCCTCATCTCGAGCTACGAGGGGGAAACGGGGCTCCTCTGGATGTGGGCGGGACCACCGTGCTTCCTCTTGAGTGGACACGGGTATGGCGGTGAACTTCTTGAGTTGCAGCAAGGTTGTGAAAGACCCTTTCGAAGTTCCAGAGGTTAGGTGTCATTAGTCTCCAGACGCCTCATCGGAAATAGGCCTCATCTCGCCTGGAAGGGAGAACTTCCTGGATTTTCTCGAGTTGCGGCAGGTGTTCTCGAGTTACGACGGGGACCTCAGGGACCCGCCCTGGTGGCCTCCGGAGAGGCCAGTCCCCATGCGAGTTGCTAGGGGGCCTCTCGGGATTCCTCTCCCGTCGATACCGGGGCCAAAAACCTTGTGTGGAGTCAGGGCCGGAACCGAGGATTCCTCTCAGGGGCTGACATGGATCTTTGGGTACTTCTGGAGTCTCCCCAGGGGAGTCAGGCCTCGTCTCAAGTGGGGGAATGCGCGTGCGCTTTCCTTCCAGACTGTAGCAGCAATGTCACGCTTCCCGTCGCGTGGATCAAAGGATCTGTGGTTTTCCCTCGAGGCTTTCCCTCGAGGCTTTCCCACAGGGCTGTCCCACGTGCCACCGTGGTGTGAGTCGATCCTCGGCGTGAAAGATGAGCCAGTGCAGGGCAAAGAGGTTCCTCTGGAATGGACTGAGACATCTGGGGGACTCTTGGAATGGTGGTACGACCATGGAGTTCCTCTCGCCTTTCCTGTTGAGAGTGCCTCCTCTTGAGATGCGACGGGAACGCCGGGAATTCTTTCCCGTTGAAAGCAGGGAAAGGATCCCTCATCTCGAGCTACGAGGGGGAAACGGGGCTCCTCTGGATGTGGGCGGGACCATCGTGCTTCCTGTCTAGTGGAGACGGGTATGGTGGTGAACTTCTTGAGTTGCAGCAAGGCTGTGAAAGACCCTTTCGAAGTTCCAGAGGTTAGGTGTCATTAGTCTCCAGACGCCTCATCGGAAATAGGCCTCATCTCGCCTGGAAGGGAGAACTTCCTGGATTTTCTCGAGTTGCGGCAGGTGTTCTTAAGTTACGACGGGGAACTCAGGGACCCGCCCTGGTGGCCTCAGGAGAGGCCAGTCCCCATGCGAGTTGCTACGGGGCCTCTCGGGATTCCTCTCCCGTCGATACCGGGGCCAAAAAGCTTGTGTGGAGTCAGGGCCGGAACCGAGGATTCCTCTCAGGGGCTGACATGGATCTTTGGGTACTTCTGGAGTCTCCCCAGTGGAGTCAGACCTCGTCTCGAGTGGGGGCATGCACGTGCGCTTTCCTTCCAGGCTGTAGTAGCAATGTCACGCTTCCCGTCGCGTGGATCAAAGGATCTGTGGTTTTCCCTCGAGGCTTTCCCTCGAGGCTTTCCCACAGGGCTGTCCCACGTGCCACCGTGGTGTGAGTCGATCCTCGGCGTGAAAGATGAGCCAGTGCAGGGCAAAGAGGTTCCTCTGGAATGGACTGAGACATCTGGGGGACTCTTGGAATGGTGGTACGACCATGGAGTTCCTCTTGCCTTTCCTGTTGAGAGTGCCTCCTCTTGAGATGCGACGGGAACGCCGGGAATTCTTTCCCGTTTAAAGCAGGGAAAGGATCCCTCATCTCGAGCTACGAGGGGGAAACGGGGCTCCTCTGGATGTGGGCGGGACCATCGTGCTTCCTCTCTAGTGGAGACGGGTATGGCAGTGAACTTCTTGAGTTGCAGCCAGGGTGTGAAAGACCCTTTCGAAGTTCCAGAGGTTAGGTGTCATTAGTCTCTGGAGGCCTCATCGGAAATAGGCCTCATCTCGCCTGGAAGGGAGAACTTCCTGGATTTTCTCGAGTTGCGGCAGGTGTTCTCGAGTTACGACGGGGACCTCAGGGACCCGCTCTGGTGGCCTCAGGAGAGGCCAGTCCCTAGGCGTGTTGCTAGGGGGCCTCTCGGGATTCCTCTCCCGTTGATACCGGGGCCAAAAACCTTGTGTGGAATCAGGGCCGGAACCGAGGATTCCTCTCAGGGGCTGACATGGATCTTTGGGTACTTCTGGAGTCTCCCCAGGGGAGTCAGGCCTCGTCTCGAGTGGGGGCATGCACGTGCGCTTTCCTTCCTGGCTGTAGCAGCAATGTCACGCTTCCCGTCGCGTGGATCAAAGGATCTGTGGTTTTCCCTCGAGGCTTTCCCTCGAGGCTTTCCCACAGGGCTGTCCCACGTGCCACCGTGGTGTGAGTCAATCCTGGGCGTGAAAGATGAGCCAGTGCAGGGCAAAGAGGTTCCTCTGGAATGGACTGAGACATCTGGGGGACTCTTGGAATGGTGGTACGACCATGGAGTTCCTCTCGCCTTTCCTGTGAGAGTGCCTCCTCTTGAGATGCGACGGGAACGCCGGGAATTCTTTCCCGTTTAAAGCAGGGAAAGGATCCCTCATCTCGAGCTACGAGGGGGAAACGGGGCTCCTCTGGATGTGGGCGGGACCATCGTGCTTCCTCTCCAGTGGAGACGGGTATGGTGGTGAACTTCTTGAGTTGCAGCAAGGCTGTGAAAGACCCTTTCGAAGTTCCAGAGGTAAGGTGTCATTAATCTCCAGACGCCTCATCGGAAATAGGCCTCATCTCGACTGGAAGGGAGAACATCCTGGATTTTCTCGAGTTGCGGCAGGTGTTCTCGAGTTACGACGGGGACCTCAGGGACCCGCCCTGGTGGCCTCAGGAGAGGCCAGTCCCTATGCGAGTTGCTAGGGGGCCTCTCGGGATTCCTCTCCCGTCGATACCGGGGCCAAAAACCTTGTGTGGAGTCAGGGCCGGAACCGAGGATTCCTCTCAGGGGCTGACATGGATCTTTGGGTACTTCTGGAGTCTCCCCAGGGGAGTCAGGCCTCGTCTCGAGTGGGGGCATGCACGTGCACTTTCCTTCCAGGCTGTAGCAGCAATGTCACGCTTCCCGTCGCGTGGATCAAATGATGTGTGGTTTTCCCTCGAGGCTTTCCCACAGGGCTGTCCCACGTGCCACCGTGGTGTGAGTCGATCCTCGGCGTGAAAGATGAGCCAGTGCAGGGCAAAGAGGTTCCTCTGGAATGGACTGAGACATCTGGGGGACTCTTGGAATGGTGGTACGACCATGGAGTTCCTCTCGCCTTTCCTGTTGAGAGTGCCTCCTCTTGAGATGCGACGGGAACGCCGGGAATTCTTTCCCGTTGAAAGCAGGGAAAGGATCCCTCATCTCGAGCTACGAGGGGGAAACGGGGCTCCTCTGGATGTGGGCGGGACCATCGTGCTTCCTCTCTAGTGGAGACGGGTATGGCGGTGAACTTCTTGAGTTGCAGCAAGGGTGTGAAAGACCCTTTCGAAGTTCCAGAGGTTAGGTGTCATTAGTCTCCAGAGGCCTCATCGGAAATAGGCCTGATCTCGCCTGGAAGGGAGAACTTCCTGGATTTTCTCGAGTTGCGGCAGGTGTTCTCGAGTTACGACGGGGACCTCAGGGACCCGCCCTGGTGGCCTCAGGAAAGGCCAGTCCCTAGGCGAGTTGCTAGGGGGCCTCTCGGGATTCCTCTCCCGTTGATACCGGGGCCAAAAACCTTGTGTGGAGTCAGGGCCGGAACCGAGGATTCCTCTCAGGGGCTGACATGGATCTTTGGGTACTTCTGGAGTCTCCCCAGGGGAGTCAGGCCTCGTCTCGAGTGGGGGCATGCACGTGCGCTTTCCTTCCAGGCTGTAGCAGCAATGTCACGCTTCCCGTCGCGTGGATCAAAGGATCTGTGGTTTTCCCTCGAGGCTTTCCCTCGAGGCTTTCCCACAGGGCTGTCCCACGTGCCACCGTGGTGTGAGTCGATCCTCGGCGTGAAAGATGAGCCAGTGCAGGGCAAAGAGGTTCCTCTGGAATGGACTGAGACATCTGGGGGACTCTTGGAATGGTGGTACGACCATGGAGTTCCTCTCGCCTTTCCTGTTGAGAGTGCCTCCTCTTGAGATGCGACGGGAACGCCGGGAATTCTTTCCCGTTGAAAGAAGGGAAAGGATCCCTCATCTCGAGCTACGAGGGGGAAACGGGGCTCCTCTGGATGTGGGCGGGACCATCGTGCTTCCTCTTGAGTGGACACGGGTATGGCGGTGAACTTCTTGAGTTGCAGCAAGGTTGTGAAAGACCCTTTCGAAGTTCCAGAGGTTAGGTGTCATTAGTCTCCAGACGCCTCATCGGAAATAGGCCTCATCTCGCCTGGAAGGGAGAACTTCCTGGATTTTCTCGATTTGCGGCAGGTGTTCTCGAGTTACGACGGGGACCTCAGGGACCCGCCCTGGTGGCCTCAGGAGAGGCCAGTCCCCATGCGAGTTGCTAGGGGGCCTCTCGGGATTCCTCTCCCGTCGATACCGGGGCCAAAAACCTTGTGTGGAGTCAGGGCCGGAACCGAGGATTCCTCTCAGGGGCTGACATGGATCTTTGGGTACTTCTGGAGTCTCCCCAGGGGAGTCAGGCCTCGTCTCGAGTGGGGGAATGCGCGTGCGCTTTCCTTCCAGGCTGTAGCAGCAATGTCACGCTTCCCGTTGCGTGGATTAAAGGATCTGTGGTTTTCCCTCGAGGCTTTCCCTCGAGGCTTTCCCACAGAGCTGTCCCACGTGCCACCGTGGTGTGAGTCGGTCCTCGGCGTGAAAGATGAGCCAGTGCAGGGCAAAGAGGTTCCTCTGGAATGGACTGAGACATCTGGGGGACTCTTGGAATGGTGGTACGACCATGGAGTTCCTCTCGCCTTTCCTGTTGAGAGTGCCTCCTCTTGAGATGCGACGGGAACGCCGGGAATTCTTTCCCGTTGAAAGCAGGGAAAGGATCCCTCATCTCGAGCTACGAGGGGGAAACGGGGCTCCTCTGGATGTGGGCGGGACCATCGTGCTTCCTCTCGAGTGGAGACGGGTATGGCGGTGAACTTCTTGAGTTGCAGCAAGGGTGTGAAAGACCCTTTCGAAGTTCCAGAGGTTAGGTGTCATTAGTCTCCAGAGGCCTCATCGGAAATAGGCCTCATCTCGCCTGGAAGGGAGAACTTCCTGGATTTTCTCGAGTTGCGGCAGGTGTTCTCGAGTTACGACGGGGACCTCAGGGACCCGCCCTGGTGGCCTCAGGAGAGGCCAGTCCCCATGCGAGTTGCTAGGGGGCCTCTCGGGATTCCTCTCCCGTCGATACCGGGGCCAAAAACCTTGTGTGGAGTCAGGGCCGGAACCGAGGATTCCTCTCAGGGGCTGACATGGATCTTTGGGTACTTCTGGAGTCTCCCCAGGGGAGTCAGGCCTCGTCTCGAGTGGGGGCATGCACGTGCACTTTCCTTCCAGGCTGTAGCAGCAATGTCACGCTTCCCGTCGCGTGGATCAAAGGATCTGTGGTTTTCCCTCGAGGCTTTCCCACAGGGCTGTCCCACGTGCCACCGTGGTGTGAGTCGATCCTCGGCGTGAAAGATGAGCCAGTGCAGGGCAAAGAGGTTCCTCTGGAATGGACTGAGACATCTGGGGGACTCTTGGAATGGTGGTACGACCATGGAGTTCCTCTCGCCTTTCCTGTTGAGAGTGCCTCCTCTTGAGATGCGACGGGAACGCCGGGAATTCTTTCCCGTTGAAAGCAGGGAAAGGATCCCTCATCTCGAGCTACGAGGGGGAAACGGGGCTCCTCTGGATGTGGGCGGGACCATCGTGCTTCCTCTCGAGTGGAGACGGGTATGGCGGTGAACTTCTTGAGTTGCACCAAGGGTGTGAAAGACCCTTTCGAAGTTCCAGAGGTTTGGTGTCATTAGTCTCCAGAGGCCTCATCGGAAATAGGCCTCATCTCGCCTGGAAGGGAGAACTTCCTGGATTTTCTCGAGTTGCGGCAGGTGTTCTCGAGTTACGACGGGGACCTCAGGGACCCGCCCTGGTGGCCTCAGGAGAGGCAAGTCCCCATGCGAGTTGCTAGGGGGCCTCTCGGGATTCCTCTCCCGTCGATACCGGGGCCAAAAACCTTGTGTGGAGTCAGGGCCGGAACCGAGGATTCCTCTCAGGGGCTGACATGGATCTTTGGGTACTTGTGGAGTCTCCCCAGGGGAGTCAGGCCTCGTCTCGAGTGGGGGCATGCACGTGCGCTTTCCTTCCAGGCTGTAGCAGCAATGTCACGCTTCCCGTGGCGTGGATCAAAGGATCTGTGGTTTTCCCTCGAGGCTTTCCCTCGAGGCTTTCCCACAGGGCTGTCCCACGTGCCACCGTGGTGTGAGTCGATCCTCGGCGTGAAAGATGAGCCAGTGCAGGGCAAAGAGGTTCCTCTGGAATGGACTGAGACATCTGGGGGACTCTTGGAATGGTGGTACGACCATGGAGATCCTCTCGCCTTTCCTGTTGAGAGTGCCTCCTATTGAGATGCGACGGGAACGCCGGGAATTCTTTCCCGTTGAAAGCAGGGAAAGGATCCCTCATCTCGAGCACCGAGGGGAAAACGGGGCTCCTCTGGATGTGGGCGGGACCATCGTGCTTCCTCTCGAGTGGAGACGGGTATGGCGGAGAACTTCTTGAGTTGCAGCAAGGGTGTGAAAGACCCTTTCAAAGTTCCAGAGGTTAGGTGTCATTAGTCTCCAGACGCCTCATCGGAAATAGGCCTCATCTCGCCTGGAAGGGAGAACTTCCTGGATTTTCTCGAGTTGCGGCAGGTGTTCTTAAGTTACGACGGGGAACTGAGGGACCCGCCCTGGTGGCCTCAGGAGAGGCCAGTCCCCATGCGAGTTGCTAGGGGGTCTCTCGGGATTCCTCTCCCGTCGATACCGGGGCCAAAAACCTTGAGTGGAGTCAGGGCCGGAACCGAGGATTCCTCTCAGGGGCTGACATGGATCTTTGGGTACTTCTGGAGTCTCCCCAGGGGAGTCAGGCCTCGTCTCGAGTGGGGGCATGCACGTGCACTTTCCTTCCAGGCTGTAGCAGTAATGTCACGCTTCCCGTCACGTGGATCAAAGGATCTGTGGTTTTCCCTCGAGGCTTTCCCTCGAGGCTTTCCCACAGGGCTGTCCCACGTGCCACCGTGGTGTGAGTCGATCCTCGGCGTGAAAGATGAGCCAGTGCAGGGCAAAGAGTTTCCTCTGGAATGGACTGAGACATCTGGGGGACTCTTGGAATGGTGGTACGACCATGGAGTTCCTCTCGCCTTTCCTGTTGAGAGTACCTCCTCTTGTTATGCGACGGGAACGCCGGGAATTCTTTCCCGTTGAAAGCAGGGAAAGGATCCCTCATCTCGAGCTACGAGGGGGAAACGGGGCTCCTCTGGATGTGGGCGGGACCATCGTGCTTCCTCTCGAGTGGAGACGGGTATGGCGGTGAACTTCTTGAGTTGCAGCAAGGGTGTGAAAGACCCTTTCGAAGTTCCAGAGGTTAGGTGTCATTAGTCTCCAGACGCCTCATCGGAAATAGGCCTCATCTCGCCTGGAAGGGAGAACTTCCTGGATTTTCTCGAGTTGCGGCAGGTGTTCTGAGTTTCGACGGGGACCTCAGGGACCCGCCCTGGTGGCCTCAGGAGAGGCCAGTCCCCATGCGAGTTGCTAGGGGGCCTCTCGGGATTTCTCTCCCGTCGATACCGGGGCCAAAGAGCTTGTGTGGAGTCAGGGCCGGAACCGAGGATTCCTCTCAGGGGCTGACATGGATCTTTGGGTACTTCTGGAGTCTCCCCAGTGGAGTCAGGCCTCGTCTCGAATGGAGGCATGCACGTGCGCTTTCCTTTCAGGCTGTAGCAGCAATGTCACGCTTCCCGTCACGTGGATCAAAGGATCTGTGGTTTTCCCTCGAGGCTTTCCCACAGGGCTGACCCACGTACCACCGTGGTGTGAGTCGATCCTCGGCGTGAAAGATGAGCCAGTGCAGGGCAAAGAGGTTCCTCTGGAATGGACTGAGACATCTGGGGGACTCTTGGAATGGTGGTACGACCATGGAGTTCCTCTCGCCTTTCCTGTTGAGAGTGCCTCCTCTTGAGATGCGACGGGAACGCCGGGAATTCTTTCCCGTGGAAAGCAGGGAAAGGATCCCTCATCTCGAGCTACGAGGGGGAAACGGGGCTCCTCTGGATGTGGGCGGGACCATCGTGCTTCCTCTCTAGTGGAGACGGGTATGGCGGTGAACTTCTTGAGTTGCAGCAAGGGTGTGAAAGACCCTTTCGAAGTTCCAGAGGTTAGGTGTCATTAGTCTCCAGAGGCCTCATCGGAAATAGGCCCCATTTCGCCTGGAAGGGAGAACTTCCTGGATTTTCTCGAGTTGCGGCAGGTGTTCTCGAGTTACGACGGGGACCTCAGGGACCCGCCCTGGTGGCCTCAGGAGAGGCCTGTCCCTAGGCGAGTTGCTAGGGGGTCTCTCAGGATTCCTCTCCCGTTGATACCGGGGCCAAAAACCTTGTGTGGAGTCAGGGCCGGAACCGAGGATTCCTCTCAGGGGCTGACATGGATCTTTGGGTACTTCTGGAGTCTCCCCAGGGGAGTCAGGCCTCGTCTCGAGTGGGGGCATGCACGTGCGCTTTCCTTCCAGGCTGTAGCAGCAATGTCACGCTTCCCGTCGCGTGGATCAAAGGATCTGTGGTTTTCCCTCGAGGCTTTCCCTCGAGGCTTTCCCACAGGGCTGTCCCACGTGCCACCGTGGTGTGAGTCAATCCTGGGCGTGAAAGATGAGCCAGTGCAGGGCAAAGAGGTTCCTCTGGAATGGACTGAGACATCTGGGGGACTCTTGGAATGGTGGTACGACCATGGAGTTCCTCTCGCCTTTCCTGTTGAGAGTGCCTCCTCTTGAGTTGCGACGGGAACGCCGGGAATTCTTTCCCGTTTAAAGCAGGGAAAGGATCCCTCATCTCGAGCTACGAGGGGGAAACGGGGCTCCTCTGGATGTGGGCGGGACCATCGTGCTTCCTCTCTAGTGGAGACGGGTATGGTGGTGAACTTCTTGAGTTGCAGCAAGGCTGTGAAAGACCCTTTCGAAGTTTCAGAGGTAAGGTGTCATTAGTCTCCAGACGCCTCATCGGAAATAGGCCTCATCTCGCCTGGAAGGGAGAACTTCCTGGATTTTCTCGAGTTGCGGCAGGTGTTCTCGAGTTACGACGGGGACCTCAGGGACCCGCCCTGGTGGCCTCAGGAGAGGCCAGTCCCTATGCGAGTTGCTAGGGGGCCTCTCGGGATTCCTCTCCCGTCGATACCGGGGCCAAAACCTTGTGTGGAGTCAGGGCCGGAACCGAGGATTCCTCTCAGGGGCTGACATGGATCTTTGGGTACTTCTGGAGTCTCCCCAGGGGAGTCAGGCCTCGTCTCGAGTGGGGGCATGCACGTGCACTTTCCTTCCAGGCTGTAGCAGCAATGTCACGCTTCCCGTCGCGTGGATCAAATGATGTGTGGTTTTCCCTCGAGGCTTTCCCACAGGGCTGTCCCACGTGCCACCGTGGTGTGAGTCGATCCTCGGCGTGAAAGATGAGCCAGTGCAGGGCAAAGAGGTTCCTCTGGAATGGACTGAGACATCTGGGGGACTCTTGGAATGGTGGTACGACCATGGAGTTCCTCTCGCCTTTCCTGTTGAGAGTGCCTCCTCTTGAGATGCGACGGGAACGCCGGGAATTTTTTGCCGTTGAAAGCTGGGAAAGGATCCCTCATCTCGAGCTACGAGGGGGAAACGGGGCTCCTCTGGATGTGGGCGGGACCATCGTGTTTTCTCTCGAGTGGAGACGGGTATGGCGGTGAACTTCTTGAGTTGCAGCAAGGGTGTGAAAGACCCTTTCGAAATTCCAGAGGTTAGGTGTCATTAGTCTCCAGACGCCTCATCGGAAATAGGCCTCATCTCGCCTGGAAGGGAGAACTTCCTTGATTTTCTCGAGTTGCGGCAGGTGTTCTCGAGTTACGACGGGGACCTCAGGGACCCGCCCTGTTGGCCTCAGGAGAGGCCAGTCCCTATGCGTGTTGCTAGGGGGCCCGTCGGGATTCCTCTCCCGTCGATACCGGGGCCAAAAACCTTGTGTGGAGTCAGGGCCGGAACCGAGGATTCCTCTCAGGGACTGATATGGATCTTTGGGTACTTCTGGAGTCTCGCCAGGGGAGACAGGCCTCGTCTCGTGTGGGGGCATGCACGTGCACTTTCCTTCCAGGCTGTAGCAGCAATGTCACGCTTCCCGTCGCGTGGATCAAAGGATCTGCGGTTTTCCCTCGAGGCTTTCCCTCGAGGCTTTCCCACAGGGCTGTCCCACGTGACACCGTGGTGTGAGTCGATTCTCGGCGTGAAAAATGAGCCAGTGCAGGGCAAAGAGGTTCCTCTGGAATGGACTGAGACATCTGGGGGACTCTTGGAATGGTGGTACGACCATGGAGTTCCTCTCGCCTTTCCTGTTGAGAGTGCCTCCTCTTGAGATGCGACGGGAACGCCGGGAATTCTTTCCCGTTGAAAGCAGAGAAAGGATCCCTCATCTCGAGCTACGAGGGGGAAACGGGGCTCCTCTGGATGTGGGCGGGACCATCGTGCTTCCTCTCGAGTGGAGACGGGTATGGCGTTGAACTTCTTGAGTTGCAGCAAGGGTGTGAAAGACCCTTTCGAAGTTCCAGAGGTTAGGTGTCATTAGTCTCCAGACGCCTCATCGGAAATAGGCCTCATCTCGCCTGGAAGGGAGAACTTCCTGGATTTTCTCGAGTTGCGGCAGGTGTTCTCGAGTTACGACGGGGACCTCAGGGACCCGCCCTGGTGGCCTCAGGAGAGGCCAGTCCCCATGGGAGTTGTTAGGGGGCCTCTCGGGATTCCTCTCCCGTCGATACTGGGGCCAAAAACCTTGTGTGGAGTCAGGGCCGGAACCGAGGATTCCTCTCAGGGGCTGACATGAATCTTTGGGTACTTCTGGAGTCTCCCCAGGGGAGTCAGGCCTCGTCTCGAGTGGGGGCATGCGCGTGCGCTTTCCTTCCAGGCTTTAGCAGCAATGTCACGCTTCCCGTCGCTTGGATCAAAGGATCTGTGGTTTTCCCTCGAGGCTTTCCCTCGAGGCTTTCCCACAGGGCTGTCCCACGTGCCACCGTGGTGTGAGTCGATCCTCGGCGTGAAAGATGAGCCAGTGCAGGGCAAAGAGGTTCCTCTGGAATGGACTGAGACATCTGGGGGACTCTTGGAATGGTGGTACGACCATGGAGTTCCTCTCGCCTTTCCTGTTGAGAGTGCCTCCTCTTGAGATGCGACGGGAACGCCGGGAATTCTTTCCCGTTGAAAGCAGGGAAAGGATCCCTCATCTCGAGCTCCGAGGGGGAAACGGGGCTCCTCTGGATGTGGGCGGGACCATCGTGCTTCCTCTCGAGTGGAGACGGGTATGGCGGTGAACTTCTTGAGTTGCAGCAAGGGTGTGAAAGACCCTTTCGAAGTTCCAGAGGTTAGGTGTCATTAGTCTCCAGACGCCTCATCGGAAATAGGCCTCATCTCGCCTGGAAGGGAGAACTTCCTGGATTTTCTCGAGTTGCGGCAGGTGTTCTCGAGTTTCGACGGGGACCTCAGGGACCCGCCCTGGTAACCTCAGGAGAGGCCAGTCCCCATGCGAGTTGCTAGGGGGCCTCTCGGGATTCCTCTCCCGTCGATACCGGGGCCAAAAAGCTTGTGTGGACTCAGGGCCGGAACCGAGGATTCCTCTCAGGGGCTGACAAGGATCTTTGGGTACTTCTGGAGTCTCCCCAGGGGAGTCAGGCCTCGTCTCGAGTGGGGGCATGCACGTGCGCTTTCCTTCCAGGCTGTAGCAGCAATGTCACGCTTCCCGTCGCGTGGATCAAAGGATCTGTGGTTTTCCCTCGAGGCTTTCCCTCGAGGCTTTCCCACAGGGCTGTCCCACGTGCCACCGTGGTGTGAGTCGATCCTCGGCGTGAAAGATGAGCCAGTGCAGGGCAAAGAGGTTCCTCTGGAATGGACTGAGTCATCTGGGGGACTCTTGGAATGGTGGTACGACCATGGAGTTCCTCTCGCATTTCCTGTTGAGAGTGCCTCCTCTTGAGATGCGACGGGAACGCCGGGAATACTTTCCCGTTGAAAGCAGGGAAAGGATCCCTCATCTCGAGCTACGAGGGGGAAACGGGGCTCCTCTGGATGTGGGCGGGACCATCGTGCTTCCTCTCGAGTGGAGACGGGTATGGCGGTGAACTTCTTGAGTTGCAGCAAGGGTGTGAAAGACCCTTTCGAAGTTCCAGAGGTTAGGTGTCATTAGTCTCCAGAGGCCTCATCGGAAATAGGCCTCATCTCGCCTGGAAGGGAGAACTTCCTGGATTTTCTCTAGTTGCGGCAGGTGTTCTCGAGTTACGACGGGGACCTCAGGGACCCGCCCTGGTGGCCTCAGGAGAGGCCAGTCCCCATGCGAGTTGCTAGGGGGCCTCTCGGGATTCCTCTCCCGTCGATACCGGGGCCAAAAAGCTTGTGTGGAGTCAGGGCCGGAACCGAGGATTCCTCTCAGGGGCTGACATGGATCTTTGGGTACTTCTGGAGTCTCCCCAGGGGAGTCAGGCCTCGTCTCGAGTGGGGGCATGCACGTGCGCTTTCCTTCCAGGCTGTAGCAGCAATGTCACGCTTCCCGTCGCGTGCATCAAAGGATCTGTGGTTTTCCCTCGAGGCTTTCCCTGGAGGCTTTCCCACAGGGCTGTCCCAAGTGCCACCGTGTTGTGAGTCGATCCTCGGCGTGAAAAATGAGCCAGTGCAGGGCAAAGAGGTTCCTCTGGAATGGACTGAGACATCTTGGGGACTCTTGGAATGGTGGTACGACCATGGAGTTCCTCTCGCCTTTCCTGTTGAGAGTGCCTCCTCTTGAGATGCGACGGGAACGCCGGGAATTCTTTCCCGTTGAAACCAGGGAAAGGATCCCTCATCTCGAGCTACGAGGGGGAAACGGGGCTCCTCTGGATGTGGGCGGGACCATCGTGCTTCCTCTCGAGTGGAGGCGGGTATGGCGGTGAACTTCTTGAGTTGCAGCAAGGGTGTGAAAGACCCTTTCGAAGTTCCAGAGGTTTGGTGTCATTAGTCTCCAGAGGCCTCATCGGAAATAGGCCTCATCTCGCCTGGAAGGGAGAACTTCCTGGATTTTCTCGAGTTGCGGCAGGTGTTCTCAAATTACGACGGGGACCTCAGGGACCCGCCCTGATGGCCTCCGGAGAGGCCAGTCCCCATGCGAGTTGCTAGGGGGCCTCTCGGGATTCCTCTCCCGTCGATACTGGGGCCAAAAACCTTGTGTGGAGTCAGGGCCGGAACCGAGGATTCCTCTCAGGGGCTGACATGGATCTTTGGGTACTTCTGGAGTCTCCCCAGTGGAGTCAGGCCTCGTCTCGAGTGGGGGCATGCACGTGCGCTTTCCTTTCAGGCTGTAGCAGCAATGTCACGCTTCCCGTCACGTGGATCAAAGGATCTGTGGTTTTCCCTCGAGGCTTTCCCTCGAGGCTTTCCCACAGGGCTGTCCCACGTGCCACCGTGGTGTGATTCGATCCTCGGCGTGAAAGATGAGCCAATGGAGGGCAAAGAGGTTCCTCTAGAATGGACTGAGACATCTGGGGGACTCTTGGAATGGTGGTACGACCATGGAGTTCCTCTCGCCTTTCCTGATGAGAGTGCCTCCTCTTGAGATGCGACGGGAACGCCGGGAATACTTTCCCGTTGAAACCAGGGAAAGGATCCCTCATCTCGAGCTCCGAGGGGGAAACGGGGCTCCTCTGGATGTGGGCGGGACCATCGTGCTTCCTCTCTAGTGGAGACGGGTATGGCGGTGAACTTCTTGAGTTGCAGCAAGGGTGTGAAAGACCCTTTCGAAGTTCCAGAGGTTAGGTGTCATTAGTCTCCAGACGCCTCATCGGAAATAGGCCTCATCTCGCCTGGAAGGGAGAACTTCCTGGATTTTCTCGAGTTGCGGCAGGTGTTCTCGAGTTACGACGGGGACCTCAGGGACCCGCCCTGGTTGCCTCAGGAGAGGCCAGTCCCTAGGCGTGTTGCTAGGGGGCCTCTCGGGATTCCTCTCCCGTTGATACCGGGGCGAAAAACCTTGTGTGGAGTCAGGGCCGGAACCGAGGATTCCTCTCAGGGGCTGACATGGATCTTTGGGTACATCTGGAGTCTCCCCAGGGGAGTCAGGCCTCGTCTCGAGTGGGGGCATGCACGTGCGCTTTCCTTCCAGGCTGTAGCAGCAATGTCACGCTTCCCGTCGCGTGCATCAACGGATCTGTGGTTTTCCCTCGAGGCTTTCCCTCGAGGCTTTCCCACAGGGCTGTCCCACGTGCCACCGTGGTGTGAGTCGATCCTCGGCGTGAAAGATGAGCCAGTGCAGGGCAAAGAGGTTCCTCTGGAATGGACTGAGACATCTGGGGGACTCTTGGAATGGTGGTACGACCATGGAGTTCCTCTCGCCTTTCCTGTTGAGAGTGCCTCCTCTTGAGATGCGACGGGAACGCCGGGAATTCTTTCCCGTTGAAAGCAGGGAAAGGATCCCTCATCTCGAGCTACGAGGGGGAAACGGGGCTCCTCTGGATGTGGGCGGGACCATCGTGCTTCCTCTCGAGTGGAGACGGGTATGGTGGTGAACTTCTTGAGTTGCAGCAAGGCTGTGAAAGACCCTTTCGAAGTTCCAGAGGTAAGGTGTCATTAGTCTCCAGACGCCTCATCGGAAATAGGCCTCATCTCGCCTGGAAGGGAGAACTTCCTGGATTTTCTCGAGTTGCGGCAGGTGTTTTCGAGTTACGACGGGGACCTCAGGGACCCGCCCTGGTGGCCTCAGGAGAGGCCAGTCCCTATGCGAGTTGCTAGGGGGCCTCTCGGGATTCCTCTCCCGTCGATACCGGGGCCAAAAACCTTGTGTGGAGTCAGGGCCGGAACCGAGGATTCCTCTCAGGGTCTGACATGGATCTTTGGGTACTTCTGGAGTCTCCCCAGGGGAGTCAGCCCTCGTCTCGAGTGGGGGCATGGACGTGCACTTTCCTTCCAGGCTGTAGCAGCAATGTCACGCTTCCCGTCGCGTGGATCAAATGATGTGTGGTTTTCCCTAGAGGCTTTCCCACAGGGCTGTCCCACGTGCCACCGTGGTGTGAGTCGATCCTCGGCGTGAAAGATGAGCCAGTGCAGGGCAAAGAGGTTCCTCTGGAATGGACTGAGACATCTGGGGGACTCTTGGAATGGTGGTACGACCATGGAGTTCCTCTCGCCTTTCCTGTTGAGAGTGCCTCCTCTTGAGATGCGACGGGAACGCCGGGAATTCTTTCCCGTTGAAAGCAGGGAAAGGATCCCTCATCTCGAGCTACGAGGGGGAAACGGGGCTCCTCTGGATGTGGGCGGGACCATCGTGCTTCCTCTCGAGTGGAGACGGGTATGGTGGTGAACTTCTTGAGTTGCAGCAAGGCTGTGAAAGACCCTTTCGAAGTTCCAGAGGTAAGGTGTCATTAGTCTCCAGACGCCTCATCGGAAATAGGCCTCATCTCGCCTGGAAGGGAGAACTTCCTGGATTTTCTCGAGTTGCGGCAGGTGTTTTCGAGTTACGACGGGGACCTCAGGGACCCGCCCTGGTGGCCTCAGGAGAGGCCAGTCCCTATGCGAGTTGCTAGGGGGCCTCTCGGGATTCCTCTCCCGTCGATACCGGGGCCAAAAACCTTGTGTGGAGTCAGGGCCGGAACCGAGGATTCCTCTCAGGGGCTGACATGGATCTTTGGGTACTTCTGGAGTCTCCCCAGGGGAGTCAGCCCTCGTCTCGAGTGGGGGCATGGACGTGCACTTTCCTTCCAGGCTGTAGCAGCAATGTCACGCTTCCCGTCGCGTGGATCAAAGGATCTGTGGTTTTCCCTAGAGGCTTTCCCACAGGGCTGTCCCACGTGCCACCGTGGTGTGAGTCGATCCTCGGCGTGAAAGATGAGCCAGTGCAGGGCAAAGAGGTTCCTCTGGAATGGACTGAGACATCTGGGGGACTCTTGGAATGGTGGTACGACCATGGAGTTCCTCTCGCCTTTCCTGTTGAGAGTGCCTCCTCTTGAGATGCGACGGGAACGCCGGGAATTCTTTCCCGTTGAAAGCAGAGAAAGGATCCCTCATCTCGAGCTACGAGGGGGAAACGGGGCTCCTCTGGATGTGGGCGGGACCATCGTGCTTCCTCTCGAGTGGAGACGGGTATGGCGTTGAACTTCTTGAGTTGCAGCAAGGGTGTGAAAGACCCTTTCGAAGTTCCAGAGGTTAGGTGTCATTAGTCTCCAGACGCCTCATCGGAAATAGGCCTCATCTCGCCTGGAAGGGAGAACTTCCTGGATTTTCTCGAGTTGCGGCAGGTGTTCTCGAGTTACGACGGGGACCTCAGGGACCCGCCCTGGTGGCCTCAGGAGAGGCCAGTCCCCATGCGAGTTGTTAGGGGGCCTCTCGGGATTCCTCTCCCGTCGATACTGGGGCCAAAAACCTTGTGTGGAGTCAGGGCCGGAACCGAGGATTCCTCTCAGGGGCTGACATGAATCTTTGGGTACTTCTGGAGTCTCCCCAGGGGAGTCAGGCCTCGTCTCGAGTGGGGGCATGCGCGTGCGCTTTCCTTCCAGGCTTTAGCAGCAATGTCACGCTTCCCGTCGCTTGGATCAAAGGATCTGTGGTTTTCCCTCGAGGCTTTCCCTCGAGGCTTTCCCACAGGGCTGTCCCACGTGCCACCGTGGTGTGAGTCGATCCTCGGCGTGAAAGATGAGCCAGTGCAGGGCAAAGAGGTTCCTCTGGAATGGACTGAGACATCTGGGGGACTCTTGGAATGGTGGTACGACCATGGAGTTCCTCTCGCCTTTCCTGTTGAGAATGCCTCCTCTTGAGATGCGACGGGAACGCCGGGAATTCTTTCCCGTTGAAAGCAGGGAAAGGATCCCTCATCTCGAGCTACGAGGGGGAAACGGGGCTCCTCTGGATGTGGGCGGGACCATCGTGCTTCCTCTCGAGTGGAGACGGGTATGGCGGTGAACTTCTTGAGTTGCAGCAAGGGTGTGAAAGACCCTTTCGAAGTTCCAGAGGTTAGGTGTCATTAGTCTCCAGACGCCTCATCGGAAATAGGCCTCATCTCGCCTGGAAGGGAGAACTTCCTGGATTTTCTCGAGTTGCGGCAGGTGTTCTCGAGTTTCGACGGGGACCTCAGGGACCCGCCCTGGTAACCTCAGGAGAGGCCAGTCCCCATGCGAGTTGCTAGGGGGCCTCTCGGGATTCCTCTCCCGTCGATACCGGGGCCAAAAAGCTTGTGTGGACTCAGGGCCGGAACCGAGGATTCCTCTCAGGGGCTGACATGGATCTTTGGGTACTTCTGGAGTCTCCCCAGGGGAGTCAGGCCTCGTCTCGAGTGGGGGCATGCACGTGCGCTTTCCTTCCAGGCTGTAGCAGCAATGTCACGCTTCCCGTCGCGTGGATCAAAGGATCTGTGGTTTTCCCTCGAGGCTTTCCCTCGAGGCTTTCCCACAGGGCTGTCCCACGTGCCACCGTGTTGTGAGTCGATCCTCGGCGTGAAAGATGAGCCAGTGCAGGGCAAAGAGGTTCCTCTGGAATGGACTGAGTCATCTGGGGGACTCTTGGAATGGTGGTACGACCATGGAGTTCCTCTCGCATTTCCTGTTGAGAGTGCCTCCTCTTGAGATGCGACGGGAACGCCGGGAATACTTTCCCGTTGAAAGCAGGGAAAGGATCCCTCATCTCGAGCTACGAGGGGGAAACGGGGCTCCTCTGGATGTGGGCGGGACCATCGTGCTTCCTCTCGAGTGGAGACGGGTATGGCGGTGAACTTCTTGAGTTGCAGCAAGGGTGTGAAAGACCCTTTCGAAGTTCCAGAGGTTTGGTGTCATTAGTCTCCAGAGGCCTCATCGGAAATAGGCCTCATCTCGCCTGGAAGGGAGAACTTCCTGGATTTTCTCTAGTTGTGGCAGGTGTTCTCGAGTTACGACGGGGACCTCAGGGACCCGCCCTGGTGGCCTCAGGAGAGGCCAGTCCCCATGCGAGTTGCTAGGGGGCCTCTCGGGATTCCTCTCCCGTCGATACCGGGGCCAAAAAGCTTGTGTGGAGTCAGGGCCGGAACCGAGGATTCCTCTCAGGGGCTGACATGGATCTTTGGGTACTTCTGGAGTCTCCCCAGGGGAGTCAGGCCTCGTCTCGAGTGGGGGCATGCACGTGCGCTTTCCTTCCAGGCTGTAGCAGCAATGTCACGCTTCCCGTCGCGTGCATCAAAGGATCTGTGGTTTTCCCTCGAGGCTTTCCCTCGAGGCTTTCCCACAGGGCTGTCCCACGTGCCACCGTGGTGTGAGTCGATCCTCGGCGTGAAAGATGAGCCAGTGCAGGGCAAAGAGGTTCCTCTGGAATGGACTGAGACATCTGGGGGACTCTTGGAATGGTGGTACGACCATGGAGTTCCTCTCGCCTTTCCTGTTGAGAGTGCCTCCTCTTGAGATGCGACGGGAACGCCGGGAATTCTTTCCCGTTGAAAGCAGGGAAAGGATCCCTCATCTCGAGCTACGAGGGGGAAACGGGGCTCCTCTGGATGTGGGCGGGACCATCGTGCTTCCTCTCGAGTGGAGACGGGTATGGCGGTGAACTTCTTGAGTTGCAGCAAGGGTGTGAAATACCCTTTCGAAGTTCCAGAGGTTAGGTGTCATTAGTCTCCAGACGCCTCATCGGAAATAGGCCTCATCTCGCCTGGAAGGGAGAACTTCCTGGATTTTCTCGAGTTGCGGCAGGTGTTGTCGAGTTACGACGGGGACCTCAGGGACCCGCCCTGGTGGCCTCAGGAGAGGCCAGTCCCCATGCGAGTTGCTAAGGGGCCTCTCGGGATTCCTCTCCCGTCGATACCGGGGCCAAAAACCTTGTGTGCAGTCAGGGCCGGAACCGAGGATTCCTCTCAGGGGCAGACATGGATCTTTGGGTACTTCTGGAGTCTCCCCAGGGGAGTCAGGCCTCGTCTCGAGTGGGGGCATGCACGTGCGCTTTCCTTCCAGGCTGTAGCAGCAATGTCATGCTTCCCGTGGCGTGGATCAAAGGATCTGTGGTTTTCCCTCGAGGCTTTCCCACAGGGCTGTCCCACGTGCCACCGTGGTGTGAGTCGATCCTCGGCGTGAAAGATGAGCCAGTGCAGGGCAAAGAGGTTCCTCTGGAATGGAATGAGACATCTGGGGGACTCTTGGAATGGTGGTACGACCATGGAGTTCCTCTCGCCTTTCCTGTTGAGAGTGCCTCCTCTTGAGATGCGACGGGAACGACGGGAATTCTTTCCCGTTGAAACCAGGGAAAGGATCCCTCATCTCGAGCTACGAGGGGGAAACGGGGCTCCTCTGGATGTGGGCGGGACCATCGTGCTTCCTCTCGAGTGGAGACGGGTATGGCGGTGAACTGCTTGAGTTGCAGCAAGGTTGTGAAAGACCCTTTCGAAGTTCCAGAGGTTTGGTGTCATTAGTCTCCAGAGGCCTCATCGGAAATAGGCCTCATCTCGCCTGGAAGGGAGAACTTCCTGGATTTTCTCGAGTTGCGGCAGGTGTTCTCGAGTTACGACGGGGACCTCAGGGACCCGCCCTGGTGGCCTCCGGAGAGGCCAGTCCCCATGCGAGTTGCTAGGGGGCCTCTCGGGATTCCTCTCCCGTCGATACCGGGGCCAAAAACCTTGTGTGGAGTCAGGGCCGGAACCGAGGATTCCTCTCAGGGGCTGACATGGATCTTTGGGTACTTCTGGAGTCTCCCCAGTGGAGTCAGGCCTCGTCTCGAGTGGGGGCATGCACGTGCGCTTTCCTTCCAGGCTGTAGCAGCAATATCACGCTTCCCGTCGCGTGGATCAAAGGATCTGTGGTTTTCCCTCGAGGCTTTCCCTCGAGGCTTTCCCACAGGGCTGTCCCACGTGCCACCGTGGTGTGAGTCGATCCTCGGCGTGAAAGATGAGCCATTGCAGGGCAAAGAGGTTCCTCTGGAATGGACTGAGACATCTGGGGGACTCTTGGAATGGTGGTAAGACCATGGAGTTCCTCTCGCCTTTCCTGTTGAGAGTGCCTCCTCTTGAGATGCGACGGGAACGCAGGGAATTCTTTCCCGTTGAAAGCATGGAAAGGATCCCTCATCTCGAGCTACGAGGGGCAAACGGGGCTCCTTTGGATGTGGTCGGGACCATCGTGCTTCCTCTCGAGTGGAGACGGGTATGGTGGTGAACTTCTTGAGTTGCAGCAAGGGTGTGAAAGACCCTTTCGAAGTTCCAGAGGTTAGGTGTCATTAGTCTCCAGACGCCTCATCGGAAATAGGCCTCATCTCGCCTGGAAGGGAGAACTTCCTGGATTTTCTCGAGTTGTGGCAGGTGTTCTCGAGTTACGACGGGGACCTCAGGGACCGGCCCTGGTGGCCTCAGGAGAGGCCAGTCCCCATGCGAGTTGCTAGGGGGCCTCTCGGGATTCCTCTCCCGTCGATACCGGGGCCAAAAAGCTTGTGTGGAGTCAGGGCCGGAACCGAGGATTCCTCTCAGGGGCTGACATGGATCTTTGGGTACTTCTGGAGTCTCCCCAGGGGAGTCAGGCCTCGTCTCGAGTGGGGGCATGCACGTGCGCTTTACTTCCAGGCTGTAGCAGCAATGTCACGCTTCCCGTCGCGTGCATCAAAGGATCTGTGGTTTTCCCTCGAGGCTTTCCCTCGAGGCTTTCCCACAGGGCTGTCCCACGTGCCACCGTGTTGTGAGTCGATCCTCGGCGTGAAAGATGAGCCAGTGCAGGGCAAAGAGGTTCCTCTGGAATGGACTGAGACATCTGGGGGACTCTTGGAATGGTATTACGACCATGGAGTTCCTCTCGCCTTTCCTGTTGAGAGTGCCTCCTCTTGAGATGCGACGGGAACGCCGGGAATTCTTTCCCGTTGAAAGCAGGGAAAGGATCCCTCATCTCGAGCTCCGAGGGGGAACGGGGCTCCTTTGGATGTGGTCGGGACCATCGTGCTTCTTCTCGAGTGGAGACGGGTATGGTGGTGAACTTCTTGAGTTGCAGCAAGGGTGTGAAAGACCCTTTCGAAATTCCAGAGGTTAGGTGTCATTAGTCTCCAGACGCCTCATCGGAAATAGGCCTCATCTCGCCTGGAAGGGAGAACTTCCTGGATTTTCTCGAGTTGCGGCAGGTGTTCTCGAGTTACGACGGGGACCTCAGGGACCGGCCCTCGTGGCCTCAGGAGAGGCCAGTCCCCATGCGAGTTGCTAGGGGGCCTCTCGGGATTCCTCTCCCGTCGATACCGGGGCCAAAAACCTTGTGTGGAGTCAGGGCCGGAACCGAGGATTCCTCTCAGGAGCTGATATGGATCTTTGGATACTTCTGGAGTCTCGCCTGGGGAGACAGGCCTCGTTTCGTGAGGGGGCATGCACGTGCACTTTCCTTCCAGGCTTTAGCAGCAATGTCACGCTTCCCGTGGCGTGGATCAAAGGATCTGTGGTTTTCCCTCGAGGCTTTCCCTCGATTCTTTCCCACAGGGCTGTCCCACGTGCCACCGTGGTGTGAGTCGATCCTCGGCGTGAAAGATGAGCCAGTGCAGGGCAAAGAGGTTCCTCTGGAATGGACTGAGACATCTGGGGGACTCTTGGAATGGTGGTACGACCATGGAGTTCCTCTCGCCTTTCCTGTTGAGAGTGCCTCCTCTTGAGATGCGACGGGAACGCCGGGAATTCTTTCCCGTTTAAAGCAGGGAAAGGATCCCTCATCTCGAGCTACGAGGGGGAAACGGGGCTCCTCTGGATGTGGGCGGGACCATCGTGCTTCCTCTCGAGTGGAGACGGGTATGGCGGTGAACTTCTTGAGTCGCAGCAAGGGTGTGAAAGACCCTTTCGAAGTTCCAGAGGTTAGGTGTCATTAGTCTCCAGACGCCTCATCGGAAATAGGCCTCATCTCGCCTGGAAGGGAGAACTTCCTGGATTTTCTCGAGTTGCGGCAGGTGTTCTCGAGTTACGACAGGGACCTCAGGGACCCGCCCTGGTGGCCTCAGGAGAGGCCAGTCCCCATGCGAGTTGCTAGGGGGCCTCTCGGGATTCCTCTCCCATCGATACCGGGGCCAAAAACCTTGTGTGGAGTCAGGGCCGGAACCGAGGATGCCTCTCAGGGGCTGACATGGATCTTTGGGTACTTCTGGAGTCTCCCCAGGGGAGTCAGGCCTCGTCTCGAGTGGGGGCATGCACGTGCGCTTTCCTTCCAGGCTGTAGCAGCAATGTCACGCTTCCCGTCGCGTGGATCAAAGGATCTGTGGTTTTCCCTCGAGGCTTTCCCTCGAGGCTTTCCCACAGGGCTGTCCCACGTGGCACCGTGGTGTGAGTCGATCCTCGGCGTGAAAGATGAGCCAGTGCAGGGCAAAGAGGTTCCTCTGGAATGGACTGAGACATCTGGGGGACTCTTGGAATGGTGGTACGACCATGGAGTTCCTCTCGCCTTTCCTGTTGAGAGTGCCTCCTCTTGAGATGCGACGGGAACGCCGGGAATTCTTTCCCGTTGAAAGCAGGGAAAGGATCCCTCATCTCGAGCTCCGAGGGGGAAACGGGGCTCCTCTGGATGTGGGCGGGACCATCGTGCTTCCTCTCGAGTGGAGACGGGTATGGCGGTGAACTTCTTGAGTTGCAGCAAGGGTGTGAAAGACCCTTTCGAAGTTCCAGAGGTTTGGTGTCATTAGTCTCCAGAGGCCTCATCGGAAATAGGCCTCATCTCGCCTGGAAGGGAGAACTTCCTGGATTTTCTCGAGTTGCGGCAGGTGTTCTCGAGTTACGACGGGGACCTCAGGGACCCGCCCTGGTGGACTCAGGAGAGGCCAGTCCCCATGCGAGTTGCTAGGGGGTCTCTCGGGATTCCTATCCCGTCGATACCGGGGCCAAAAAGCTTGTGTGGAGTCAGGGCCGGAACCGAGGATTCCTCTCAGGGGCTGACATGGATCTTTGGGTACTTCTGGAGTCTCCCCAGTGGAGTCAGGCCTCGTCTCGAGTGGGGGCATGCTCGTGCGCTTTCCTTCCAGGCTGTAGCAGCAATGTCACGCTTCCCGTCGCGTGGATCAAAGGATCTGTGGTTTTCCCTCGAGGCTTTCCCTCGAGGCTTTCCCACAGGGCTGTCCCACGTGCCACCGTGTTGTGAGTCGATCCTCGGCGTGAAAGATGAGCCAGTGCAGGGCAAAGAGGTTCCTCTGGAATGGACTGAGACATCTGGGGGACTCTTGGAATGGTGGTACGACCATGGAGTTCCTCTCGCCTTTCCTGTTGAGAGTGCCTCCTCTTGAGATGCGACGGGAACGCCGGGAATTCTTTCCCGTTGAAAGCAGGGAAAGGATCCCTCATCTCGAGCTACGAGGGGGAAACGGGGCTCCTCTGGATGTGGGCGGGACCATCGTGCTTCCTCTCGAGTGGAGACGGGTATGGCGGTGAACTTCTTGAGTTGCAGCAAGGGTGTGAAAGACCCTTTCGAAGTTCCAGAGGTTTGGTGTCATTAGTCTCCAGAGGCCTCATCGGAAATAGGCCTCATCTCGCCTGGAAGGGAGAACTTCCTGGATTTTCTCGAGTTGCGGCAGGTGTTCTCGAGTTACGACGGGGACCTCAGGGACCCGCCCTGGTGGCCTCAGGAGAGGCCAGTCCCCATGCGAGTTGCTAGGGGGCCTCTCGGGATTCCTCTCCCGTCGATACCGGGGCCAAAAAGCTTGTGTGGAGTCAGGGCCGGAACCGAGGATTCCTCTCAGGGGCTGACATGGATCATTGGGTACTTCTGGAGTCTCCCCAGGGGAGTCAGGCCTCGTCTCGAGTAGGGGCATGCACGTGCGCTTTCCTTCCAGGCTGTAGCAGCAATGTCACGCTTCCCGTCGCGTGGATCAAAGGATCTGTGGTTTTCCCTCGAGGCTTTCCCTCGAGGCTTTCCCACAGGGCTGTCCCACGTGCCACCGTGGTGTGAGTCGATCCTCGGCGTGAAAGATGAGCCAGTGCAGGGCAAAGAGGTTCCTCTGGAATGGACTGAGACATCTGGGGGACTCATGGAATGGTGGTACGACCATGGAGTTCCTCTCGCCTTTCCTGTTGAGACTGCCTCCTCTTGAGATGCGACGGGAACGCAGGGAATTCTTTCCCGTTGAAAGCAGGGAAAGGATCCCTCATCTCGAGCTACGAGGGGGAAACGGGGCTCCTTTGGATGTTGTCGGGACCATCGTGCTTCCTCTCGAGTGGAGACGGGTATGGTGGTGAACTTCTTGAGTTGCAGCAAGGGTGTGAAAGACCCTTTCGAAGTTCCAGAGGTTAGGTGTCATTAGTCTCCAGACGCCTCATCGGAAATAGGCCTCATCTCGCCTGGAAGGGAGAACTTCCTGGATTTTCTCGAGTTGCAGCAGGTGTTCTCGAGTTACAACGGGGACCTCACGGACCGGCCCTGGTGGCCTCAGGAGAGGCCAGTCCCCATGCGAGTTGCTAGGGGCCCTCTCGGGATTCCTCTCCCGTCGATACCGGGGCCAAAAACCTTGTGTGGAGTCAGGGCCGGAACCGAGGATTCCTCTCAGGGGCTGATATGGATCTTTGGATACTTCTGGAGTCTCGCCAGGGGAGACAGGCCTCGTTTCGTGAGGGGGCATGCACGTGCACTTTCCTTCCAGGCTGTAGCAGCAATGTCACGCTTCCCGTCGCGTGGATCAAAGGATCTGTGGTTTTCCCTCGAGGCTTTCCCTCGAGGCTTTCCCACAGGGCTGTCCCACGTGCCACCGTGGTGTGAGTCGATCCTCGGCGTGAAAGATGAGCCAGTGCAGGGCAAAGAGGTTCCTCTGGAATGGACTGAGACATCTGGGGGACTCTTGGAATGGTGGTACGACCATGGAGTTCCTCTCGCCTTTCCTGTTGAGAGTGCCTCCTCTTGAGATGCGACGGGAACGCAGGGAATTCTTTCCCGTTGAAAGCAGGGAAAGGATCCCTCATCTCGAGCTACGAGGGGGAAACGGGGCTCCTTTGGATGTGGTCGGGACCATCGTGCTTCCTCTCGAGTGGAGACGGGTATGGTGGTGACCTTCTTGAGTTGCAGCAAGGGTGTGAAAGACCCTTTCGAAGTTCCAGAGGTTAGCTGTCATTAGTCTCCAGACGCCTCATCGGAAATAGGCCTCATCTCGCCTGGAAGGGAGAACTTCCTGGATTTTCTCGAGTTGCGGCAGGTGCTCTCGAGTTACGCCGAGGACCTCAGGGACCCGCCCTGGTGGCCTCAGGAGAGGCCAGTCCCCATGCGAGTTGCTAGGGGGCCTCTCGGGATTCCTCTCCCGTCGATACCGGGGCCAAAAACCTTGTGTGGAGTCAGGGCCGGAACCGAGGATTCCTCTCAGGGGCTGACATGGATCTTTGGGTACTTCTGGAGTCTCCCCAGGGGAGTCAGGCCTCGTCTCGAGTGGGGTCATGCACGTGCGCTTTCCTTCCAGGCTGTAGCAGCAATGTCACGCTTCCCGTCGCGTGGATCAAAGGATCTGTGGTTTTCCCTCGAGGCTTTCCCTCGAGGCTTTCCCTCGAGGCTTTCCCACAGGGCTGTCCCACGTGCCACCCTGGTGTGAGTCGATCCTCGGCGTGAAAGATGAGCCAGTGCAGGGCAAAGAGGTTCCTCTGGAATGGACTGAGACATCTGGGGGACTCTTGGAATGGTGGTACGACCATGGAGTTACTCTCGCCTTTCCTGTTGAGAGTGCCTCCTCTTGAGATGCGACTGGAACGCCGGGAATTCTTTCCCGTTGAAAGCAGGGAAAGGATCCCTCATCTCGAGCTCCGAGGGGGAAACGGGGCTCCTCTGGATGTGGGCGGGACCATCGTGCTTCCTCTCGAGTGGAGACGGGTATGGCGGTGAACTTCTTGAGTTGCAGCAAGGGTGTGAAAGACCCTTTCGAAGTTCCAGAGGTTTGGTGTCATTAGTCTCCAGAGGCCTCATCGGAAATAGGCCACATCTCGCCTGGAAGGGAGAACTTCCTGGATTTTCTCGAGTTGCGGCAGGTGTTGTCGAGTTACGACGGGGACCTCAGGGACCCGCCCTGGTGGCCTCAGGAGAGGCCAGTCCCCATGCGAGTTGCTAGGGGGTCTCTCGGGATTCCTCTCCCGTCGATACCGGGGCCAAAAAGCTTGTGTGGAGTCAGGGCCGGAACCGAGGATTCCTCTCAGGGGCTGACATGGATCTTTGGGTACTTCTGGAGTCTCCCCAGGGGAGTCAGGCCTCGTCTCGAGTGGGGGCATGCTCGTGCGCTTTCCTTCCAGGCTCTAGCAGCAATGTCACTCTTCCCGTCGCGTGGATCAAAGGATCTGTGGTTTTCCCTCGAGGCTTTCCCTCGAGGCTTTCCCACAGGGCTGTCCCACGTGCCACCGTGGTGTGAGTCGATCCTCGGCGTGAAAGATGAGCCAGTGCAGGGCAAAGAGGTTCCTCTGGAATGGACTGAGACATCTGGGGGACTCTTGGAATGGTGGTACGACCATGGAGTTCCTCTCGCCTTTCCTGTTGAGAGTGCCTCCTCTTGAGATGCGACGGGAACGCCGGGAATTCTTTCCCGTTGAAAGCAGGGAAAGGATCCCTCATCTCGAGCTACGAGGGGGAAACGGGGCTCCTCTGGATGTGGGCGGGACCATCGTGCTTCCTCTCGAGTGGAGACGGGTATGGCGGTGAACTTCTTGAGTTGCAGCAAGGGTGTGAAAGACCCTTTCGAAGTTCCAGAGGTTTGGTGTCATTAGTCTCCAGAGGCCTCATCGGAAATAGGCCTCATCTCGCCTGGAAGGGAGAACTTCCTGGATTTTCTCGAGTTGCGGCAGGTGTTCTCGAGTTACGAAGGGGACCTCAGGGACCCGCCCTGGTGGCCTCAGGAGAGGCCAGTCCCCATGCGAGTTGCTAGGGGGCCTCTCGGGATTCCTCTCCCGTCGATACCGGGGCCAAAAACCTTGTGTGGAGTCAGGGCCGGAACCGAGGATTCCTCTCAGGGGCTGATATGGATCTTTGGATACTTCTGGAGTCTCGCCAGGGGAGACAGGCCTCGTTTCGTGAGGGGGCATGCACGTGCACTTTCCTTCCAGGCTGTAGCAGCAATGTCACGCTTACCGTCGCGTGGATCAAATGATGTGTGGTTTTCCCTAGAGGCTTTCCCACAGGGCTGTCCCACGTGCCACCGTGGTGTGAGTCGATCCTCGGCGTGAAAGATGAGCCAGTGCAGGGCAAAGAGGTTCCTCTGGAATGGACTGAGACATCTGGGGGACTCTTGGAATGGTGGTACGACCATGGAGTTCCTCTCGCCTTTCCTGTTGAGAGTGCCTCCTCTTGAGATGCGACGGGAACGCCGGGAATTTTTTCCCGTTGAAAGCAGGGAAAGGATCCCTCATCTCGAGCACCGAGGGGGAAACGGGGCTCCTCTGGATGTGGGCGGGACCATCGTGCTTCCTCTCGAGTGGAGACGGGTATGGCGGTGAACTTCTTGAGTTGCAGGAAGGGTGTGAAAGACCCTTTCGAAGTTCCAGAGGTTTGGTGTCATTAGTCTCCAGAGGCCTCATTGGAAATAGGCCTCATCTCGCCTGGAAGGGAGAACTTCCTGGATTTTCTCGAGTTGCGGCAGGTGTTCTCGAGTTACGACGGGGACCTCAGGGACCCGCCCTGGTGGCCTCAGGAGAGGCCAGTCCCCATGCGAGTTGCTAGGGGGCCTCTCGGGATTCCTCTCCCGTCGATACCGGGGCCAAAAACCTTGTGTGGAGTCAGGGCCGGAACCGAGGATTCCTCTCAGGGTCTGATATGGATCTTTGGATACTTCTGGAGTCTCGCCAGGGGAGACAGGCCTCGTTTCCTGAGGGGGCATGCACGTGCACTTTCCTTCCAGGCTGTAGCAGCAATGTCACGCTTCCCGTCGCGTGGATCAAAGGATCTGTGGTTTTCCCTCGAGGCTTTCCCTCGAGGCTTTCCCACAGGGCTGTCCCACGTGCCACCGTGGTGTGAGTCGATCCTCGGCGTGAAAGATGAGCCAGTGCAGGGCAAAGAGGTTCCTCTGGAATGGACTGAGACATCTGGGGGACTCTTGGAATGGTGGTACGACCATGGAGTTCCTCTCGCCTTTCCTGTTGAGAGTGCCTCCTCTTGAGATGCGACGGGAACGCCGGGAATTCTTTCCCGTTGAAAGCAGGGAAAGGATCCCTCATCTCGAGCTACGAGGGGGAAACGGGGCTCTTCTGGATGTGGGCGGGACCATCGTGCTTCCTCTCGAGTGGAGACGGGTATGGCGGTGAACTTCTTGAGTTGCAGCAAGGGTGTGAAAGACCCTTTCGAAGTTCCAGAGGTTTGGTGTCATTAGTCTCCAGAGGCCTCATCGGAAATAGGCCTCATCTCGCCTGGAAGGGAGAACTTCCTGGATTTTCTCGAGTTGCGGCAGGTGTTCTCGAGTTACGACGGGGACCTCAGGGACCGCCCTGGTGGCCTCAGGAGAGGCCAGTCCCCATGCGAGTTGCTAGGGGGCCTCTCGGGATTCCTCTCCCGTCGATACCGGGGCCAAAAACCTTGTGTGGAGTCAGGGCCGGAACCGAGGATTCCTCTCAGGGGCTGACATGGATCTTTGGGTACTCCTGGAGTCTCCCCAGGGGAGTCAGGCCTCGTCTCGAGTAGGGGCATGCACGTGCGCTTTCCTTCCAGGCTGTAGCAGCAATGTCACGCTTCCCGTCGCGTGGATCAAAGGATCTGTGGTTTTCCCTCGAGGCTTTCCCTCGAGGCTTTCCCACAGGGCTGTCCCACGTGCCACCGTGGTGAGAGTCGATCCTCGGCGTGAAAGATGAGCCAGTGCAGGGCAAAGAGGTTCCTCTGGAATGGACTGAGACATCTGGGGGACTCTTGGAATGGTGGTACGACCATGGAGTTCCTCTCGCCTATCCTGTTGAGAGTGCCTCCTCTTGAGATGCGACGGGAACGCAGGGAATTCTTTCCCGTTGAAAGCAGGGAAAGGATCCCTCATCTCGAGCTACGAGGGGGAAACGGGGCTCCTCTGGATGTGGGCGGGACCATCGTGCTTTCTCTCGAGTGGAGACGGGTATGGCGGTGAACTTCTTGAGTTGCAACAAGGGTGTGAAAGACCCTTTCGAAGTTCCAGAGGTTAGGTGTCATTAGTCTCCAGACGCCTCATCGGAAATAGGCCTCATCTCGCCTGGAAGGGAGAACTTCCTGGATTTTCTCGAGTTGCGGCAGGTGTTCTCGAATTACGACGGGGACCTCAGGGACCCGCCCTGGTGGCCTCCGGAGAGGCCAGTCCCCATGCGAGTTGCTAGGGGGCCTCTCGGGATTCCTCTCCCGTCGATACCGGGGCCAAAAAGCTTGTGTGGAGTCAGGGCCGGAACCGAGGATTCCTCTCAGGGGCTGACATGGATCTTTGGGTACTTCTGGAGTCTCCCCAGTGGAGTCAGGCCTCGTCTCGAGTGGGGGCATGCTCGTGCGCTTTCCTTCCAGGCTGTAGCAGCAATGTCACGCTTCCCGTCGCGTGGATCAAAGGATCTGTGGTTTTCCCTCGAGGCTTTCCCTCGAGGCTTTCCCACAGGGCTGTCCCACGTGCCACCGTGTTGTGAGTCGATCCTCGGCGTGAAAGATGAGCCAGTGCAGGGCAAAGAGGTTCCTCTGGAATGGACTGAGACATCTGGGGGACTCTTGGAATGGTGGTACGACGATGGAGTTCCTCTCGCCTTTCCTGTTGAGAGTGCCTCCTCTTGAGATGCGACGGGAACGCCGGGAATTCTTTCCCGTTGAAAGCAGGGAAAGGATCCCTCATCTCGAGCTACAAGGGGGAAACGGGGCTCCTCTGGATGTGGGCGGGACCATCGTGCTTCCTCTCGAGTGGAGACGGGTATGGCGGTGAACTTCTTGAGTTGCAGCAAGGGTGTGAAAGACCCTTTCGAAGTTCCAGAGGTTTGGTGTCATTAGTCTCCAGAGGCCTCATCGGAAAGAGGCCTCATCTCGCCTGGAAGGGAGAACTTCCTGGATTTTCTCGAGTTGCGGCAGGTGTCCTCGAGTTACGACGGGGACCTCAGGGACCCGCCCTGGTGGCCTCAGGAGAGGCCAGTCCCCATGCGAGTTGCTAGGGGTCCTCTCGGGATTCCTCTCCCGTCGATACCGGGGCCAAAAACCTTGTGTGGAGTCAGGGCCGGAACCGAGGATTCCTCTCAGGGGCTGATATGGATCTTTGGATACTTCTGGAGTCTCGCCAGGGGAGACAGGCCTCGTTTGGTGAGGGGGCATGCACGTGCACTTTCCTTCCAGGCTGTAGCAGCAATGTCACGCTTCCCGTCGCGTGGATCAAAGGATCTGTGGTTTTCCCTCGAGGCTTTCCCTCGAGGCTTTCCCACAGGGCTGTCCCACGTGCCACCGTGGTGTGAGTCGATCCTCGGCGTGAAAGATGAGCCAGTGCAGGGCAAAGAGGTTCCTCTGGAATGGACTGAGACATCTGGGGGACTCTTGGAATGGTGGTACGACCATGGAGTTCCTCTCGCCTTTCCTGTTGAGAGTGCCTCCTCTTGAGATGCGACGGGAACGCCGGGAATTCTTTCCCGTTGAAAGCAGGGAAAGGATCCCTCATCTCGAGCTACGAGGGGGAAACGGGGCTCTTCTGGATGTGGGCGGGACCATCGTGCTTCCTCTCGAGTGGAGACGGGTATGGCGGTGAACTTCTTGAGTCGCAGCAAGGGTGTGAAAGACCCTTTCGAAGTTCCAGAGGTTAGGTGTCATTAGTCTCCAGACGCCTCATCGGAAATAAGCCTCATCTCGCCTGGAAGGGAGAACTTCCTGGATTTTCTCGAGTTGCGGCAGGTGTTCTCGAGTTACGACGGGGACCTCAGGGACCCGCCCTGGTGGCCTCAGGAGAGGCCAGTCCCCATGCGAGTTGCTAGGGGGCCTCTCGGGATTCCTCTCCCGTCGATACCGGGGCCAAAAACCTTGTGTGGAGTCAGGGCCGGAACCGAGGATTCCTCTCAGGGGCTGACATGGATCTTTGGGTACTTCTGGAGTCTCCCCAGTGGAGTCAGGCCTCGTCTCGAGTGGGGGCATGCACGTGCGCTTTCCTTCCAGGCTGTAGCAGCAATGTCACGCTTCCCGTCGCGTGGATCAAAGGATCTGTGGTTTTCCCTCGAGGCTTTCCCTCGAGGCTTTCCCACAGGGCTGTCCCACGTGCCACCGTGGTGTGAGTCGATCCTCGGCGTGAAAGATGAGCCAGTGCAGGGCAAAGAGGTTCCTCTGGAATGGACTGAGACATCTGGGGGACTCTTGGAATGGTGGTACGACCATGGAGTTCCTCTCGCCTTTCCTGTTGAGAGTGCCTCCTCTTGAGATGCGACGGGAACGCAGGGAATTCTTTCCCGTTGAAAGCAGGGAAAGGATCCCTCATCTCGAGCTACGAGGGGGAAACGGGGCTCCTTTGGATGTGGTCGGGACCATCGTGCTTCCTCTCGAGTGGAGACGGGTATGGTGGTGAACTTCTTGAGTTGCAGCAAGGGTGTGAAAGACCCTTTCGAAGTTCCAGAGGTTAGGTGTCATTAGTCTCCAGACGCCTCATCGGAAATAGGCCTCATCTCGCCTGGAAGGGAGAACTTCCTGGATTTTCTCGAGTTGCGGCAGGTGTTCTCGAGTTACAACGGGGACCTCAGGGACCGGCCCTGGTGGCCTCAGGAGAGGCCAGTCCCCATGCGAGTTGCTAGGGGGCCTCTCGGGATTCCTCTCCCGTCGATACCGGGGCCAAAAAGCTTGTGTGGAGTCAGGGCCGGAACCGAGGATTCCTCTCAGGGGCTGATATGGATCTTTGGATACTTCTGGAGTCTCGCCAGGGGAGACAGGCCTCGTTTCGTGAGGGGGCATGCACGTGCACTTTCCTTCCAGGCTGTAGCAGCAATGTCACGCTTCCCGTCGCGTGGATCAAAGGATCTGTGGTTTTCCCTCGAGGCTTTCGCTCGAGGCTTTCCCACAGGGCTGTCCCACGTGCCACCGTGGTGTGAGTCGATCCTCGGCGTGAAAGATGAGCCAGTGCAGGGCAAAGAGGTTCCTCTGGAATGGACTGAGACATCTGGGGGACTCTTGGAATGGTGGTACGACCATGGAGTTCCTCTCGCCTTTCCTGTTGAGAGTGCCTCCTCTTGAGATGCGACTGGAACGCCAGGAATTCTTTCCCGTTGAAAGCAGGGAAAGGATCCCTCATCTCGAGCTCCGAGGGGGAAACGGGGCTCCTCTGGATGTGGGCGGGACCATCGTGCTTCCTCTCGAGTGGAGACGGGTATGGCGGTGAACTTCTTGAGTTGCAGCAAGGGTGTGAAAGACCCTTTCGAAGTTCCAGAGGTTAGGTGTCATTAGTCTCCAGAGGCCTCATCGGAAATAGGCCTCATCTCGCCTGGAAGGGAGAACTTCCTGGATTTTCTCGAGTTGCGGCAGGTGTTCTCGAGTTACGACGGGGACCTCAGGGACCCGCCCTGGTGGCCTCAGGAGAGTCCAGTCCCCATGCGAGTTGCTAGGGGGTCTCTCGGGATTCCTCTCCCGTCGATACCGGGGCCAAAAAGCTTGTGTGGAGTCAGGGCCGGAACCGAGGATTCCTCTCAGGGGCTGACATGGATCTTTGGGTACTTCTGGAGTCTCCCCAGGGGAGTCAGGCCTCGTCTCGAGTGGGGGCATGCTCGTGCGCTTTCCTTCCAGGCTGTAGCAGCAATGTCACGCTTCCCGTCGCGTGGATCAAAGGATCTGTGGTTTTCCCTCGAGGCTTTCCCTCGAGGCTTTCCCACAGGGCTGTCCCACGTGCCACCGTGGTGTGAGTCGATCCTCGGCGTGAAAGATGAGCCAGTGCAGGGCAAAGAGGTTCCTCTGGAATGGACTGAGACATCTGGGGGACTCTTGGAATGGTGGTACGACCATGGAGTTCCTCTCGCCTTTCCTGTTGAGAGTGCCTCCTCTTGAGATGCGACGGGAACGCCGGGAATTCTTTCCCGTTGAAAGCAGGGAAAGGATCCCTCATCTCGAGCTACGAGGGGGAAACGGGGCTCCTCTGGATGTGGGCGGGACCATCGTGCTTCCTCTCGAGTGGAGACGGGTATGGCGGTGAACTTCTTGAGTTGCAGCAAGGGTGTGAAAGACCCTTTCGAAGTTCCAGAGGTTTGGTGTCATTAGTCTCCAGAGGCCTCATCGGAAATAGGCCTCATCTCGCCTGGAAGGGAGAACTTCCTGGATTTTCTCGAGTTGCGGCAGGTGTTCTCGAGTTACGACGGGGACCTCAGGGACCCGCCCTGGTGGCCTCAGGAGAGGCCAGTCCCCATGCGAGTTGCTAGGGGGCCTCTCGGGATTCCTCTCCCGTCGATACCGGGGCCAAAAACCTTGTGTGGAGTCAGGGCCGGAACCGAGGATTCCTCTCATGGGCTGACATGGATCTTTGGGTACTCCTGGAGTCTCCCCAGGGGAGTCAGGCCTCGTCTCGAGTAGGGGCTTGCACGTGCGCTTTCCTTCCAGGCTGTAGCAGCAATGTCACGCTTCCCGTCGCGTGGATCAAAGGATCTGTGGTTTTCCCTCGAGGCTTTCCCTCGAGGCTTTCCCACAGGGCTGTCCCACGTGCCACCGTGGTGAGAGTCGATCCTCGGCGTGAAAGATGAGCCAGTGAAGGGCAAAGAGGTTCCTCTGGAATGGACTGAGACATCTGGGGGACTCTTGGAATGGTGGTACGACCATGGAGTTCCTCTCGCCTTTCCTGTTGAGAGTGCCTCCTCTTGAGATGCGACGGGAACGCAGGGAATTCTTTCCCGTTGAAAGCAGGGAAAGGATCCCTCATCTCGAGCTACGAGGGGGAAACGGGGCTCCTTTGGATGTTGTCGGGACCATCGTGCTTCCTCTCGAGTGGAGACGGGTATGGTGGTGAACTTCTTGAGTTGCAGCAAGGGTGTGAAAGACCCTTTCGAAGTTCCAGAGGTTAGGTGTCATTAGTCTCCAGACGCCTCATCGGAAATAGGCCTCATCTCGCCTGGAAGGGAGAACTTCCTGGATTTTCTCGAGTTGCGGCAGGTGTTCTCGAGTTACGACGGGGACCTCAGGGACCGGCCCTGGTGGCCTCAGGAGAGGCCAGTCCCCATGCGAGTTGCTAGGGGGCCTCTCGGGATTCCTCTCCCGTCGATACCGGGGCCAAAAACCTTGTGTGGAGTCTAGGCCGGAACCGAGGATTCCTCTCAGGGGCTGATATGGATCTTTGGATACTTCTGGAGTCTCGCCAGGGGAGACAGGCCTCGTTTCGTGAGGGGGCATGCACGTGCACTTTCCTTCCAGGCTTTAGCAGCAATGTCACGCTTCCCGACGCGTGGATCAAATGATGTGTGGTTTTCCCTAGAGGCTTTCCCACAGGGCTGTCCCACGTGCCACCGTGGTGTGAGTCGATCCTCGGCGTGAAAGATGAGCCAGTGCAGGGCAAAGAGGTTCCTCTGGAATGGACTGAGACATCTGGGGGACTCTTGGAATGGTGGTACGACCATGGAGTTCCTCTCGCCTTTCCTGTTGAGAGTGCCTCCTCTTGAGATGCGACGGGAACGCCGGGAATTTTTTCCCGTTGAAAGCAGGGAAAGGATCCCTCATCTCGAGCTACGAGGGGGAAACGGGGCTCCTCTGGATATGGGCGGGACCATCGTGCTTTCTCTCGAGTGGAGACGGGTATGGCGGTGAACTTCTTGAGTTGCAACAAGGGTGTGAAAGACCCTTTCGAAGTTCCAGAGGTTAGGTGTCATTAGTCTCCAGACGCCTCATCGGAAATAGGCCTCATCTCGCCTGGAAGGGAGAACTTCCTGGATTTTCTCGAGTTGCGGCAGGTGTTCTCGAATTACGACGGGGACCTCAGGGACCCGCCCTGGTGGCCTCCGGAGAGGCCAGTCCCCATGCGAGTTGCTAGGGGGCCTCTCGGGATTCCTCTCCTGTCGATACCGGGGCCAAAAACCTTGTGTGGAGTCAGGGCCGGAACCGAGGATTCCTCTCAGGGGCTGACATGGATCTTTGGGTACTTCTGGAGTCTCCCCAGTGGAGTCAGGCCTCGTCTCGAGTGGGGGCATGCACGTGCGCTTTCCTTTCAGGCTGTAGCAGCAATGTCACGCTTCCCGTCACGTGGATCAAAGGATCTGTGGCTTTCCCTCGAGGCTTTCCCTCGAGGCTTTCCCACAGGGCTGTCCCACGTGCCACCGTGGTGTGAGTCGATCCTCGGCGTGAAAGATGAGCCAATGCAGGGCAAAGAGGTTCCTCTGGAATGGACTGAGACATCTGGGGGACTCTTGGAATGGTGGTACGACCATGGAGTTCCTCTCGCCTTTCCTGTTGAGAGTGCCTCCTCTTGAGATGCGACGGGAACGCCGGGAATTCTTTCCCGTTGAAAGCAGGGAAAGGATCCCTCATCTCGAGCTACGAGGGGGAAACGGGGCTCCTCTGGATGTGGGCGGGACCATCGTGCTTCCTCTCTAGTGGAGACGGGTATGGCGGTGAACTTCTTGAGTTGCAGCAAGGGTGTGAAAGACCATTTCGAAGTTCCAGAGGTTAGGTGTCATTAGTCTCCAGACGCCTCATCGGAAATAGGCCTCATCTCGCCTGGAAGGGAGAACTTCCTGGATTTTCTCGAGTTGCGGCAGGTGTTCTCGAGTTACGACGGGGACCTCAGGGACCCGCCCTGGTGGCCTCAGGAGAGGCCAGTCCCTAGGCGTGTTGCTAGAGGGCCTCTCGGGATTCCTCTCCCGTTGATACCGGGGCGAAAAACCTTGTGTGGAGTCAGGGCCGGAACCGAGGATTCCTCTCAGGGGCTGACATGGATCTTTGGGTACTTCTGGAGTCTCCCCAGGGGAGTCAGGCCTCGTCTCGAGTGGGGGCATGCACGTGCGCTTTCCTTCCAGGCTGTAGCAGCAATGTCACGCTTCCCGTCGCGTGGATCAAAGGATCTGTGGTTTTCCCTCGAGGCTTTCCCTCGAGGCTTTCCCACAGGGCTGTCCCACGTGCCACCGTGGTGTGAGTCGATCCTCGGCGTGAAAGATGAGCCAGTGCAGGGCAAAGAGTTTCCTCTGGAATGGACTGAGACATCTGGGGGACTCTTGGAATGGTGGTACGACCATGGAGTTCCTCTCGCCTTTCCTGTTGAGAGTGCCTCCTCTTGAGATGCGACGGGAACGCCGGGAATTCTTTCCCGTTGAAAGCAGGGAAAGGATCCCTCATCTCGAGCTACGAGGGGGAAACGGGGCTCCTCTGGATGTGGGCGGGACCATCGTGCTTCCTCTCTAGTGGAGAAGGGTATGGTGGTGAACTTCTTGAGTTGCAGCAAGGCTGTGAAAGACCCTTTCGAAGTTCCAGAGGTAAGGTGTCATTAGTCTCCAGACGCCTCATCGGAAATAGGCCTCATCTCGCCTGGAAGGGAGAACTTCCTGGATTTTCTCGAGTTGCGGCAGGTGTTCTCGAGTTACGACGGGGACCTCAGGGACCCGCCCTGGTGGCCTCAGGAGAGGCCAGTCCCTATGCGAGTTGCTAGGGGGCCTCTCGGGATTCCTCTCCCGTCGATACCGGGGCCAAAAACCTTGTCTGGAGTCAGGGCCAGAACCGAGGATTCCTCTCAGGGGCTGACATGGATTTTTGGGTACTTCTGGAGTCTCCCCAGGGGAGTCAGGCCTCATCTCGAGTGGGGGCATGCACGTGCACTTTCCTTCCAGGCTGTAGCAGCAATGTCACGCTTCCCGTCGCGTGGATCAAATGATGTGTGGTTTTCCCTAGAGGCTTTCCCACAGGGCTGTCCCACGTGCCACCGTGGTGTGAGTCGATCCTCGGCGTGAAAGATGAGCCAGTGCAGGTCAAAGAGGTTCCTCTGGAATGGACTGAGACATCTGGGGGACTCTTGGAATGGTGGTACGACCATGGAGTTCCTCTCGCCTTTCCTGTTGAGAGTGCCTCCTCTTGAGATGCGACGGGAACGCCGGGAATTTTTTCCCGTTGAAAGCAGGGAAAGGATCCCTCATCTCGAGCTACGAGGGGGAAACGGGGCTCCTCTGGATGTGGGCGGGACCATCGTGCTTTCTCTCGAGTAGAGACGGGTATGGCGGTGAACTTCTTGAGTTGCAACAAGGGTGTGAAAGACCCTTTCGAAGTTCCAGAGGTTAGGTGTCATTAGTCTCCAGACGCCTCATCGGAAATAGGCCTCATCTCGCCTGGAAGGGAGAACTTCCTTGATTTTCTCGAGTTGCGGCAGGTGTTCTCGAGTTACGACGGGGACCTCAGGGACCCGCCCTGGTGGCCTCCGGAGAGGCCAGTCCCCATGCGAGTTACTAGGGGGCCTCTCGGGATTCCTCTCCCGTCGATACCGTGGCCAAAAACCTTGTGTGGAGTCAGGGCCGGAACCGAGGATTCCTCTCATGGGCTGACATGGATCTTTGGGTACTCCTGGAGTCTCCCCAGGGGAGTCAGGCCTCGTCTCGATTAGGGGCATGCACGTGCGCTTTCCTTCCAGGCTGTAGCAGCAATGTCACGCTTCCCGTCGCGTGGATCAAAGGATCTGTGGTTTTCCCTCGAGGCTTTCCCTCGAGGCTTTCCCACAGGGCTGTCCCACGTGCCACCGTGGTGAGAGTCGATCCTCGGCGTGAAAGATGAGCCAGTGAAGGGCAAAGAGGTTCCTCTGGAATGGACTGAGACATCTGGGGGACTCTTGGAATGGTGGTACGACCATGGAGTTCCTCTCGCCTTTCCTGTTGAGAGTGCCTCCTCTTGAGATGCGACGGGAACGCAGGGAATTCTTTCCCGTTGAAAGCAGGGAAAGGATCCCTCATCTCGAGCTACGAGGGGGAAACGGGGCTCCTTTGGATGTTGTCGGGACCATCGTGCTTCCTCTCGAGTGGAGACGGGTATGGTGGTGAACTTCTTGAGTTGCAGCAAGGGTGTGAAAGACCCTTTCGAAGTTCCAGAGGTTAGGTGTCATTAGTCTCCAGACGCCTCATCGGAAATAGGCCTCATCTCGCCTGGAAGGGAGAACTTCCTGGATTTTCTCGAGTTGCGGCAGGTGTTCTCGAGTTACGACGGGGACCTCAGGGACCGGCCCTGGTGGCCTCAGGAGAGGCCAGTCCCCATGCGAGTTGCTAGGGGGCCTCTCGGGATTCCTCTCCCGTCGATACCGGGGCCAAAAACCTTGTGTGGAGTCTAGGCCGGAACCGAGGATTCCTCTCAGGGGCTGATATGGATCTTTGGATACTTCTGGAGTCTCGCCAGGGGAGACAGGCCTCGTTTCGTGAGGGGGCATGCACGTGCACTTTCCTTCCAGGCTTTAGCAGCAATGTCACGCTTCCCGTCGCGTGGATCAAATGATGTGTGGTTTTCCCTAGAGGCTTTCCCACAGGGCTGTCCCACGTGCCACCGTGGTGTGAGTCGATCCTCGGCGTGAAAGATGAGCCAGTGCAGGGCAAAGAGGTTCCTCTGGAATGGACTGAGACATCTGGGGGACTCTTGGAATGGTGGTACGACCATGGAGTTCCTCTCGCCTTTCCTGTTGAGAGTGCCTCCTCTTGAGATGCGACGGGAACGCCGGGAATTTTTTCCCGTTGAAAGCAGGGAAAGGATCCCTCATCTCGAGCTACGAGGGGGAAACGGGGCTCCTCTGGATGTGGGCGGGACCATCGTGCTTTCTCTCGAGTGGAGACGGGTATGGCGGTGAACTTCTTGAGTTGCAACAAGGGTGTGAAAGACCCTTTCGAAGTTCCAGAGGTTAGGTGTCATTAGTCTCCAGACGCCTCATCGGAAATAGGCCTCATCTCGCCTGGAAGGGAGAACTTCCTGGATTTTCTCGAGTTGCGGCAGGTGTTCTCGAATTACGACGGGGACCTCAGGGACCCGCCCTGGTGGCCTCCGGAGAGGCCAGTCCCCATGCGAGTTGCTAGGGGGCCTCTCGGGATTCCTCTCCTGTCGATACCGGGGCCAAAAACCTTGTGTGGAGTCAGGGCCGGAACCGAGGATTCCTCTCAGGGGCTGACATGGATCTTTGGGTACTTCTGGAGTCTCCCCAGTGGAGTCAGGCCTCGTCTCGAGTGGGGGCATGCACGTGCGCTTTCCTTTCAGGCTGTAGCAGCAATGTCACGCTTCCCGTCACGTGGATCAAAGGATCTGTGGCTTTCCCTCGAGGCTTTCCCTCGAGGCTTTCCCACAGGGCTGTCCCACGTGCCACCGTGGTGTGAGTCGATCCTCGGCGTGAAAGATGAGCCAATGCAGGGCAAAGAGGTTCCTCTGGAATGGACTGAGACATCTGGGGGACTCTTGGAATGGTGGTACGACCATGGAGTTCCTCTCGCCTTTCCTGTTGAGAGTGCCTCCTCTTGAGATGCGACGGGAACGCCGGGAATTCTTTCCCGTTGAAAGCAGGGAAAGGATCCCTCATCTCGAGCTACGAGGGGGAAACGGGGCTCCTCTGGATGTGGGCGGGACCATCGTGCTTCCTCTCTAGTGGAGACGGGTATGGCGGTGAACTTCTTGAGTTGCAGCAAGGGTGTGAAAGACCATTTCGAAGTTCCAGAGGTTAGGTGTCATTAGTCTCCAGACGCCTCATCGGAAATAGGCCTCATCTCGCCTGGAAGGGAGAACTTCCTGGATTTTCTCGAGTTGCGGCAGGTGTTCTCGAGTTACGACGGGGACCTCAGGGACCCGCCCTGGTGGCCTCAGGAGAGGCCAGTCCCTAGGCGTGTTGCTAGAGGGCCTCTCGGGATTCCTCTCCCGTTGATACCGGGGCGAAAAACCTTGTGTGGAGTCAGGGCCGGAACCGAGGATTCCTCTCAGGGGCTGACATGGATCTTTGGGTACTTCTGGAGTCTCCCCAGGGGAGTCAGGCCTCGTCTCGAGTGGGGGCATGCACGTGCGCTTTCCTTCCAGGCTGTAGCAGCAATGTCACGCTTCCCGTCGCGTGGATCAAAGGATCTGTGGTTTTCCCTCGAGGCTTTCCCTCGAGGCTTTCCCACAGGGCTGTCCCACGTGCCACCGTGGTGTGAGTCGATCCTCGGCGTGAAAGATGAGCCAGTGCAGGGCAAAGAGTTTCCTCTGGAATGGACTGAGACATCTGGGGGACTCTTGGAATGGTGGTACGACCATGGAGTTCCTCTCGCCTTTCCTGTTGAGAGTGCCTCCTCTTGAGATGCGACGGGAACGCCGGGAATTCTTTCCCGTTGAAAGCAGGGAAAGGATCCCTCATCTCGAGCTACGAGGGGGAAACGGGGCTCCTCTGGATGTGGGCGGGACCATCGTGCTTCCTCTCTAGTGGAGAAGGGTATGGTGGTGAACTTCTTGAGTTGCAGCAAGGCTGTGAAAGACCCTTTCGAAGTTCCAGAGGTAAGGTGTCATTAGTCTCCAGACGCCTCATCGGAAATAGGCCTCATCTCGCCTGGAAGGGAGAACTTCCTGGATTTTCTCGAGTTGCGGCAGGTGTTCTCGAGTTACGACGGGGACCTCAGGGACCCGCCCTGGTGGCCTCAGGAGAGGCCAGTCCCTATGCGAGTTGCTAGGGGGCCTCTCGGGATTCCTCTCCCGTCGATACCGGGGCCAAAAACCTTGTCTGGAGTCAGGGCCAGAACCGAGGATTCCTCTCAGGGGCTGACATGGATTTTTGGGTACTTCTGGAGTCTCCCCAGGGGAGTCAGGCCTCGTCTCGAGTGGGGGCATGCACGTGCACTTTCCTTCCAGGCTGTAGCAGCAATGTCACGCTTCCCGTCGCGTGGATCAAATGATGTGTGGTTTTCCCTAGAGGCTTTCCCACAGGGCTGTCCCACGTGCCACCGTGGTGTGAGTCGATCCTCGGCGTGAAAGATGAGCCAGTGCAGGGCAAAGAGGTTCCTCTGGAATGGACTGAGACATCTGGGGGACTCTTGGAATGGTGGTACGACCATGGAGTTCCTCTCGCCTTTCCTGTTGAGAGTGCCTCCTCTTGAGATGCGACGGAACGCCGGGAATTTTTTCCCGTTGAAAGCAGGGAAAGGATCCCTCATCTCGAGCTACGAGGGGGAAACGGGGCTCCTCTGGATGTGGGCGGGACCATCGTGCTTTCTCTCGAGTGGAGACGGGTATGGCGGTGAACTTCTTGAGTTGCAACAAGGGTGTGAAAGACCCTTTCGAAGTTCCAGAGGTTAGGTGTCATTAGTCTCCAGACGCCTCATCGGAAATAGGCCTCATCTCGCCTGGAAGGGAGAACTTCCTTGATTTTCTCGAGTTGCGGCAGGTGTTCTCGAGTTACGACGGGGACCTCAGGGACCCGCCCTGGTGGCCTCCGGAGAGGCCAGTCCCCATGCGAGTTACTAGGGGGCCTCTCGGGATTCCTCTCCCGTCGATACCGGGGCCAAAAACCTTGTGTGGAGTCAGGGCCGGAACCGAGGATTCCTCTCAGGGGCTGACATGGATCTTTGGGTACTTCTGGAGTCTCCCCAGTGGAGTCAGGCCTCGTCTCGAGTGGGGGCATGCACGTGCGCTTTCCTTCCAGGCTGTAGCAGCAATGTCACGCTTCCCGTCGCGTGGATCAAAGGATCTGTGGTTTTCCCTCGAGGCTTTCCCTCGAGGCTTTCCCACAGGGCTGTCCCACGTGCCACCGTGGTGTGAGTCGATCCTCGGCGTGAAAGATGAGCCAGTGCAGGGCAAAGAGGTTCCTCTGGAATGGACTGAGACATCTGGGGGACTCTTGGAATGGTGGTACGACCATGGAGTTCCTCTCGCCTTTCCTGTTGAGAGTGCCTCCTCTTGAGATGCGACGGGAACGCAGGGAATTCTTTCCCGTTGAAAGCATGGAAAGGATCCCTCATCTCGAGCTACGAGGGGGAAACGGGGCTCCCTTGGATGTGGTCGGGACCATCGTGCTTCCTCTCGAGTGGAGACGGGTATGGTGGTGAACTTCTTGAGTTGCAGCAAGGGTGTGAAGGACCCTTTCGAAGTTCCAGAGGTTAGGTGTCATTAGTCTCCAGACGCCTCATCGGAAATAGGCCTCATCTCGCCTGGAAGGGAGAACTTCCTGGATTTTCTCGAGTTGTGGCAGGTGTTCTCGAGTTACGACGGGGACCTCAGGGACCGGCCCTGGTGGCCTCAGGAGAGGCCAGTCCCCATGCGAGTTGCTAGGGGGCCTCTCGGGATTCCTCTCCCGTCGATACCGGGGCCAAAAAGCTTGTGTGGAGTCAGGGCCGTAACCGAGGATTCCTCTCAGGGGCTGACATGGATCTTTGGGTACTTCTGGAGTCTCCCCAGGGGAGTCAGGCCTCGTCTCGAGTGGGGGCATGCACGTGCGCTTTCCTTCCAGGCTGTAGCAGCAATGTCACGCTTCCCGTCGCGTGCATCAAAGGATCTGTGGTTTTCCCTCGAGGCTTTCCCTCGAGGCTTTCCCACAGGGCTGTCCCACGTGCCACCGTGTTGTGAGTCGATCCTCGGCGTGAAAGATGAGCCAGTGCAGGGCAAAGAGGTTCCTCTAGAATGGACTGAGACATCTGGGGGACTCTTGGAATGGTGGTACGACCATGGAGTTCCTCTCGCCTTTCCTGTTGAGAGTGCCTCCTCTTGAGATGCGACGGGAACGCCGGGAATTCTTTCCCGTTGAAAGCAGGGAAAGGATCCCTCATCTCGAGCTCCGAGGGGGAAACGGGGCTCCTTTGCATGTGGTCGGGACCATCGTGCTTCCTCTCGAGTGGAGACGGGTATGGTGGTGAACTTCTTGAGTTGCAGCAAGGGTGTGAAAGACCCTTTCGAAGTTCCAGAGGTTAGGTGTCATTAGTCTCCAGACGCCTCATCGGAAATAGGCCTCATATCGCCTGGAAGGGAGAACTTCCTGGATTTTCTCGAGTTGCGGCAGGTGTTCTCGAGTTACGACGGGGACCTCAGGGACCGGCCCTCGTGGCCTCAGGAGAGGCCAGTCCCCATGCGAGTTGCTAGGGGGCCTCTCGGGATTCCTCTCCCGTCGATACCGGGGCCAAAAAACTTCTGTGGAGTCAGGGCCGGAACCGAGGATTCCTCTCAGGGGCTGATATGGATCTTTGGATACTTCTGGAGTCTCGCCAGGGGAGACAGGCCTCGTTTCGTGAGGGGGCATGCACGTGCACTTTCCTTCCAGGCTTTAGCAGCAATGTCACGCTTCCCGTGGCGTGGATCAAAGGATCTGTGGTTTTCCCTCGAGGCTTTCCCTCGAGGCTTTCCCACAGGGCTGTCCCACGTGCCACCGTGGTGTGAGTCGATCCTCGGCGTGAAAGATGAGCCAGTGCAGGGCAAAGAGGTTCCTCTGGAATGGACTGAGACATCTGGGGGACTCTTGGAATGGTGGTACGACCATGGAGTTCCTCTCGCCTTTCCTGTTGAGACTGCCTCCTCTTGAGATGCGACGGGAACGCCGGGAATTCTTTCCCGTTGAAAGCAGGGAAAGGATCCCTCATCTCGAGCTACGAGGGGGAAACGGGGCTCCTCTGGATGTGGGCGGGACCATCGTGCTTCCTCTCGAGTGGAGACGGGTATGGCGGTGAACTTCTTGAGTCGCAGCAAGGGTGTGAAAGACCCTTTCGAAGTTCCAGAGGTTAGGTGTCATTAGTCTCCAGACGCCTCATCGGAAATAGGCCTCATCTCGCCTGGAAGAGAGAACTTCCTGGATTTTCTCGAGTTGCGGCAGGTGTTCTCGAGTTACGACAGGGACCTCAGGGACCCGCCCTGGTGGCCTCAGGAGAGGCCAGTCCCCATGCGAGTTGCTAGGGGGCCTCTCGGGATTCCTCTCCCGTCGATACCGGGGCCAAAAACCTTGTGTGGAGTCAGGGCCGGAACCGAGGATGCCTCTCAGGGGCTGACATGGATCTTTGGGTACTTCTGGAGTCTCCCCAGGGGAGTCAGGCCTCGTCTCGAGTGGGGGCATGCACGTGCGCTTTCCTTCCAGGCTGTAGCAGCAATGTCACGCTTCCCGTCGCGTGGATCAAAGGATCTGTGGTTTTCCCTCGAGGCTTTCCCTCGAGGCTTTCCCACAGGGCTGTCCCACGTGGCACCGTGGTGTGAGTCGATCCTCGGCGTGAAAGATGAGCCAGTGCAGGGCAAAGAGGTTCCTCTGGAATGGACTGAGACATCTGGGGGACTCTTGGAATGGTGGTACGACCATGGAGTTCCTCTCGCCTTTCCTGTTGAGAGTGCCTCCTCTTGAGATGCGACGGGAACGCCGGGAATTCTTTCCCGTTGAAAGCAGGGAAAGGATCCCTCATCTCGAGCTCCGAGGGGGAAACGGGGCTCCTCTGGATGTGGGCGGGACCATCGTGCTTCCTCTCGAGTGGAGACGGGTATGGCGGTGAACTTCTTGAGTTGCAGCAAGGGTGTGAAAGACCCTTTAGAAGTTCCAGAGGTTTGGTGTCATTAGTCTCCAGAGGCCTCATCGGAAATAGGCCTCATCTCGCCTGGAAGGGAGAACTTCCTTGATTTTCTCGAGTTGCGGCAGGTGTTCTCGAGTTACGACGGGGACCTCAGGTACCCGCCCTGGTGGCCTCAGGAGAGGCCAGTCCCCATGCGAGTTGCTAGGGGGTCTCTCGGGATTCCTCTCCCGTCGATACCGGGGCCAAAAAGCTTGTGTGGAGTCAGGGCCGGAACCGAGGATTCCTCTCAGGGGCTGACATGGATCTTTGGGTACTTCTGGAGTCTCCCCAGGGGAGTCAGGCCTCGTCTCGAGTAGGGGCATGCACGTGCGCTTTCCTTCCAGGCTGTAGCAGCAATGTCACGCTTCCCGTCGCGTGGATCAAAGGATCTGTGGTTTTCCCTCGAGGCTTTCCCTCGAGGCTTTCCCACAGGGCTGTCCCACGTGCCACCGTGGTGTGAGTCGATCCTCGGCGTGAAAGATGAGCCAGTGCAGGGCAAAGAGGTTCCTCTGGAATGGACTGAGACATCTGGGGGACTCTTGGAATGGTGGTACGACCATGGAGTTCCTCTCGCCTTTCCTGTTGAGAGTGCCTCCTCTTGAGATGCGACGGGAACGCAGGGAATTATTTCCCGTTGAAAGCAGGGAAAGGATCCCTCATCTCGAGCTACGAGGGGGAAACGGGGCTCCTTTGGATGTTGTCGGGACCATCGTGCTTCCTCTCGAGTGGAGACAGGTATGGTGGTGAACTTCTTGAGTTGCAGCAAGGGTGTGAAAGACCCTTTCGAAGTTCCAGAGGTTAGGTGTCATTAGTCTCCAGACGCCTCATCGGAAATAGGCCTCATCTCGCCTGGAAGGGAGAACTTCCTGGATTTTCTCGAGTTGTGGCAGGTGTTCTCGAGTTACGACGGGGACCTCAGGGACCGGCCCTGGTGGCCTCAGGAGAGGCCAGTCCCCATGCGAGTTGCTAGGGGGCCTCTCGGGATTCCTCTCCCGTCGATACCGGGGCCAAAAAGCTTGTGTGGAGTCAGGGCCGTAACCGAGGATTCCTCTCAGGGGCTGACATGGATCTTTGGGTACTTCTGGAGTCTCCCCAGGGGAGTCAGGCCTCGTCTCGAGTGGGGGCATGCACGTGCGCTTTCCTTCCAGGCTGTAGCAGCAATGTCACGCTTCCCGTCGCGTGCATCAAAGGATCTGTGGTTTTCCCTTGAGGCTTTCCCTCGAGGCTTTCCCACAGGGCTGTCCCACGTGCCACCGTGTTGTGAGTGGATCCTCGGCGTGAAAGATGAGCCAGTGCAGGGCAAAGAGGTTCCTCTAGAATGGACTGAGACATCTGGGGGACTCTTGGAATGGTGGTACGACCATGGAGTTCCTCTCGCCTTTCCTGTTGAGAGTGCCTCCTCTTGAGATGCGACGGGAACGCCGGGAATTCTTTCCCGTTGAAAGCAGGGAAAGGATCCCTCATCTCGAGCTCCGAGGGGGAAACGGGGCTCCTTTGCATGTGGTCGGGACCATCGTGCTTCCTCTCGAGTGGAGACGGGTATGGTGGTGAACTTCTTGAGTTGCAGCAAGGGTGTGAAAGACCCTTTCGAAGTTCCAGAGGTTAGGTGTCATTAGTCTCCAGACGCCTCATCGGAAATAGGCCTCATATCGCCTGGAAGGGAGAACTTCCTGGATTTTCTCGAGTTGCGGCAGGTGTTCTCGAGTTACGACGGGGACCTCAGGGACCGGCCCTCGTGGCCTCAGGAGAGGCCAGTCCCCATGCGAGTTGCTAGGGGGCCTCTCGGGATTCCTCTCCCGTCGACACCGGGGCCAAAAAACTTCTGTGGAGTCAGGGCCGGAACCGAGGATTCCTCTCAGGGGCTGATATGGATCTTTGGATACTTCTGGAGTCTCGCCAGGGGAGACAGGCCTCGTTTCGTGAGGGGGCATGCACGTGCACTTTCCTTCCAGGCTTTAGCAGCAATGTCACGCTTCCCGTGGCGTGGATCAAAGGATCTGTGGTTTTCCCTCGAGGCTTTCCCTCGAGGCTTTCCCACAGGGCTGTCCCACGTGCCACCGTGGTGTGAGTCGATCCTCGGCGTGAAAGATGAGCCAGTGCAGGGCAAAGAGGTTCCTCTGGAATGGACTGAGACATCTGGGGGACTCTTGGAATGGTGGTACGACCATGGAGTTCCTCTCGCCTTTCCTGTTGAGACTGCCTCCTCTTGAGATGGGACGGGAACGCCGGGAATTCTTTCCCGTTGAAAGCAGGGAAAGGATCCCTCATCTCGAGCTACGAGGGGGAAACGGGGCTCCTCTGGATGTGGGCGGGACCATCGTGCTTCCTCTCGAGTGGAGACGGGTATGGCGGTGAACTTCTTGAGTCGCAGCAAGGGTGTGAAAGACCCTTTCGAAGTTCCAGAGGTTTGGTGTCATTAGTCTCCAGACGCCTCATCGGAAATAGGCCTCATCTCGCCTGGAAGAGAGAACTTCCTGGATTTTCTAGAGTTGCGGCAGGTGTTCTCGAGTTACGACAGGGACCTCAGGGACCCGCCCTGGTGGCCTCAGGAGAGGCCAGTCCCCATGCGAGTTGCTAGGGGGCCTCTCGGGATTCCTCTCCCGTCGATACCGGGGCCAAAAACCTTGTGTGGAGTCAGGGCCGGAACCGAGGATGCCTCTCAGGGGCTGACATGGATCTTTGGGTACTTCTGGAGTCTCCCCAGGGGAGTCAGGCCTCGTCTCGAGTGGGGGCATGCACGTGCGCTTTCCTTCCAGGCTGTAGCAGCAATGTCACGCTTCCCGTCGCGTGGATCAAAGGATCTGTGGTTTTCCCTCGAGGCTTTCCCTCGAGGCTTTCCCACAGGGCTGTCCCACGTGGCACCGTGGTGTGAGTCGATCCTCGGCGTGAAAGATGAGCCAGTGCAGGGCAAAGAGGTTCCTCTGGAATGGACTGAGACATCTGGGGGACTCTTGGAATGGTGGTACGACCATGGAGTTCCTCTCGCCTTTCCTGTTGAGAGTGCCTCCTCTTGAGATGCGACGGGAACGCCGGGAATTCTTTCCCGTTGAAAGCAGGGAAAGGATCCCTCATCTCGAGCTCCGAGGGGGAAACGGGGCTCCTCTGGATGTGGGCGGGACCATCGTGCTTCCTCTCGAGTGGAGACGGGTATGGCGGTGAACTTCTTGAGTTGCAGCAAGGGTGTGAAAGACCCTTTCGAAGTTTCAGAGGTTTGGTGTCATTAGTCTCCAGAGGCCTCATCGGAAATAGGCCTCATCTCGCCTGGAAGGGAGAACTTCCTTGATTTTCTCGAGTTGCGGCAGGTGTTCTCGAGTTACGACGGGGACCTCAGGTACCCGCCCTGGTGGCCTCAGGAGAGGCCAGTCCCCATGCGAGTTGCTAGGGGGTCTCTCGGGATTCCTCTCCCGTCGATACCGGGGCCAAAAAGCTTGTGTGGAGTCAGGGCCGGAACCGAGGATTCCTCTCAGGGGCTGACATGGATCTTTGGGTACTTCTGGAGTCTCCCCAGGGGAGTCAGGCCTCGTCTCGAGTAGGGGCATGCACGTGCGCTTTCCTTCCAGGCTGTAGCAGCAATGTCACGCTTCCCGTCGCGTGGATCAAAGGATCTGTGGTTTTCCCTCGAGGCTTTCCCTCGAGGCTTTCCCACAGGGCTGTCCCACGTGCCACCGTGGTGTGAGTCGATCCTCGGCGTGAAAGATGAGCCAGTGCAGGGCAAAGAGGTTCCTCTGGAATGGACTGAGACATCTGGGGGACTCTTGGAATGGTGGTACGACCATGGAGTTCCTCTCGCCTTTCCTGTTGAGAGTGCCTCCTCTTGAGATGCGACGGGAACGCAGGGAATTATTTCCCGTTGAAAGCAGGGAAAGGATCCCTCATCTCGAGCTACGAGGGGGAAACGGGGCTCCTTTGGATGTTGTCGGGACCATCGTGCTTCCTCTCGAGTGGAGACAGGTATGGTGGTGAACTTCTTGAGTTGCAGCAAGGGTGTGAAAGACCCTTTCGAAGTTCCAGAGGTTAGGTGTCATTAGTCTCCAGACGCCTCATCGGAAATAGGCCTCATCTCGCCTGGAAGGGAGAACTTCCTGGATTTTCTCGAGTTGCGGCAGGTGTTCTCGAGTTACGACGGGGACCTCAGGGACCGGCCCTGGTGGCCTCAGGAGAGGCCAGTCCCCATGCGAGTTGCAAAGGGCCCTCTCGGGATTCCTCTCCCGTCGATACCGGGGCCAAAAACCTTGTGTGGAGTCAGGGCCGGAACCGAGGATGCCTCTCAGGGGCTGACATGGATCTTTGGGTACTTCTGGAGTCTCCCCAGGGGAGTCAGGCCTCGTCTCGAGTGGGGGCATGCACGTGCGCTTTCCTTCCAGGCTGTAGCAGCAATGTCACGCTTCCCGTCGCGTGGATCAAAGGATCTGTGGTTTTCCCTCGAGGCTTTCCCTCGAGGCTTTCCCACAGGGCTGTCCCACGTGGCACCGTGGTGTGAGTCGATCCTCGGCGTGAAAGATGAGCCAGTGCAGGGCAAAGAGGTTCCTCTGGAATGGACTGAGACATCTGGGGGACTCTTGGAATGGTGGTACGACCATGGAGTTCCTCTCGCCTTTCCTGTTGAGAGTGCCTCCTCTTGAGATGCGACGGGAACGCCGGGAATTCTTTCCCGTTGAAAGCAGGGAAAGGATCCCTCATCTCGAGCTCCGAGGGGGAAACGGGGCTCCTCTGGATGTGGGCGGGACCATCGTGCTTCCTCTCGAGTGGAGACGGGTATGGCGGTGAACTTCTTGAGTTGCAGCAAGGGTGTGAAAGACCCTTTCGAAGTTTCAGAGGTTTGGTGTCATTAGTCTCCAGAGGCCTCATCGGAAATAGGCCTCATCTCGCCTGGAAGGGAGAACTTCCTTGATTTTCTCGAGTTGCGGCAGGTGTTCTCGAGTTACGACGGGGACCTCAGGTACCCGCCCTGGTGGCCTCAGGAGAGGCCCGTCCCCATGCGAGTTGCTAGGGGGTCTCTCGGGATACCTCTCCCGTCGATACCGGGGCCAAAAAGCTTGTGTGGAGTCAGGGCCGGAACCGAGGATTCCTCTCAGGGGCTGACATGGATCTTTGGGTACTTCTGGAGTCTCCCCAGGGGAGTCAGGCCTCGTCTCGAGTAGGGGCATGCACATGCGCTTTCCTTCCAGGCTGTAGCAGCAATGTCACGCTTCCCGTCGCGTGGATCAAAGGATCTGTGGTTTTCCCTCGAGGCTTTCCCTCGAGGCTTTCCCACAGGGCTGTCCCACGTGCCACCGTGGTGTGAGTCGATCCTCGGCGTGAAAGATGAGCCAGTGCAGGGCAAAGAGGTTCCTCTGGAATGGACTGAGACATCTGGGGGACTCTTGGAATGGTGGTACGACCATGGAGTTCCTCTCGCCTTTCCTGTTGAGAGTGCCTCCTCTTGAGATGCGACGGGAACGCAGGGAATTATTTCCCGTTGAAAGCAGGGAAAGGATCCCTCATCTCGAGCTACGAGGGGGAAACGGGGCTCCTTTGGATGTTGTCGGGACCATCGTGCTTCCTCTCGAGTGGAGACAGGTATGGTGGTGAACTTCTTGAGTTGCAGCAAGGGTGTGAAAGACCCTTTCGAAGTTCCAGAGGTTAGGTGTCATTAGTCTCCAGACGCCTCATCGGAAATAGGCCTCATCTCGCCTGGAAGGGAGAACTTCCTGGATTTTCTCGAGTTGCGGCAGGTGTTCTCGAGTTACGACGGGGACCTCAGGGACCGGCCCTGGTGGCCTCAGGAGAGGCCAGTCCCCATGCGAGTTGCAAAGGGCCCTCTCGGGATTCCTCTCCCGTCGATACCGGGGCCAAAAACCTTGTGTGGAGTCAGGGCCGTAACCGAGGATTCCTCTCAGGGGCTGACATGGATCTTTGGGTACTTCTGGAGTCTCCCCAGGGGAGTCAGGCCTCGTCTCGAGTGGGGGCATGCTCGTGCACTTTCCTTCCAGGCTGTAACAGCAATGTCACGCTTCCCGTCGCGTGCATCAAAGGATCTGTGGTTTTCCCTCGAGGCTTTCCCACAGGGCTTTCCCACGTGCCACCGTGGTGTGAGTCGATCCTCGGCGTGAAAGATGAGCCAGTGCAGGGCAAAGAGGTTCCTCTGGAATGGACTGAGACATCTGGGGGACTCTTGGAATGGTGGTACGACCATGCAGTTCCTCTCGCCTTTCCTGTTGAGAGTGCCTCCTCTTGAGATGCGACGGGAACGCCGGGAATTCTTTCCCGTTGAAAGCAGGGAAAGGATCCCTCATCTCGAGCTCCGAGGGGGAAACGGGGCTCCTCTGGATGTGGGCGGGACCATCGTGCTTCCTCTCGAGTGGAGACGGGTATGGCGGTGAACTTCTTGAGTTGCAGCAAGGGTGTGAAAGACCCTTTCGAAGTTTCAGAGGTTTGGTGTCATTAGTCTCCAGAGGCCTCATCGGAAATAGGCCTCATCTCGCCTGGAAGGGAGAACTTCCTTGATTTTCTCGAGTTGCGGCAGGTGTTCTCGAGTTACGACGGGGACCTCAGGTACCCGCCCTGGTGGCCTCAGGAGAGGCCAGTCCCCATGCGAGTTGCTAGGGGGTCTCTCGGGATTCCTCTCCCGTCGATACCGGGGCCAAAAAGCTTGTGTGGAGTCAGGGCCGGAACCGAGGATTCCTCTCAGGGGCTGACATGGATCTTTGGGTACTTCTGGAGTCTCCCCAGGGGAGTCAGGCCTCGTCTCGAGTAGGGGCATGCACGTGCGCTTTCCTTCCAGGCTGTAGCAGCAATGTCACGCTTCCCGTCGCGTGGATCAAAGGATCTGTGGTTTTCCCTCGAGGCTTTCCCTCGAGGCTTTCCCACAGGGCTGTCCCACGTGCCACCGTGGTGTGAGTCGATCCTCGGCGTGAAAGATGAGCCAGTGCAGGGCAAAGAGGTTCCTCTGGAATGGACTGAGACATCTGGGGGACTCTTGGAATGGTGGTACGACCATGGAGTTCCTCTCGCCTTTCCTGTTGAGAGTGCCTCCTCTTGAGATGCGACGGGAACGCAGGGAATTATTTCCCGTTGAAAGCAGGGAAAGGATCCCTCATCTCGAGCTACGAGGGGGAAACGGGGCTCCTTTGGATGTTGTCGGGACCATCGTGCTTCCTCTCGAGTGGAGACAGGTATGGTGGTGAACTTCTTGAGTTGCAGCAAGGGTGTGAAAGACCCTTTCGAAGTTCCAGAGGTTAGGTGTCATTAGTCTCCAGACGCCTCATCGGAAATAGGCCTCATCTCGCCTGGAAGGGAGAACTTCCTGGATTTTCTCGAGTTGCGGCAGGTGTTCTCGAGTTACGACGGGGACCTCAGGGACCGGCCCTGGTGGCCTCAGGAGAGGCCAGTCCCCATGCGAGTTGCAAAGGGCCCTCTCGGGATTCCTCTCCCGTCGATACCGGGGCCAAAAACCTTGTGTGGAGTCAGGGCCGGAACCGAGGATGCCTCTCAGGGGCTGACATGGATCTTTGGGTACTTCTGGAGTCTCCCCAGGGGAGTCAGGCCTCGTCTCGAGTGGGGGCATGCACGTGCGCTTTCCTTCCAGGCTGTAGCAGCAATGTCACGCTTCCCGTCGCGTGGATCAAAGGATCTGTGGTTTTCCCTCGAGGCTTTCCCTCGAGGCTTTCCCACAGGGCTGTCCCACGTGGCACCGTGGTGTGAGTCGATCCTCGGCGTGAAAGATGAGCCAGTGCAGGGCAAAGAGGTTCCTCTGGAATGGACTGAGACATCTGGGGGACTCTTGGAATGGTGGTACGACCATGGAGTTCCTCTCGCCTTTCCTGTTGAGAGTGCCTCCTCTTGAGATGCGACGGGAACGCCGGGAATTCTTTCCCGTTGAAAGCAGGGAAAGGATCCCTCATCTCGAGCTCCGAGGGGGAAACGGGGCTCCTCTGGATGTGGGCGGGACCATCGTGCTTCCTCTCGAGTGGAGACGGGTATGGCGGTGAACTTCTTGAGTTGCAGCAAGGGTGTGAAAGACCCTTTCGAAGTTTCAGAGGTTTGGTGTCATTAGTCTCCAGAGGCCTCATCGGAAATAGGCCTCATCTCGCCTGGAAGGGAGAACTTCCTTGATTTTCTCGAGTTGCGGCAGGTGTTCTCGAGTTACGACGGGGACCTCAGGTACCCGCCCTGGTGGCCTCAGGAGAGGCCCGTCCCCATGCGAGTTGCTAGGGGGTCTCTCGGGATACCTCTCCCGTCGATACCGGGGCCAAAAAGCTTGTGTGGAGTCAGGGCCGGAACCGAGGATTCCTCTCAGGGGCTGACATGGATCTTTGGGTACTTCTGGAGTCTCCCCAGGGGAGTCAGGCCTCGTCTCGAGTAGGGGCATGCACATGCGCTTTCCTTCCAGGCTGTAGCAGCAATGTCACGCTTCCCGTCGCGTGGATCAAAGGATCTGTGGTTTTCCCTCGAGGCTTTCCCTCGAGGCTTTCCCACAGGGCTGTCCCACGTGCCACCGTGGTGTGAGTCGATCCTCGGCGTGAAAGATGAGCCAGTGCAGGGCAAAGAGGTTCCTCTGGAATGGACTGAGACATCTGGGGGACTCTTGGAATGGTGGTACGACCATGGAGTTCCTCTCGCCTTTCCTGTTGAGAGTGCCTCCTCTTGAGATGCGACGGGAACGCAGGGAATTATTTCCCGTTGAAAGCAGGGAAAGGATCCCTCATCTCGAGCTACGAGGGGGAAACGGGGCTCCTTTGGATGTTGTCGGGACCATCGTGCTTCCTCTCGAGTGGAGACAGGTATGGTGGTGAACTTCTTGAGTTGCAGCAAGGGTGTGAAAGACCCTTTCGAAGTTCCAGAGGTTAGGTGTCATTAGTCTCCAGACGCCTCATCGGAAATAGGCCTCATCTCGCCTGGAAGGGAGAACTTCCTGGATTTTCTCGAGTTGCGGCAGGTGTTCTCGAGTTACGACGGGGACCTCAGGGACCGGCCCTGGTGGCCTCAGGAGAGGCCAGTCCCCATGCGAGTTGCAAAGGGCCCTCTCGGGATTCCTCTCCCGTCGATACCGGGGCCAAAAACCTTGTGTGGAGTCAGGGCCGTAACCGAGGATTCCTCTCAGGGGCTGACATGGATCTTTGGGTACTTCTGGAGTCTCCCCAGGGGAGTCAGGCCTCGTCTCGAGTGGGGGCATGCTCGTGCACTTTCCTTCCAGGCTGTAACAGCAATGTCACGCTTCCCGTCGCGTGCATCAAAGGATCTGTGGTTTTCCCTCGAGGCTTTCCCACAGGGCTTTCCCACGTGCCACCGTGGTGTGAGTCGATCCTCGGCGTGAAAGATGAGCCAGTGCAGGGCAAAGAGGTTCCTCTGGAATGGACTGAGACATCTGGGGGACTCTTGGAATGGTGGTACGACCATGCAGTTCCTCTCGCCTTTCCTGTTGAGAGTGCCTCCTCTTGAGATGCGACGGGAACGCCGGGAATTCTTTCCCGTTGAAAGCAGGGAAAGGATCCCTCATCTCGAGCTACGAGGGGGAAACGGGGCTCTTCTGAATGTGGGCGGGACCATCGTGCTTCCTCTCGAGTGGAGACGGGTATGGCGGTGAACTTCTTGAGTCGCAGCAAGGGTGTGAAAGACCCTTTCGAAGTTCCAGAGGTTAGGTGTCATTAGTCTCCAGACGCCTCATCGGAAATAAGCCTCATCTCGTCTGGAAGGGAGAACTTCCTGGATTTTCTCGAGTTGCGGCAGGTGTTCTCGAGTTACGACGGGGACCTCAGGGACCCGCCCTGGTGGCCTCAGGAGAGGCCAGTCCCCATGCGAGTTGCTAGGGGGCCTCTCGGGATTCCTCTCCCGTCGATACAGGCGCCAAAAACCTTGTGTGGAGTCAGGGCCGGAACCGAGGATTCCTCTCAGGGGCTGACATGGATCTTTGGGTACTTCTGGAGTCTCCCCAGTGGAGTCAGGCCTCGTCTCGAGTGGGGGCATGCACGTGCGCTTTCCTTCCAGGCTGTAGCAGCAATGTCACGCTTCCCGTCGCGTGGATCAAAGGATCTGTGGTATTCCCTCGAGGCTTTCTCTCGAGGCTTTCCCACAGGGCTGTCCCACGTGCCACCGTGGTGTGAGTCGATCCTCGGCGTGAAAGATGAGCCAGTGCAGGGCAAAGAGGTTCCTCTGGAATGGACTGAGACATCTGGGGGACTCTTGGAATGGTGGTACGACCATGGAGTTCCTCTCGCCTTTCCTGTTGAGAGTGCCTCCTCTTGAGATGCGACGGGAACGCAGGGAATTCTTTCCCGTTGAAAGCAGGGAAAGGATCCCTCATCTCGAGCTACGAGGGGGAAACGGGGCTCCTTTGGATGTGGTCGGGACCATCGTGCTTCCTCTCGAGTGGAGACGGGTATGGTGGTGAACTTCTTGAGTTGCAGCAAGGGTGTGAAAGACCCTTTCGAAGTTCCAGAGGTTAGGTGTCATTAGTCTCCAGACGCCTCATCGGAAATAGGCCTCATCTCGCCTGGAAGGGAGAACTTCCTGGATTTTCTCGAGTTGCGGCAGGTGTTCTCGAGTTACGACGGGGACCTCAGGGACCGGCCCTGGTGGCCTCATGAGAGGCCAGTCCCCATGCGAGTTGCTAGGGGGCCTCTCGGGATTCCTCTCCCGTCGATACCGGGGCCAAAAACCTTGTGTGGAGTCAGGGCCGGAACCGAGGATTCCTCTCAGGGGCTGACATGGATCTTTGGATACTTCTGGAGTCTCGCCAGGGGAGACAGGCCTCGTTTCGTGAGGGGGCATGCACGTGCACTTTCCTTCCAGGCTGTAGCAGCAATGTCACGCTTCCCGTCGCGTGGATCAAAGGATCTGTGGTTTTCCCTCGAGGCTTTCCCTCGAGGCTTTCCCACTGGGCTGTCCCACGTGCCACCGTGGTGTGAGTCGATCCTCGGCGTGAAAGATGAGCCAGTGCAGGGCAAAGAGGTTCCTCTGGAATGGACTGAGACATCTGGCGGACTCTTGGAATGGTGGTACGACCATGGAGTTCCTCTCGCCTTTCCTGTTGAGAGTGCCTCCTCTTGAGATGCGACTGGAACGCCGGGAATTCTTTCCCGTTGAAAGCAGGGAAAGGATCCCTCATCTCGATCTCCGAGGGGGAAACGGGGCTCCTCTGGATGTGGGCGGGACCATCGTGCTTCCTCTCGAGTGGAGACGGGTATGGCGGTGAACTTCTTGAGTTGCAGCAAGGGTGTGAAAGTCCCTTTCGAAGGTCCAGAGGTTTGGTGTCATTAGTCTCCAGAGGCCTCATCGGAAATAGGCCTCATCTCGCCTGGAAGGGAGAACTTCCTGGATTTTCTCGAGTTGCGGCAGGTGTTCTCGAGTTACGACGGGGACCTCAGGGACCCGCCCTGGTGGCCTCAGGAGAGGCCAGTCCCCATGCGAGTTGCTAGGGGGTCTCTCGGGATTCCTCTCCCGTCGATACCGGGGCCAAAAAGCTTGTGTGGAGTCAGGGCCGGAACCGAGGATTCCTCTCAGGGGCTGACATGGATCTTTGGGTACTTCTGGAGTCTCGCCAGGGGAGTCAGGCCTCGTCTCGAGTGGGGGCATGCTCGTGCGCTTTCCTTCCAGGCTGTAGCAGCAATGTCACGCTTCCCGTCGCGTGGATCAAAGGATCTGTGGTTTTCCCTCGAGGCTTTCCCTCGAGGCTTTCCCACAGGGCTGTCCCACGTGCCACCGTGGTGTGAGTCGATCCTCGGCGTGAAAGATGAGCCAGTGCAGGGCAAAGAGGTTCCTCTGGAATGGACTGAGACATCTGGGGGACTCTAGGAATGGTGGTACGACCATGGAGTTCCTCTCGCCTTTCCTGTTGAGAGTGCCTCCTCTTGAGATGCGACGGGAACGCCGGGAATTCTTTCCCGTTGAAAGCAGGGAAAGGATCCCTCATCTCGAGCTACGAGGGGGAAACGGGGCTCCTCTGGATGTGGGCGGGACCATCGTGCTTCCTCTCGAGTGGAGATGGGTATGGCGGTGAACTTCTTGAGTTGCAGCAAGGGTGTGAAAGTCCCTTTCGAAGTTCCAGAGGTTTGGTGTCATTAGAATCCAGAGGCCTCATCGGAAATAGGCCTCATCTCGCCTGGAAGGGAGAACTTCCTGGATTTTCTCGAGTTGCGGCAGGTGTTCTCGAGTTACGACGGGGACCTCAGGGACCCGCCCTGGTGGCCTCAGGAGAGGCCAGTCCCCATGCGAGTTGCTAGGGGGCCTCTCGGGATTCCTCTCCCGTCGATACCGGGGCCAAAAACCTTGTGTGGAGTCAGGGCCGGAACCGAGGATTCCTCTCAGGGGCTGACATGGATCTTTGGGTACTTCTGGAGTCTCCCCAGGGGAGTCAGGCCTCGTCTCGAGTAGGGGCATGCACGTGCGCTTTCCTTCCATGCTGTAGCAGCAATGTCACGCTTCCCGTCGCGTGGATCAAAGGATCTGTGGTTTTCCCTCGAGGCTTTCCCTCGAGGCTTTCCCACAGGGCTGTCCCACGTGCCACCGTGGTGAGAGTCGATCCTCGGCGTGAAAGATGAGCCAGTGCAGGGCAAAGAGGTTCCTCTGGAATGGACTGAGACATCTGGGGGACTCTTGGAACGGTGGTACGACCATGGAGTTCCTCTCGCCTTTCCTGTTGAGAGTGCCTCCTCTTGAGATGCGACGGGAACGCAGGGAATTCTTTCCCGTTGAAAGCAGGGAAAGGATCCCTCATCTCGAGCTACGAGGGGGAAACGGGGCTCCTATGGATGTGGGCGGGACCATCGTGCTTCCTCTCGAGTGGAGACGGGTATGGTGGTGAACTTCTTGAGTTGCAGCAAGGGTGTGAAAGACCCTTTCGAAGTTCCAGAGGTTAGGTGTCATTAGTCTCCAGACGCCTCATCGGAAATAGGCCTCATCTCGCCTGGAAGGGAGAACTTCCTGGATTTTCTCGAGTTGCGGCAGGTGTTCTCGAGTTACGACGGGGACCTCAGGGACCGGCCCTGGTGGCCTCAGGAGAGGCTAGTCCCCATGCGAGTTGCTAGGGGGCCTCTCGGGATTCCTCTCCCGTCGATACCGGGGCCAAAAACCTTGTGTGGAGTCAGGGCCGGAACCGAGGATTCCTCTCAGGGGCTGATATGGATCTTTGGATACTTCTGGAGTCTCGCCAGGGGAGACAGGCCTCGTTTCGTGAGGGGGCATGCACGTGCACTTTCCTTCCAGGCTGTAGCAGCAATGTCACGCTTCCCGTCGCGTGGATCAAAGGATCTGTGGTTTTCCCTCGAGGCTTTCGCTCGAGGCTTTCCCACAGGGCTGTCCCACGTGCCACCGTGGTGTGAGTCGATCCTCGGCGTGAAAGATGAGCCAGTGCAGGGCAAAGAGGTTCCTCTGGAATGGACTGAGACATCTGGGGGACTCTTGGAATGGTGGTACGACCATGGAGTTCCTCTCGCCTTTCCTGTTGAGAGTGCCTCCTCTTGAGATGCGACGGGAACGCCGGGAATTCTTTCCCGTTGAAAGCAGGGAAAGGATCCCTCATCTCGAGCTACGAGGGGGAAACGGGGCTCTTCTGGATGTGGGCGGGACCATCGTGCTTCCTCTCGAGTGGAGACGGGTATGGCGGTGAACTTCTCGAGTCGCAGCAAGGGTGTGAAAGACCCTTTCGAAGTTCCAGAGGTTAGGTGTCATTAGTCTCCAGACGCCTCATCGGAAATAGGCCTCATCTCGCCTGGAAGGGAGAACTTCCTGGATTTTCTCGAGTTGCGGCAGGTGTTCTCGAGTTACGACGGGGACCTCAGGGACCGGCCCTGGTGGCCTCAGGAGAGGCCAGTCCCCATGCGAGTTGCTAGGGGGCCTCTCGGGATTCCTCTCCCGTCGATACCGGGGCCAAAAACCTTGTGTGGAGTCAGGGCCGGAACCGAGGATTCCTCTCAGGGGCTGATATGGATCTTTGGATACTTCTGGAGTCTCGCCAGGGGAGACAGGCCTCGTTTCGTGAGGGGGCATGCACGTGCACTTTCCTTCCAGGCTGTAGCAGCAATGTCACGCTTCCCGTCGCGTGGATCAAAGGATCTGTGGTTTTCCCTCGAGGCTTTGCCTCGAGGCTTTCCCACAGGGCTGTCCCACGTGCCACCGTGGTGTGAGTCGATCCTCGGCGTGAAAGATGAGCCAGTGCAGGGCAAAGAGGTTCCTCTGGAATGGACTGAGACATCTGGGGGACTCTTGGAATGGTGGTACGACCATGGAGTTCCTCTCGCCTTTCCTGTTGAGAGTGCCTCCTCTTGAGATGCGACTGGAACGCCGGGAATTCTTTCCCGTTGAAACCAGGGAAAGGATCCCTCATCTCGAGCTACGAGGGGGAAACGGGGCTCTTCTGGATGTGGGCGGGACCATCGTGCTTCCTCTCGAGTGGAGACGGGTATGGCGGTGAACTTCTTGAGTTGCAGCAAGGGTGTGAAAGACCCTTTCGAAGTTCCAGAGGTTTGGTGTCATTAGTCTCCAGAGGCCTCATCGGAAATAGCCCTCATCTCGCCTGGAAGGGAGAACTTCCTGGATTTTCTCGAGTTGCGGCAGGTGTTCTCGAGTTACGACGGGGAACTCAGGGACCCGCCCTGGTGGCCTCAGGAGAGGCCAGTCCCCATGCGAGTTGCTAGGGGGCCTCTCGGGATTCCTCTCCCGTCGATACCGGGGCCAAAAACCTTGTGTGGAGTCAGGGCCGGAACCGAGGATTCCTCTCAGGGGCTGACATGGATCTTTGGGTACTTCTGGAGTCTCCCCAGTGGAGTCAGGCCTCGTCTCGAGTGGGGGCATGCACGTGCGCTTTCCTTCCAGGCTGTAGCAGCAATGTCACGCTTCCCGTCGCGTGGATCAAAGGATCTGTGGTTTTCCCTCGAGGCTTTCCCTCGAGGCTTTCCCACAGGGCTGTCCCACGTGCCACCGTGGTGTGAGTCGATCCTCGGCGTGAAAGATGAGCCAGTGCAGGGCAAAGAGGTTCCTCTGGAATGGACTGAGACATCTGGGGGACTCTTGGAATGGTGGTACGACCATGGAGTTCCTCTCGCCTTTCCTGTTGAGAGTGCCTCCACTTGAGATGCGACGGGAACGCAGGAAATTCTTTCCCGTTGAAAGCAGGGAAAGGATCCCTCATCTCGAGCTACGAGGGGGAAACGGGGCTCCTTTGGATGTGGTCGGGACCATCGTGCTTCCTCTCGAGTGGAGACGGGTATGGTGGTGAACTTCTTGAGTTGCAGCAAGGGTGTGAAAGACCCTTTCGAAGTTCCAGAGGTTAGGTGTCATTAGTCTCCAGACGCCTCATCGGAAATAGGCCTCATCTCGCCTGGAAGGGAGAACTTCCTGGATTTTCTCGAGTTGCGGCAGGTGTTCTCGAGTTACGACGGGGAACTCAGGAACCGGCCCTGGTGGCCTCAGGAGAGGCCAGTCCCCATGCGAGTTGCTAGGGGGCCTCTCGGGATTCCTCTCCCGTCGATACCGGGGCCAAAAACCTTGTGTGGAGTCAGGGCCGGAACCGAGGATTCCTCTCAGGGGCTGACATGGATCTTTGGGTACTTCTGGAGTCTCCCCAGGGGAGTCAGGCCTCGTCTCGAGTGGGGGCATGCACGTGTGCTTTCCTTCCAGGCTGTAGCAGCAATGTCACGCTTCCCGTCGCGTGGATCAAAGGATCTGTGGTTTTCCCTCGAGGCTTTCCCTCGAGGCTTTCCCACAGGGCTGTCCCACGTGCCACCGTGGTGTGAGTCGATCCTCGGCGTGAAAGATGAGCCAGTGCAGGGCAAAGAGGTTCCTCTGGAATGGACTGAGACATCTGGGGGACTCTTGAAATGGTGGTACGACCATGCAGTTCCTAACGCCATTCTTGTTGAGAGTGCCTCCTCTTGAGATGCGACGGGAACGCCGGGAATTCTTTCCCGTTGAAAGCAGGGAAAGGATCCCTCATCTCGAGCTACGAGGGGGAAACGGGGCTCCTCTGGATGTGGGCGGGACCATCGTGCTTCCTCTCGAGTGGAGACGGGTATGGCGGTGAACTTCTTGAGTAGCAGCAAGGGTGTGAAAGTCCCTTTCGAAGTTCCAGAGGTTAGGTGTCATTAGTCTCCAGACGCCTCATCGGAAATAGGCCTCATCTCGCCTGGAAGGGAGAAATTCCTGGATTTTCTCGAGTTGCGGCAGGTGTTCTCGAGTTACGACGGGAACCACAGGGACCCGCCCTGATGGCCTCAGGAGAGGCCAGTCCCCATGCGAGTTGCTAGGGGGCCTCTCGGGATTCCTCTACCGTCGATACCGGCGCCAAAAACCTTGTGTGGAGTCAGGGCCGGAACCGAGGATTCCTCTCAGGGGCTGACATGGATGTTTGGGTACTTCTGGAGTCTCCCCAGGGGAGTCAGGCCTCGGCTCGAGTGGGGGCATGCACGTGCGCTTTCCTTCCAGGCTGTAGCAGCAATGTCACGCTTCCCATCGCGTGGATCAAAGGATCTGTGGTTTTCCCTCGAGGCTTTCCCTCGAGGCTTTCCCACAGGGCTGTCCCACGTGCCACTGTGGTGTGAGTCGACTTCTCCGTGAAAGATGAGCCAGTGCAGGGCAAAGAGGTTCCTCTGGAATGGAAAGAGACATCTGGGGGACTCTTAGAATGGTGGTACGGCCATGGAGTTCCTCTCGCCTTTCCTGTTGAGAGTGCCTCCTCTTGAGATGCGACGGGAACGCAGGAATTCTTTCCCGTTGAAAGCAGGGAAAGGATCCCTCATCTCGATCTCCGAGGGGGAAACGGGGCTCCTCTGGATGGGGGCGGGACCATCGTTCTTCCTCTCGAGTGGAGATGGGTATGGCAGTGAACTTCTTGAGTTGCAGCAAGGGTGTGAAAGGCCCTTTCGAAGTTCCAGAGGTTAGGTGTCATTAGTCTCCAGACGCCTCATCGGAAATAGGCCTCATCTCGCTGGAAGGGAGAACTTCCTGGATTTTCTCGAGTTGCGGCAGGTGTTCTCGAGTTACGACGGGGACCTCAGGGACCCGCCCTGGTGGCCTCAGGAGAGGCCAGTCCCCATGCGAGTTGCTAGGGGGCCTCTCGGGATTCCTCTCCCGTCGATACCCGGGCCAAAAACCTTGTGTGGAGTCTGGGCCGGAACCGAGGATTCCTCTCACGGGCTGATATGGATCTTTGGGTACTTCTGGAGTCTCGCCAGGGGAGAAAGGCCTCATCTCGAGTGGGGGCATGCACGTGCACTTTGCTTCCAGGCTGTAGCAGCAATGTCACGCTTCCCATCGCGTGGATCAAAGGATCTGTGGTTTTCCCTCGAGGCTTTCCCTCGAGGCTTTCCCACAGGGCTGTCCCACGTGCCACCGTGGTGTGAGTCGATCCTCGGCGTGAAAGATGAGCCAGTGCAGGGCAAAGAGGTTCCTCTGGAATGGACTGAGACATCTGGGGGACTCTTGGAATGGTGGTAAGACCATGGAGTTCCTCTCGCCTTTCCTGTTGAGAGTGCCTCCTCTTGAGATGCGACGGGAACGCCGGGAATTCTTTCCCGTTGAAAGCAGGGAAAGGATCGCTCATCTCGAGCTAAGAGGGGGAAAGGGGGCTCCTCTGGATGTGGGCGGGACGATCGTGCTTCCTCTCGAGTGGAGACGGGTATGGCGGTGAACTTCTTGAGTTGCAGCAAGGGTGTGAAAGACCCTTTCGAAGTTCCAGAGTTTAGGTGTTATTAGTCTCCAGACGCCTCATCGGAAATAGGACTCATCTCGCCTGGAAGGGAGAACTTCCTGGATTTTCTCGAGTTGCGGCAGGTGTTCTCGAGTTACGACGGGGACATCAGGGACCCGCCCTGGTGGCCTCAGGAGAGGCCAGTCCCCATGCGAGTTGCTAGGGGGCCTCTCGGGATTCCTCTCCCGTCGATACCGGGGCCAAAATCCTTGTGTGGAGTCAGGGCCGGAAACGAGGATTCCTCTCAGGGGCTGACATGGACCTTTGGGGACTTCTGGAGTCTCCCCAGGGGAGTCAGGCCTCGGCTCGAGTGGGGCCATGCACGTGCGCTTTCCTTCCAGGCTGTAGCAGCAATGTCACGCTTCCCATCGCGTGGATCAAAGGATCTGTGGTTTTCCCTCGAGGCTTTCCCTCGAGGCTTTCCCACAGGGCTGTCCCACGTGCCACCGTGGTGTGAGTCGATCCTCGGCGTGAAAGATGAGCCAGTGCAGGGCAAAGAGGTTCCTCTGGAATGGACTGAGACATCTGGGGTACTCTTGGAACGGTGGTACGACCATGGAGTTCCTCTCGCCTTTTCTGTTGAGAGTGCCTCCTCTTGAGAAGCGACGGGAACGCCGGGAATTCTTTCCCGTTGAAAGCAGGGAAAGGATCGCTCATCTCGAGCTAGGAGGGGGAAACGCGGCTCCTCTGGATGTGGGCGGGACCATCGTGCTTCCTCTAGAGTGGAGACGGGTATGGCGGTGAACTTCTTGAGTTGCAGCAAGGGTGTGAAAGACCCTTTCGAAGTTCCAGAGGTTAGGTGTCATTAGTCACCAGACGCCTCATCGGAAATAGGCCTCATCTCGCCTGGAAGGGAGAACTTCCTGGATTTTCTCGAGTTGCGGCAGGTGTTCTCGAGTTACGACGGGGACCTCAGGGACCCGCCCTGGTGGCCTCAGGAGAGGCCAGTCCCCATGCGAGTTGCTAGGGGGCCTCTCGGGATTCCTCTCCCGTCGATACCGGGGCCAAAAACCTTGTCTGGAGTCACGGCCGGAACGGAGGATTCCTCTCAGGGGCTGACATGGATCTTTGGGTACTTCTGGAGTCTCCCCATGGGAGTATGGCCTCGTCTCGAGTGGGGGCATGCACGTGCGCTTTCCTTCCAGGCTGTAGCAGCAATGTCACGCTTCCCGTGGCGTGGATCAAAGGATCTGTGGTTTTCCCTCGAGGCTTTCCCTCGAGGCTTTCCCACTGGGCTGTCCCACGTGCCACCGTGGTGTGAGTCGATCCTCGGCGTGAAAGATGAGCCAGTGCAGGGCAAAGAGGTTCCTCTGGAATGGACTGAGACATCTGGGGGACTCTTGGAATGGTGGTACGACCATGGAGTTCCTCTCGCCTTTCCTGTTGAGAGTGCCTCCGCTTGAGATGCGACGGGAACGCCGGGAATTCTTTCCCGTTGAAAGCAGGGACAGGATCGCTCATTTCGAGCTAGGAGGGGGAAACGGGGCTCCTCTGGATGTGGGCGGGACCATCGTGCTTCCTCTAGAGTGGAGACGGGTATGGCGGTGAACTTCTTGAGTTGCAGCAAGGGTGTGAAAGACCCTTTCGAAGTTCCAGAGTTTAGGTGTCATTAGTCTCCAGACGCCTCATCGGAAATAGGACTCATCTCGCCTGGAAGGGAGAACTTCCTGGATTTTCTCTAGTTGCGGCAGGTGTTCTCGAGTTACGACGGGGACATCAGGGACCCGCCCTGGTGGCCTCAGGAGAGGCCAGTCCCCAGGCGAGTTGCTAGGGGGCCTCTCGGGATTCCTCACCCGTCGATACCGGGGCCAAAATCCTTGTGTGGAGTCAGGGCCGGAAACGAGGATTCCTCTCAGGGGCTGACATGGATCTTTGGGTACTTCTGGAGTCTCCCCAGGGGAGTCAGGCCTCGGCTCGAGTGGGGCCATGCACGTGCGCTTTCCTTCCAGGCTGTAGCAGCAATGTCACGCTTCCCATCGCGTGGATCAAAGGATCTGTGGTTTTCCCTCGAGGCTTTCCCTCGAGTCTTTCCCACAGGGCTGTCCCACGTGCCACCGTGGTGTGAGTCGATCCTCGGCGTGAAAGATGAGCCAGTGCAGGGCAAAGAGGTTCCTCTGGAATGGACTGAGACATCTGGGGGACTCTTGGAATGGTGGTACGACCATGGAGTTCCTCTCGCCTTTCCTGTTGAGAGTGCTTCCGCTTGAGATGCGACGGGAACGCCGGGAATTCTTTCCCATTGAAAGCAGGGAAAGGATTCCTCATCTCGAGCTACGAGGGGGAAAGGGGGATCCTCTGGATGTGGGCGGGACGATCGTGCTTCCTCTCGAGTGGAGACGGGTATGGCGGTGAACTTCTTGAGTTGCAGCAAGGGTGTGAAAGACCCTTTCGAAGTTCCAGAGTTTAGGTGTCATTAGTCTCCAGACGCCTCATCGGAAATAGGCCTCATCTCGCCTGGAAGGGAGAACTTCCTGGATTTTCTCGAGTTGCGGCAGGTGTTCTCGAGTTACGACGGGGACCTCAGGGACCCGCCCTGGTGGCCTCAGGAGAGGCCAGTCCCCATGCGAGTTCCTAGGGGGCCTTTCGGGATTCTTCTCCCGTCGATACCCGGGCCAAAAACCTTGTGTGGAGTCTGGGCCGGAACCGAGGATTCCTCTCACGGGCTGATATGGATCTTTGGGTACTTCTGGAGTCTCGCCAGGGGAGAAAGGCCTCATCTCGAGTGGGGGCATGCACGTGCACTTTCCTTCCAGGCTGTAGCAGCAATGTCACGCTTCCCATCGCGTGGATCAAAGGATCTGTGATTTTCCCTCGAGGCTTTCCCTCGAGGCTTTCCCACAGGGCTGTCCCACGTGCCACCGTGGTGTGAGTCGATCCTCGGCGTGAAAGATGAGCCAGTGCAGGGCAAAGAGGTTCCTCTGGAATGGACTGAGACATCTGGGGGACTCTTGGAATGGTGGTACGACCATGGAGTTCCTCTCGCCTTTCCTGTTGAGAGTGCCTCCTCTTGAGATGCGACGGGAACGCCGGGAATTCTTTCCCGTTGAAAGCAGGGAAAGGATCGCTCATCTCGCGCTAGGAGGGGGAAACGGGGCTCCTCTGGATGTGGGCGGGACCATCGTGCTTCCTCTAGAGTGGAGACGGGTATGGCGGTGAACTTCTTGATTTGCAGCAAGGGTGTGAAAGACCCTTTCGAAGTTCCAGAGTTTAGGTGTCATTAGTCTCCAGACGCCTCATCGGAAATAGGCCTCATCTCGCCTGGAAGGGAGAACTTCCTGGATTTTCTCGAGTTGCGGCAGGTGTTCTCGAGTTACGACGGGGACCTCAGGGACCCGCCCTGGTGGCCTCAGGAGAGGCCAGTCCCCATGCGAGTTGCTAGGGGGCCTCTCGGGATTCCTCTCCCGTCGATACCGGGGCCAAAAACCTTGTGTGGAGTCAGGGCCGGAACCGAGGATTCCTCTCAGGGGCTGACATGGATCTTTGGGTACTTCTGGAGTCTCCCCAGGGGAGTCAGGCCTCGTCTCGAGTGGGGGCATGCACGTGCGCTTTCCTTCAAGGCTGTAGCAGCAATGTCACGCTTCCCGTGGCGTGAATCAAACGATCTGTGGTTTTCCCTCGAGGCTTTCCCTCGAGGCTTTCCCACAGGGCTGTCCCACGTGCCACCGTGGTGTGAGTCGATCCTCGGCGTGAAAGATGAGCCAGTGCAGGGCAAAGAGGTTCCTCTGGAATGGACTGAGACATCTGGGGGACTCTTGAAATGGTGGTACGACCATGCAGTTCCTCACGCCTTTCTTGTTGAGAGTGCCTCCTCTTGAGATGCGACGGGAACGCCGGGAATTCTTTCCCGTTGAAAGCAGGGAAAGGATCCCACATCTCGAGCTACGAGGGGGAAACGGGGCTCCTCTGGATGTGGGCGGGACCATCGTGCTTCCTCTCGAGTGGAGACGGGTATGGCGGTGAACTCCTTGAGTTGCAGCAAGGGTGTGAAAGACCCTTTCGAAGTTCCAGAGTTTAGGTGTCATTAGTCTCCAGACGCCTCATCGGAAATAGGCCTCATCTCGCCTGGAAGGGAGAAATTCCTGGATTTTCTCGAGTTGCGGCAGGTGTTCTCGAGTTACGACGGGAACCACAGGGACCCGCCCTGATGGCCTCAGGAGAGGCCAGTCCCCATGCGAGTTGCTAGGGGGCCTCTCGGGATTCCTCTACCGTCGATACCGGTGCCAAAAACCTTGTGTGGAGTCAGGGCCCGAACCGAGGATTCCTCTCAGGGGCTGACATGGATGTTTGGGTACTTCTGGAGTCTCCCCAGGGGAGTCAGGCCTCGGCTCGAGTGGGGGCATGCACGTGCACTTTCCTTCCAGGCTGTAGCAGCAATGTCACGCTTCCCGTGGCGTGGATCAAAGGATCTGTGGTTTTCCCTCGAGGCTTTCCCTCGAGGCTTTCCCACAGGGCTGTCCCACGTGCCACCGTGGTGTGAGTCGATCCTCGGCGTGAAAGATGAGCCAGTGTACGGCAAAGAGGTTCCTCTGGAATGGACTGAGACATCTGGGGGACTCTTGGAATGGTGGTACGACCATGGAGTTCCTCTCGCCTTTCCTGTTGAGAGTGCCTCCTCTTGAGATGTGACGGGAAGGCCGGGAATTCTTTGCGTTGAAAGCAGGGAAAGAATCCCTCATCTCGAGCTTCGAGGGGGAAACGGGGCTCCTCTGGATGTGGGCGGGACCATCGTGCTTCCTCTCGAGTGGAGACGGGTATGGCGGTGAACTTCTTGAGTTGCAGCAAGGGTGTGAAAGACCCTTTCGAAGTTCCAGAGGTTAGGTGTCATTAGTCTCCAGACGCCTCATCGGAAATAGGCCTCATCTCGCCTGGAAGGGAGAAATTCCTGGATTTTCTCGAGTTGCGGCAGGTGTTCTCGAGTTACGACGGGGACCTCAGGGACCCGCCCTGGTGGCCTCAGGAGAGGCCAGTCCCCATGCGAGTTGCTAGAGGGCCTCTCGGGATTACTCTCCCGTCGATACCGGGGCCAAAAACCTTGTGTAGAGTCAGGGCCGGAACCGAGGATTCCTCTCAGGGGCTGACATGGATCTTTGGGTACTTCTGGAGTCTCCCCAGGGGAGTCAGGCCTCGTCTCGAGTGGGGGCATGCACGTGCGCTTTCCTTCCAGGCTGTAGCAGCAATGTCACGCTTCCCGTCGCGTGGATCAAAGGATCTGTGGTTTTCCCTCGAGGCTTTCATTCGAGGCTTTCCCACAGGGCTGTCCCACGTGCCACCGTGGCGTGAGTCGATCCTCGGCGTGAAAGATGAGCCAGTGCAGGGCAAAAGGTTCCTCTGGAATGGACTGAGACATCTGGGGGACTCTTGGAATGGTGGTACGACCATGGAGTTCCTCTCGCCTTTCCTGTTGAGAGTGCCTCCTCTTGAGATGCGACGGGAACGCTGGGAATTATTTCCCGTTGAAAGCAGGGAAAGGATCCCTCATCTCGAGCTACGAGGGGGAAACGGGGCTCCTCTGGATGTGGGCGGGACCATCGTGCTTCCTCCCGAGTGGAGACGGGTATGGCGGTGAACTTCTTGAGTTGCAGCAAGGGTGTGAAAGACCCTTTCGAAGTTCCAGAGGTTAGGTGTCATTAGTCTCCAGACGCCTCATCGGAAATAGGCCTCATCTCGCCTGGAAGGGAGAACTTCCTGGATTTTCTCGAGTTGCGGCAGGTGTTCTCGAGTTACGACGGGGACCTCAGGGACCCGCCCTGGTGGCCTCAGGAGAGGCCAGTCCCCATGCTAGTTGCTAGGGGGCCCCTCGGGATTCCTCTCCCGTCGATACCGGGGCCAAAAACCTTGTGTGGAGTCAGGGCCGGAACCGAGGATTCCTCTCAGGGGCTGACATGGATGTTTGGGTACTTCTGGAGTCTCCCCAGGGGAGTCAGGCCTCGTCTCGAGTGGGGGCATGCACGTGCGCTTTCCTTCCAGGCTGTAGCAGCAATGTCACGATTCCCGTCGCATTTATCAAAGGGTCTGTGGCTTTCCCTCGAGTCTTTCCCTCGAGGCTTTCCCACAGGGCTGTCCCACGTGCCACCGTGGTGTGAATCGATCCTCGGCGTGAAAGATGAGCCAGTGCAGGTCAAAGAGGTTCCTCTGGAATGGACTGAGACATCTAGGGGACTCTAGGAATGGTGGTACGACCATGGAGTTCCTCTCGCCTTTCCTGTTGAGAGTGCCTCTTCTTGAGATGCGACAGGAACGCCGGGAATTCTTTCCCGTTGAAAGCAGGGAAAGGATCCCTCATCTCGAGCTACGAGGGGGAAACGGGGCTCCTCTGGATGTGGGCGGGACGATCGTGCTTCCTCTCGAGTGGAGACGGGTATGGCGGTGAACTTCTTGAGTTGCAGCAAGGGTGTGAAAGACCCTTTCGAAGTTCCAGAGGTTAGGTATCATTACTCTCCAGACGCCTCATTGGAAATAGGCCTCATCTCGCCTGGAAGGGAGAACTTCCTGGATTTTCTCGAGTTGCGGCAGGAGTTCTCGAGTTACGACGGGGACCTCAGGGACCCGCCATGGTGGCCTCAGGAAAGGCCAGTCCCCATGCGAGTTGATAGGGGGCCTCTCAGGATTCCTCTCCCGTCGATACCGGGGCCAAAAACCTTGTGTGGAGTCAGGGCCGGAACCGAGGTTTTCTCTCAGGGGTGACATGGAACTTTGGGTATTTCTGGAGTCTCCCCAGGGTAGTCAGGCCTCGTCTCGAGTGGGGGCATGCACGTGCGCTTTCCTTCCAGGCTGTAGCAGCAATGTCACGCTTCCCGTCGCGTGGATCAAAGGATCTGTGGTTTTCCCTCGAGGCTTTCCCTCGAGGCTTTGCCACAGGGCTGTCCCACGTGCCACCGTGGTGTGAGTCGATCCTCGGCGTGAAAGATGAGCCAGTGCAGGGCAAAGAGGTTCCTCTGGAATGGACTGAGACATCTGGGGGACTCTTGGAATGGTGGTACGACCATGGAGTTCCTCTCGCCTTTCCTGTTGAGAGTGCCTCCTCTTGAGATGCGACGGGAACGCCGGGAATTCTTTCCCGTTGAAAGCACGGAAAGGATCCCTCATCTCGAGCTACGAGGGGGAAACGGGGCTCCTCTGGATGTGGGCGGGACCATCGTGCTTCCTCTCGAGTGGAGACGGGTATGGCGGTGAACTCCTTGAGTTGCAGCAAGGGTGTGAAAGACCCTTTCGAAGTTCCAGAGTTTAGGTGTCATTAGTCTCTAGACGCCTCATCGGAAATAGGCCTCATCTCGCCTGGAAGGGAGAACTTCCTGGATTTTCTCGAGTTGCGGCAGGTGATCTCGAGTTAGGAAGGGGACCTCCGGGACCCGCCCTGGTGGCCTCAGGAGAGGCCAGTCCCCAAGCGAGTTGCTAGGGGGCCTCTCGGGATTTCTCTCCCGTCGATACCCGGGCCAAATCCTTGTGTGGAGTCAGGGCCGGAAACGAGGATTCCTCTCAGGGGCTGACATGGATCTTTGGGTACTTCTGGAGTCTCCCCAGGGGAGTCAGGCCTCGTCTCGAGTGGGGGCATGCACGTGCGCTTTCCCTCCAGGCTGAAGCAGCAATGTCACGCTTCCCGTCGCGTGGATCAAAGGATCTGTGGTTTTCCCTCGAGGCTTTCCGTCGAGGCTTTCCCACAGGGCTGTCCCACGTGCCACCGTGGTGTGAGTCGATCCTCGGCGTGAAAGCTGAGCCAGTGCAGGGCAAAGAGCTTCCTCTCGAATGGACTGAGACATCTGGGGGACTCTTGGAATGGTGGTACGACCATGGAGTTCCTCTCGCCTTTCCTGTTGAGAGTGCCTCCTCTTGAGATGCGACGTGAACGCCGGGAATTCTTTCCCGTTGAAAGCAGGGAAAGGATCCCTCATCTCGAGCTACGAATGTGAAACGGGGCTCCTCTGGATGTGGGCGGGACCATCGTGCTTCCTCTCGAGTGGAGACGGGTATGGCGGTGAACTTCTTGAGTTGCAGCAAGGGTGTGAAAGACCCTTTCGAAGTTCCAGAGATTAGGTGTCATTAGTCTCCAGACGCCTCATCGGAAATAGGCCTCATCTCGCCTGGAAGGGAGAACTTCCTGGATTTTCTCGAGTTGCGGCAGGTGTTCTCGAGTTACGACGGGGACCTCAGGGACCCGCCATGGTGGCCTCAGGAAAGGCCAGTCCCCATACGAGTTGCTAGGGGGCCTCTCAGGATTCCTCTCCCGTCGATACCGGGGCCAAAAACCTTGTGTGGAGTCAGGGTCGGAACCGAGGTTTCCTCTCAGGGGTGACATGGAACTTTGGGTATTTCTGGAGTCTCCCCAGGGGAGTCAGGCCTCGTCTCGAGTGGGGGCATGCACGTGCGCTTTCCTTCCAGGCTGTAGCAGCAATGTCACGCTTCCCGTCGCGTGGATCAAAGGATCTGTGGTTTTCCCTCGAGGCTTTCCCTCGAGGCTTTGCCACAGGGCTGTCCCACGTGCCACCGTGGTGTGAGTCGATCCTCGGCGTGAAAGATGAGCCAGTGCAGGGCAAAGAGGTTCCTCTGGAATGGACTGAGACATCTGGGGGACTCTTGGAATGGTGGTACGACCATGGAGTTCCTCTCGCCTTTCCTGTTGAGAGTGCCTCCTCTTGAGATGCGACGGGAACGCCGGGAATTCTTTCCCGCTGAAAGCAGGGAAAGGATCCCTCATCTCGAGCTACGAGGGGGAAACGGGGCTCCTCTGGATGTGGGCGGGACCATCGTGCTTCCTCTCGAGTGGAGACGGGTATGGCGGTGAACTTCTTGAGTAGCAGCAAGGGTGTGAAAGACCCTTTCGAAGTTCCAGAGGTTAGGTGTCATTAGTCTCCAGACGCCTCATAGGAAATAGGCCTCATCTCGCCTTCAAGGGAGAACTTCCTGGATTTTCTCGAGTTGCGGCAGGTGTTCTCGAGTTACGACGGGGACCTCAGGGACCCGCCCTGGTGGCCTCAGGAGAGGGCATTCCCCATGCGAGTTGCTAGGGGGCCTCTCAGGATTCCTCTCCCGTCGATACCGGGGCCAAAAACCTTGTGTGGAGTAAGGGCCGGAACCGAGGTTTTCTCTCAGGGGTGACATGGAACTTTGGGTATTTCTGGAGTCTCCCCAGGGGAGTCAGGCCTCCTCTCGAGTGGGGGCATGCACGTGCGCTTTCCTTCCAGGCTGTAGCAGCAATGTCACGCTTCCCGTCGCGTGGATCAAAGGATCTGTGGTTTTCCCTCGAGGCTTTCCCACAGGGCTGTCCCACGTGCCACCGTGGTGTGAGTCGATCCTCGGCGTGAAAGATGAGCCAGTGCAGGGCAAAGAGGTTCCTCTGGAATGGACTGAGACATCTGGGGGACTCTTGGAATGGTGGTACGACCATGGAGTTCCTCTCGCCTTTCCTGTTGAGAGTGCCTCCTCTTGAGATGCGACGGGAACGCCGGGAATTCTTTCCCGTTGAAAGCAGGGAAAGGATCCCTCATCTCGAGCTACGAGGGGGAAACGGGGCTCCTCTGGATGTGGGCGGGACCATCGTGCTTCCTCTCGAGTGGAGACGGGTATGGCGGTGAACTTCTTGAGTAGCAGCAAGGGTGTGAAAGACCCTTTCGAAGTTCCAGAGGTTAGGTGTCATTAGTCTCCAGACGCCTCATCGGAAATAGGCCTCATCTCGCCTGGAAGGGAGAACTTCCTGGATTTTCTCGAGTTGCGGCAGGTGTTCTCAAGTTACGACGGGGACCTCAGGGACCCGCCATGGTGGCCTCAGGAAAGGCCATTCCCCATGCGAGTTGCTAGGGGGCCTCTCAGGATTCCTCTCCCGTCGATACCGGGGCCAAAAACCTTGTGTGGAGTCAGGGCCGGAACCGAGGTTTCCTCTCAGGGGTGACATGGATCTTTGGGTACTTCTGGAGTCTCCCTAGGGGAGTCAGGACTCGTCTCGAGTGGGGGCATGCACGTGCGCTTTCCTTCCAGGCTGTGGCAGCAATGTCACGCTTCCCGTCGCGTGGATCAAAGGATCTGTGGTTTTCCCTCGAGGCTTTGCCTCGAGGCTTTCGCACAAGGCTGTCCCACGTGCCACCGTGGTGTGAGTCGATCCTCGGCGTGAAAGATGAGCCAGTGCAGGGCAAAGAGGTTCCTCTGGAATGGACTGAGACATCTGGGGGACTCTTGGAATGGTGGTACGACCATGGAGTTCCTCTCGCCTTTCCTGTTGAGAGTGCCTCCTCTTGAGATGCGACGGGAATGCCGGGAATTCTTTCCCGTTGAAAGCAGGGAAAGGATCCCTCATCTCGAGCTACGAGGGGGAAACGGGGCTCCTCTGGATGTGGGCGGGACCATCGTGCTTCCTCTCGAGTGGACACGGGTATGGCGGTGAACTTCTTGAGTAGCAGCAAGGGTGTGAAAAACCCTTTCGAAGTTCCAGAGGTTAGGTGTCGTTAGTCTCCAGACGCCTCATCGGAAATAGGCCTCATCTCGCCTGGAAGGGAGAACTTCCTGGATTTTCTCGAGTTGTGGCAGGTGTTCTCGAGTTACGACGGGGACCTCAGGGACCCGCCCTGGTGGCCTCAGTAACGGCCAGTCCCCATGGGAGTTGCTAGGGGGCCTCTCGGGATTACTCTCCCGTCGATACCTGGGCCAAAAACCTTGTGTGGATTCAGGGCCGGAATCGAGGATTCCTCTCAGGGGCTGACATGGATCTTTGGGTACTTCTGGAGTCTCCCCAGGGGAGTCAGGCCTCGTCTCGAGTGGGGGCATGCCCGTGCGCTTTCCTTCCAGGCTGTAGCAGGAATGTCACGCTTCCCGTCGCGTGGATCAAAGGATCTGTGGTTTTCCCTCGAGGCTTTCCCTCGAGGCTTTCCCACAGGGCTGTCCCATGTGCCACCGTGGTGTGAGTCGATCCTCGGCGTGAAAGATGAGCCAGTGCAGGGCAAAGAGTTTCCTCTGGAATGGACTGAGACATCTGGGGGACTCTTGGAATGGTGGTACGACCATGGAGTTCCTCTCGCCTTTCCTGTTGAGAGTGCCTCCTCTTGAGATGCGACGGGAACGCCGGGAATTCTTTCCCGTTGAAAGCAGGGAAAGGATCCCTCATCTCGAGCTACGAGGGGGAAACGGGGCTCCTCTGGATGTGGGCGGGACCATCGTGCTTCCTCTCGAGTGGAGACGGGTATGGCGGTGAACTTCTTGAGTTGCAGCAAGGGTGTGAATGACCCTTTCGAAGTTCCAGAGTTTAGGTGTCATTAGTCTCCAAACGCCTCATCGGAAATAGGATTCTTCTCGCCTGGAAGGGAGAACTTCCTGGATTTTCTCGAGTTGCGACAGGTGTTCTCGAGTTACGACGGAGACCTCAGGGACCCGCCCTGGTGGCCTTAGGAGAGGCCAGTCCCCATGCGAGTTGCTAGGGGGCCTCTCGGGATTCCTCTCCCGTCGATACCGGGGCCAAAAACCTTGTGTGGAGTCAGGGCCGGAACCGAGGATTCCTCTCAGGGGCTGACATGGATCTTTGGGTACTTCTGGAGTCTCCCCAGGGGAGTCAGGCCTCGTCTCGAGTGGGGGCATGCACGTGCACTTTCCTTCCAGGCTGTAGCAGCAATGTCACGCTTCCCGTCGCGTGGATCAAAGGATCTGTGGTTTTCCCTCGAGGCTTTCCCTCGAGGCTTTCCCACAGGGCTGTCCCACGTGCCACCGTGGTGTGAGTCGATTCTCGGCGTGAAAGATGAGCCAGTGCAGGGCAAAGAGGTTCCTCTGGAATGGACTGAGACATCTGGGGGACTCTTGGAGTGGTGGTACGACCATGGAGTTCCTCTCGCCTTTCCTGTTGAGAGTGCCTCCTCTTGAGATGCGACGGGAACGCTGGGAATTCTTTCCCGTTGAAAGCAGGGAAAGGATCCCTCATCTCGAGCTACGAGGGCGAAACGGGGCTCCTCTGGATGTGGGCGGGACCATCGTGCTTCCTCTCGAGTGGAGACGGGTATGTCGGTGAACTTCTTGAGTTGCAGCAAGGGTGTGAAAGACCCTTTCGAAGTTCCAGAGGTTAGCTGTCATTAGTCTCCAGACGCCTCATCGGAAATAGGCCTCATCTCGCCTGGAAGGGAGAACTTCCTGGATTTTCTCGAGTTGCGGCAGGTGTTATCGAGTTACGACGGGGACCTCAGGGAGCCGCCCTGGTGGCCTCAAGAGAGGCCAGTCCCCATGCGAGTTGCTAGGGGGCCTCTCGGGATTCCTCTCCCGTCGATACCGGGGCCAAAAACCTTGTGTGGAGTCAGGGCCGGAACCGAGGATTCCTCTCAGGGGCTGACATGGATCTTTGGGTACTTCTAGAGTCTCCCCAGGGGAGTCAGGCCTCGTCTCGAGTGGGGGCATGCACGTGTGCTTTCCTTCCAGGCTGTAGCAGCAATGTCACGCTTCCCGTCGCGTGCATCAAAGGATCTGTGGTTTTCCCTCGAGGCTTTCCCTCGAGGCTTTCCCACAGGGATGTCCCACGTGCCACCGTGGTGTGAGTCGATCCTCGGCGTGAAAGATGAGCCAGTGCAGGGCAAAGAGGTTCCTCTGGAATGGACTGAGACATCTGGGGGACTCTTGGAATGGTGGTACGACCATGGAGTTCCTCTCGCCTTTCCTGTTGAGAGTGCCTCCTCTTGAGATGCGACGGGAACGCTGGGAATTCTTTCCCGTTGAAAGCAGGGAAAGGATCCCTCATCTCAAGCTACGAGGGGGAAACGGGGCTCCTCGGGATGTGGGCGGGACCATCGTGCTTCCTCTCGAGTGGACACGGGTATGTCGGTGAACTTCTTGAGTTGCAGCAAGGGTGTGAAAGACCCTTTCGAAGTTCCAGAGGTTAGGTGTCATTAGTCTCCAGACGCCTCATCGGAAATAGGCCTCATCTCGCCTGGAAGGGAGAACTTCCTGGATTTTCTCGAGTTGCGGCAGGTGTTCTCGAGTTACGACGGGGACCTCAGGGACCCGCCCTGGTGGCCTCAGGAGAGGCCAGTCCCCATGCGAGTTGCTAGGGGGCCTCTCGGGATTCCTCTCCCGTCGATACCGGGGCCAAAAACCTTGTGTGGAGTCAGGGCCAGAACCGAGGATTCCTCTCAGGGGCTGACATGGATCTTTGGGTACTTCTAGAGTCTCCCGAGGGTAGTCAGGCCTCGTCTCGAGTGGGGGCATGCACGTGCGCTTTCCTTCCAGGCTGTAGCAGCAATGTCACGCTTCACGTCGCGTGGATCAAAGGATCTGTTGTTTTCCCTCGAGGCTTTCCCTCGAGGCTTTCCCACAGGGCTGTCCCACGTGCCACCGTGGTGTGAGTCGATCCTCGGCGTGAAAGATGAGCCATCGCAGGGCAAAGAGGTTCCTCTGGAATGGACTGAGACATCTGGGGGACTCTTGGAATGGTGGTACGACCATGGAGTTCATCTCGCCTTTCCTGTTGAGAGTGCCTCCTCTTGAGATGCGACGGGAATGCCGGGAATTCTTTCCGTTGAAAGCAGGGAAAGGATCCCTCATCTCGAGCTACGAGGGGGAAACGGGGCTCCTCTGTATGTGGGCGGGACCATCGTGCTTCCTCGCGAGTGGAGACGGGTATGGCGGTGAACTTCTTGAGTTGCAGCAAGGGTGTGAAAGACCCTTTCGAAGTTCCAGAGGTTAGGTGTCATTAGTCTCCAAACGCCTCATCGGAAATAGGATTCTTCTCGCCTGGAAGGGAGAACTTCCTGGATTTTCTCGAGTTGCGACAGGTGCTCTCGAGTTACGACGGAGACCTCAGGGCCCCGCCCTGGTGGCCTCAGGAGAGGCCAGTCCCCATGCGAGTTGCTAGGGGGCCTCTCGGGATTCCTCTCCCGTCGATACCGGGGCCAAAAACCTTGTGTGGAGTCAGGGCCGGAACCGAGGATTCCTCTCAGGGGCTGACATGGATCTTTGGGTACTTCTGGAGTCTCCCCAGGGGAGTCAGGCCTCGTCTCGAGTGGGGGCATGCACGTGCGCTTTCCTTCCAGGCTGTAGCAGCAATGTCACGCTTCCCGTCGCGTGGATCAAAGGATCTGTGGTTTTCCCTCGAGGCTTTGCCTCGAGGCTTTCCCACAGGGCTGTCCCACGTGCCACCGTGGTGTGAGTCAATCCTCGGCGTGAAAGATGAGCCAGTGCAGGGCAAAGAGCTTCCTCTGGAATGGACTGAGACATCTTGGGGACTCTTGGAATGGTGGTACGACCATGGAGTTCCTCTCGCCTTTCCTGTTGAGAGTGCCTCCTCTTGAGATGCGACGGGAATGCCGGGAATTCTTTCCCGTTGAAAGCAGGGAAAGGATCCCTCATCTCGAGCTACGAGGGGGAAACGGGGCTCCTCTGGATGTGGGCGGGACCATCGTGCTTCCTCTCGAGTGGACACGGGTATGGCGGTGAACTTCTTGAGTTGCAGCAAGGGTGTGAAAGACCCTTTCGAAGTTCCAGAGGTTAGGTGTCGTTAGTCTCCAGACGCCTCATCGGAAATAGGCCTCATCTCGCCTGGAAGGGAGAACTTCCTGGATTTTCTCGAGTTGTGGCAGGTGTTCTCGAGTTACGACGGGGACCTCAGGGACCCGCCCTGGTGGCCTCAGGAACGGCCAGTCCCCATGGGAGTTGCTAGGGGGCCTCTCGGGATTCCTCTCCCGTCGATACCGTGGCCAAAAACCTTGTGTGGAGTCAGGGCCGGAACCGAGGATTCCTCTCAGGGGCTGACATGGATCTTTGGGTACTTCTGGAGTCTCCCCAGGGGAGTCAGGCCTCGTCTCGAGTGGGGGCATGCACGTGCGCTTTCCTTCCAGGCTGTAGCGGCAATGTCACGCTTCCCGTCGCGTGAATCAAAGGATCTGTGGTTTTCCCTCGAGGCTTTCCCTCGAGGCTTTCCCACAGGGCTGTCCCACGTGCCACCGTGGTGTGAGTCGACTCTCGGCGTGAAAGATGAGCCAGTGCAGGGCAAAGAGGTTCCTCTGGAATGGACTGAGACATCTGGGGGACTCTTGGAGTGGTGGTACGACCATGGAGTTCCTCTCGCCTTTCCTGTTGAGAGTGCCTCCTCTTGAGATGCGACGGGAATGCCAGGAATTCTTTCCCGTTGAAACAGGGAAAGGATCCCTCATCTCGAGCTACAAGGGGGAAACGGGGCTCCTCTGGATGAGGGCGGGACCATCGTGCTTTCTCTCGTGTGGAGACGGGTATGGCGGTAAACTTCTTGAGTTGCAGCAAGGGTGGAAAGACCCTTTCGAAGTTCCAGAGGTTGGGTGTCATTAGTCTCCAGACGCCTCATCGGAAATAGGCCTCATCTCGCCTGGAAGGGAGAACTTCCTGGATTTTCTCGAGTTGCGGCAGGTGTTCTCGAGTTACGACGGGGACCTCAGGGACCCGCCCTGGTGGCCTCAGGAGAGGCCAGTCCCCATGCGAGTTGCTAGGGGGCCTCTCGGGATTCCTCTCCCATCGATACCGGGGCCAAAAACCTTGTGTGGAGTCAGGGCCGGAACCGAGGATTCCTCTCAGGGGCTGACATGGATCTTTGGGTACTTCTGGAGTCTCCCCAGGGGAGTCAGGCCTCGTCTCGAGTGGGGGCATGCACGTGTGCTTTCCTTCCAGGCTGTAGCAGCAATGTCACGCTTCCCGTCGCGTGGATCAAAGGATCTGTGGTTTTCCCTCGAGGCTTTCCCTCGAGGCTTTCCCACAGAGCTGTCCCACGTGCCACCGTGGTGTGAGTCGATCCTCGGCGTGAAAGATGAGCCAGTGCAGGGCAAAGAGGTTCCTCTGGAATGGACTGAGACATCTGGGGGACTCTTGGAATGGTGGTACGACCATGGAGTTCCTCTCGCCTTTCCTGTTGAGAGTGCCTCCTCTTGAGATGCGACGGGAACGCTGGGAATTCTTTCCCGTTGAAAGCAGGGAAAGGATCCCTCATCTCGAGCTACGAGGGGGAAACGGGGCTCCTCTGGATGTGGGCGGGACCATCGTGCTTCCTCTCGAGTGGACACGGGTATGTCGGTGAACTTCTTGAGTTGCAGCATGGGTGTGAAAGACCCTTTCGAAGTTCCAGAGGTTAGGTGTCATTAGTCTCCAGACGCCTCATCGGAAATAGGCCTCATCTCGCCTGGAAGGGAGAACTTCCTGGATTTTCTCGAGTTGCGGCAGGTGTTCTCGAGTTACGACGGGGACCTCAGGGACCCGCCCTGGTGGCCTCAGGAGAGGCCAGTCCCCATGCGAGTTGCTAGGGGGCCTCTCGGGATTCCTCTCCCGTCGATACCGGGGCCAAAAACCTTGTGTGGAGTCAGGGCCAGAACCGAGGATTCCTCTCAGGGGCTGACATGGATCTTTGGGTACTTCTAGAGTCTCCCGAGGGTAGTCAGGCCTCGTCTCGAGTGGGGGCATGCACGTGCGCTTTCCTTCCAGGCTGTAGCAGCAATGTCACGCTTCACGTCGCGTGGATCAAAGGATCTGTTGTTTTCCCTCGAGGCTTTCCCTCGAGGCTTTCCCACAGGGCTGTCCCACGTGCCACCGTGGTGTGAGTCGATCCTCGGCGTGAAAGATGAGCCATCGCAGGGGAAAGAGGTTCCTCTGGAATGGACTGAGACATCTGGGGGACTCTTGGAATGGTGGTACGACCATGGAGTTCATCTCGCCTTTCCTGTTGAGAGTGCCTCCTCTTGAGATGCGACGGGAATGCCGGGAATTCTTTCCCGTTGAAAGCAGGGAAAGGATCCCTCATCTCGAGCTACGAGGGGGAAACGGGGCTCCTCTGGATGTGGGCGGGACCATCGTGCTTCCTCGCGAGTGGAGACGGGTATGGCGGTGAACTTCTTGAGTTGCAGCAAGGGTGTGAAAGACCCTTTCGAAGTTCCAGAGTTTAGGTGTCATTAGTCTCCAAACGCCTCATCGGAAATAGGATTCTTCTCGCCTGGAAGGGAGAACTTCCTGGATTTTCTCGAGTTGCGACAGGTGCTCTCGAGTTACGACGGAGACCTCAGGGACCCGCCCTGGTGGCCTCAGGAGAGGCCAGTCCCCATGCGAGTTGCTAGGGGGCCTCTCGGGATTCCTCACCCGTCGATACCGGGGCCAAAAACCTTGTGTGGAGTCAGGGCCGGAACCGAGGATTCCTCTCAGGGGCTGACATGGATCTTTGGGTACTTCTGGAGTCTCCCCAGGGGAGTCAGGCCTCGTCTCGAGTGGGGGCATGCACGTGCGCTTTCCTTCCAGGCTGTAGCAGCAATGTCACGCTTCCCGTCGCGTGGATCAAAGGATCTGTGGTTTTCCCTCGAGGCTTTGCCTCGAGGCTTTCCCACAGGGCTGTCCCACGTGCCACCGTGGTGTGAGTCGATCCTCGGCGTGAAAGATGAGCCAGTGCAGGGCAAAGAGCTTCCTCTGGAATGGACTGAGACATCTGGGGGACTCTTGGAATGGTGGTACGACCATGGAGTTCCTCTCGCCTTTCCTGTTGAGAGTGCCTCCTCTTGAGATGCGACGGGAATGCCGGGAATTCTTTCCCGTTGAAAGCAGGGAAAGGATCCCTCATCTCGAGCTACGAGGGGGAAACGGGGCTCCTCTGGATGTGGGCGGGACCATCGTGCTTCCTCTCGAGTGGACACGGGTATGGCGGTGAACTTCTTGAGTTGCAGCAAGGGTGTGAAAGACCCTTTCGAAGTTCCAGAGGTTAGGTGTCGTTAGTCTCCAGACGCCTCATCGGAAATAGGCCTCATCTCGCCTGGAAGGGAGAACTTCCTGGATTTTCTCGAGTTGTGGCAGGTGTTCTCGAGTTACGACGGGGACCTCAGGGACCCGCCCTGGTGGCCTCAGGAACGGCCAGTCCCCATGGGAGTTGCTAGGGGGCCTCTCGGGATACCTCTCCCGTCGATACCGTGGCCAAAAACCTTGTGTGGAGTCAGGGCCGGAACCGAGGATTCCTCTCAGGGGCTGACATGGATCTTTGGGTACTTCTGGAGTCTCCCCAGGGGAGTCAGGCCTCGTCTCGAGTGGGGGCATGCACGTGCGCTTTCCTTCCAGGCTGTAGCGGCAATGTCACGCTTCCCGTCGCGTGAATCAAAGGATCTGTGGTTTTCCCTCGAGGCTTTCCCTCGAGGCTTTCCCACAGGGCTGTCCCACGTGCCACCGTGGTGTGAGTCGACTCTCGGCGTGAAAGATGAGCCAGTGCAGGGCAAAGAGGTTCCTCTGGAATGGACTGAGACATCTGGGGGACTCTTGGAGTGGTGGTACGACCATGGAGTTCCTCTCGCCTTTCCTGTTGAGAGTGCCTCCTCTTGAGATGCGACGGGAATGCCAGGAATTCTTTCCCGTTGAAACAGGGAAAGGATCCCTCATCTCGAGCTACAAGGGGGAAACGGGGCTCCTCTGGATGTGGGCGGGACCATCGTGCTTTCTCTCGTGTGGAGACGGGTATGGCGGTAAACTTCTTGAGTTGCAGCAAGGGTGGAAAGACCCTTTCGAAGTTCCAGAGGTTGGGTGTCATTAGTCTCCAGACGCCTCATCGGAAATAGGCCTCATCTCGCCTGGAAGGGAGAACTTCCTGGATTTTCTCGAGTTGCGGCAGGTGTTCTCGAGTTACGACGGGGACCTCAGGGACCCGCCCTGGTGGCCTCAGGAGAGGCCAGTCCCCATGCGAGTTGCTAGGGGGCCTCTCGGGATTCCTCTCCCATCGATACCGGGGCCAAAAACCTTGTGTGGAGTCAGGGCCGGAACCGAGGATTCCTCTCAGGGGCTGACATGGATCTTTGGGTACTTCTGGAGTCTCCCCAGGGGAGTCAGGCCTCGTCTCGAGTGGGGGCATGCACGTGTGCTTTCCTTCCAGGCTGTAGCAGCAATGTCACGCTTCCCGTCGCGTGGATCAAAGGATCTGTGGTTTTCCCTCGAGGCTTTCCCTCGAGGCTTTCCCACAGGGCTGTCCCACGTGCCACCGTGGTGTGAGTCGATCCTCGGCGTGAAAGATGAGCCAGTGCAGGGCAAAGAGGTTCCTCTGGAATGGACTGAGACATCTGGGGGACTCTTGGAATGGTGGTACGACCATGGAGTTCCTCTCGCCTTTCCTGTTGAGAGTGCCTCCTCTTGAGATGCGACGGGAACGCTGGGAATTCTTTCCCGTTGAAAGCAGGGAAAGGATCCCTCATCTCGAGCTACGAGGGGGAAACGGGGCTCCTCTGGATGTGGGCGGGACCATCGTGCTTCCTCTCGAGTGGACACGGGTATGTCGGTGAACTTCTTGAGTTGCAGCATGGGTGTGAAAGACCCTTTCGAAGTTCCAGAGGTTAGGTGTCATTAGTCTCCAGACGCCTCCTCGGAAATAGGCCTCATCTCGCCTGGAAGGGAGAACTTCCTGGATTTTCTCGAGTTGCGGCAGGTGTTCTCGAGTTACGACGGGGACCTCAGGGACCCGCCCTGGTGGCCTCAGGAGAGGCCAGTCCCCATGCGAGTTGCTAGGGGGCCTCTCGGGATTCCTCTCCCGTCGATACCGGGGCCAAAAACCTTGTGTGGAGTCAGGGCCAGAACCGAGGATTCCTCTCAGGGGCTGACATGGATCTTTGGGTACTTCTAGAGTCTCCCGAGGGTAGTCAGGCCTCGTCTCGAGTGGGGGCATGCACGTGCGCTTTCCTTCCAGGCTGTAGCAGCAATGTCACGCTTCACGTCGCGTGGATCAAAGGATCTGTTGTTTTCCCTCGAGGCTTTCCCTCGAGGCTTTCCCACAGGGCTGTCCCACGTGCCACCGTGGTGTGAGTCGATTCTCGGCGTGAAAGATGAGCCATCGCAGGGCAAAGAGGTTCCTCTGGAATGGACTGAGACATCTGGGGGACTCTTGGAATGGTGGTACGACCATGGAGTTCATCTCGCCTTTCCTGTTGAGAGTGCCTCCTCTTGAGAGGCGACGGGAATGCCGGGAATTCTTTCCCGTTGAAAGCAGGGAAAGGATCCCTCATCTCGAGCTAGGAGGGGGAAACGGGGCTCCTCTGGATGTGGGCGGGACCATCGTGCTTCCTCGCGAGTGGAGACGGGTATGGCGGTGAACTTCTTGAGTTGCAGCAAGGGTGTGAAAGACCCTTTCGAAGTTCCAGAGTTTAGGTGTCATTAGTCTCCAAACGCCTCATCGGAAATAGGATTCTTCTCGCCTGGAAGGGAGAACTTCCTGGATTTTCTCGAGTTGCGACAGGTGCTCTCGAGTTACGACGGAGACCTCAGGGACCCGCCCTGGTGGCCTCAGGAGAGGCCAGTCCCCATGCGAGTTGCTAGGGGGCCTCTCGGGATTCCTCTCCCGTCGATACCGGGGCCAAAAACCTTGTGTGGAGTCAGGGCCGGAACCGAGGATTCCTCTCAGGGGCTGACATGGATCTTTGGGTACTTCTGGAGTCTCCCCAGGGGAGTCAGGCCTCGTCTCGAGTGGGGGCATGCACGTGCGCTTTCCTTCCAGGCTGTAGCAGCAATGTCACGCTTCCCGTCGCGTGGATCAAAGGATCTGTGGTTTTCCCTCGAGGCTTTGCCTCGAGGCTTTCCCACAGGGCTGTCCCACGTGCCACCGTGGTGTGAGTCGATCCTCGGCGTGAAAGATGAGCCAGTGCAGGGCAAAGAGCTTCCTCTGGAATGGACTGAGACATCTGGGGGACTCTTGGAATGGTGGTACGACCATGGAGTTCCTCTCGCCTTTCCTGTTGAGAGTGCCTCCTCTTGAGATGCGACGGGAATGCCGGGAATTCTTTCCCGTTGAAAGCAGGGAAAGGATCCCTCATCTCGAGCTACGAGGGGGAAACGGGGCTCCTCTGGATGTGGGCGGGACCATCGTGCTTCCTCTCGAGTGGACACGGGTATGGCGGTGAACTTCTTGAGTTGCAGCAAGGGTGTGAAAGACCCTTTCGAAGTTCCAGAGGTTAGGTGTCGTTAGTCTCCAGACGCCTCATCGGAAATAGGCCTCATCTCGCCTGGAAGGGAGAACTTCCTGGATTTTCTCGAGTTGTGGCAGGTGTTCTCGAGTTACGACGGGGACCTCAGGGACCCGCCCTGGTGGCCTCAGGAACGGCCAGTCCCCATGGGAGTTGCTAGGGGGCCTCTCGGGATTCCTCTCCCGTCGATACCGGGGCCAAAAACCTTGTGTGGAGTCAGGGCCGGAATCGAGGATTCCTCTCAGGGGCTGACATGGATCTTTGGGTACTTCTGGAGTCTCCCCAGGGCCGTCAGGCCTCGTCTCGAGTGGGGGCATGCACGTGCGCTTTCCTTCCAGGCTGTAGCAGCAATGTCACGCTTCCCGTGGCCTGGATCAAAGGATCTGTGGTTTTCCCTCGAGGCTTTCCCTCGAGGCTGTCCCACAGGTCTGTCCCACGTGCCACCGTGGTGTGAGTCGATCGTCGGCGTGAAAGATGAGCCAGTGCAGGGCAAAGAGGTTCCTCTGGAATGGACTGAGACATCTGGGGGACTCGTGGAATGGTGGTACGACCATGGAGTTCCTCTCGCCTTTCCTGTTGAGAGTGCCTCCTCTTGAGATGCGATGGGAACGCCGGGAATTCTTTCCCGTTGAACGCAGGGAAAGGATCCCTCATCTCGAGCTACGAGGGGGAAACGGGGCTCCTCTGGATGTGGGCGGGACCATCGTGCTTCCTCGCGAGTGGAGACGGGTATGGCGGTGAACTTCTTGAGTCGCAGCAAGGGTGTGAAAGACCCTTTCGAAGTTCCAGAGTTTAGGTGTCATTAGTCTCCAAACGCCTCATCGGAAATAGGATTCTTCTCGCCTGGAAGGGAGAACTTCCTGGATTTTCTCGAGTTGCGACAGGTGTTCTCGAGTTACGACGGAGACCTCAGGGACCCGCCCTGGTGGCCTCAGGAGAGGCCAGTCCCCATGCGAGTTGCTAGGGGGCCTCTCGGGATTCCTCTCCCGTCGATACCGGGGCCAAAAACCTTGTGTGGAGTCAGGGCCGGAACCGAGGATTCCTCTCAGGGGCTGACATGGATCTTTGGGTACTTCTGGAGTCTCCCCAGGGGAGTCAGGCCTCGTCTCGAGTGGGGGCATGCACGTGCGCTTTCCTTCCAGGCTGTAGCGGCAATGTCACGCTTCCCGTCGCGTGGATCAAAGGATCTGTGGTTTTCCCTCGAGGCTTTCCCTCGAGGCTTTCCCACAGGGCTGTCCCACGTGCCACCGTGGTGTGAGTCGATTCTCGGCGTGAAAGACGAGCCAGTGCAGGGCAAAGAGGTTCCTCTGGAATGGACTGAGACATCTGGGGGACTCTTGGAGTGGTGGTACGACCATGGAGTTCCTCTCGCCTTTCCTGTTGAGAGTGCCTCCTCTTGAGATGCGACGGGAATGCCGGGAATTCTTTCCCGTTGAAACAGGGAAAGGATCCCTCATCTCGAGCTACAAGGGGGAAACGGGGCTCCTCTGGATGTGGGCGGGAACATCGTGCTTTCTCTCGTGTGGAGACGGGTATGGCGGTAAACTTCTTGAGTTGCAGCAAGGGTGGAAAGACCCTTTCGAAGTTCCAGAGGTTGGGTGTCATTAGTCTCCAGACGCCTCATCGGAAATAGGCCTCATCTCGCCTGGAAGGGAGAACTTCCTGGATTTTCTCGAGTTGCGGCAGGTGTTCTCGAGTTACGACGGGGACCTCAGGGACCCGACCTGGTGGCCTCAGGAGAGGACAGTCCCCATGCGAGTTGCTAGGGGGCCTCTCGGGATTCCTCTCCCATCGATACCGGGGCCAAAAACCTTGTGTGGAGTCAGGGCCGGAACCGAGGATTCCTCTCAGGGGCTGACATGGATCTTTGGGTACTTCTGGAGTCTCCCCAGGGGAGTCAGGCCTCGTCTCGAGTGGGGGCATGCACGTGTGCTTTCCTTCCAGGCTGTAGCAGCAATGTCACGCTTCCCGTCGCGTGGATCAAAGGATCTGTGGTTTTCCCTCGAGGCTTTCCCTCGAGGCTTTCCCACAGGGCTGTCCCACGTGCCACCGTGGTGTGAGTCGATCCTCGGCGTGAAAGATGAGCCAGTGCAGGGCAAAGAGGTTCCTCTGGAATGGACTGAGACATCTGGGGGACTCTTGGAATGGTGGTACGACCATGGAGTTCCTCTCGCCTTTCCTGTTGAGAGTGCCTCCTCTTGAGATGCGACGGGAACGCTGGGAATTCTTTCCCGTTGAAAGCAGGGAAAGGATCCCTCATCTCGAGCTACGAGGGGGAAACGGGGCTCCTCTGGATGTGGGCGGGACCATCGTGCTTCCTCTCGAGTGGAGACGGGTATGTCGGTGAACTTCTTGAGTTGCAGCAAGGGTGTGAAAGACCCTTTCGAAGTTCCAGAGGTTAGGTGTCATTAGTCTCCAGACGCCTCATCGGAAATAGGCCTCATCTCGCCTGGAAGGGAGAACTTCCTGGATTTTCTCGAGTTGCGGCAGGTGTTCTCGAGTTACGACGGGGACCTCAGGGAGCCGCCCTGGTGGCCTCAGGAGAGGCCAGTCCCCATGCGAGTTGCTAGGGGGCCTCTCGGGATTCCTCTCCCGTCGATACCGGGGCCAAAAACCTTGTGTGGAGTCAGGGCCGGAACCGAGGATTCCTCTCAGGGGCTGACATGGATCTTTGGGTACTTCTGGAGTCTCCCCAGGGGAGTCAGGCCTCGTCTCGAGTGGGGGCATGCACGTGTGCTTTCCTTCCAGGCTGTAGCAGCAATGTCACGCTTCCCGTCGCGTGCATCAAAGGATCTGTGGTTTTCCCTCGAGGCTTTCCCTCGAGGCTTTCCCACAGGGCTGTCCCACGTGCCACCGTGGTGTGAGTCGATCCTCGGCGTGAAAGATGAGCCAGTGCAGGGCAAAGAGGTTCCTCTGGAATGGACTGAGACATCTGGGGGACTCTTGGAATGGTGGTACGACAATGGAGTTCCTCTCGCCTTTCCTGTTGAGAGTGCCTCCTCTTGAGATGCGACGGGAACGCCGGGAATTCTTTCCCGTTGAAAGCAGGGAAAGGATCCCTCATCTCGAGCTACGAAGGGGAAACGGGGCTCCTCTGGATGTGGGCGGGACCATCGTGCTTCCTCTCGAGTGGACACGGGTATGTCGGTGAACTTCTTGAGTGGCAGCAAGGGTGTGAAAGACCCTTTCGAAGTTCCAGAGGTTAGGTGTCATTAGTCTCCAGACGCCTCATCGGAAATAGGCCTCATCTCGCCTGGAAGGGAGAACTTCCTGGATTTTCTCGAGTTGCGGCAGGTGTTCTCGAGTTACGACGGGGACCTCAGGGACCCGCCCTGGTGGCCTCAGGAGAGGCCAGTCCCCATGCGAGTTGCTAGGGGGCCTCTCGGGATTCCTCTCCCGTCGATACCGGGGCCAAAAACCTTGTGTGGAGTCAGGGCCAGAACCGAGGATTCCTCTCAGGGGCTGACATGGATCTTTGGGTACTTCTAGAGTCTCCCGAGGGTAGTCAGGCCTCGTCTCGAGTGGGGGCATGCACGTGCGCTTTCCTTCCAGGCTGTAGCAGCAATGTCACGCTTCACGTCGCGTGGATCAAAGGATCTGTTGTTTTCCCTCGAGGCTATCCCTCGAGGCTTTCCCACAGGGCTGTCCCACGTGCCACCGTGGTGTGAGTCGATCCTCGGCGTGAAAGATGAGCCATCGCAGGGCAAAGAGGTTCCTCTGGAATGGACTGAGACATCTGGGGGACTCTTGGAATGGTGGTACGACCATGGAGTTCATCTCGCCTTTCCTGTTGAGAGTGCCTCCTCTTGAGATGCGACGGGAATGCCGGGAATTCTTTCCCGTTGAAAGCAGGGAAAGGATCCCTCATCTCGAGCTACGAGGGGGAAACGGGGCTCCTCTGGATGTGGGCGGGACCATCGTGCTTCCTCGCGAGTGGAGACGGGTATGGCGGTGAACTTCTTGAGTTGCAGCAAGGGTGTGAAAGACCCTTTCGAAGTTCCAGAGTTTAGGTGTCATTAGTCTCCTAACGCCTCATCGGAAATAGGATTCTTCTCGCCTGGAAGGGAGAACTTCCTGGATTTTCTTGAGTTGCGACAGGTGCTCTCGAGTTACGACGGAGACCTCAGGGACCCGCCCTGGTGGCCTCAGGAGAGGCCAGTCCCCATGCGAGTTGCTAGGGGGCCTCTCGGGATGCCTCTCCCGTCGATACCGGGGCCAAAAACCTTGTGTGGAGTCAGGGCCGGAACCGAGGATTCCTCTCAGGGGCTGACATGGATCTTTGGGTACTTCTGGAGTCTCCCCAGGGGAGTCAGGCCTCGTCTCGAGTGGGGGCATGCACGTGCGCTTTCCTTCCAGGCTGTAGCAGCAATGTCACGCTTCCCGTCGCATGGATCAAAGGATCTGTGGTTTTCCCTCGAGGCTTTGCCTCGAGGCTTTCCCACAGGGCTGTCCCACGTGCCACCGTGGTGTGAGTCGATCCTCGGCGTGAAAGATGATCCAGTGCAGGGCAAAGAGGTTCCTCTGGAATGGATTGAGACATCTGGGGGACTCGTGGAATGGTGGTACGACCATGGAGTTCCTCTCGCCTTTCCTGTTGAGAGTGCCTCCTCTTGAGATGCGACGGGAATGCCGGGAATTCTTTCCCGTTGAAAGCAGGGAAAGGATCCCTCATCTCGAGCTACGAGGGGGAAACGGGGCTCCTCTGGATGTGGGCGGGACCATCGTGCTTTCTCTCGAGTGGACACGGGTATGGCGGTGAACTTCTTGAGTTGCAGCAAGGGTGTGAAAGACCCTTTCGAAGTTCCAGAGGTTAGGTGTCGTTAGTCTCCAGACGCCTCATCGGAAATAGGCCTCATCTCGCCTGGAAGGGAGAACTTCCTGGATTTTCTCGAGTTGTGGCAGGTGTTCTCGAGTTACGACGGGGACCTCAGGGACCCGCCCTGGTGGCCTCAGGAACGGCCAGTCCCCATGGGAGTTGCTAGGGGGCCTCTCGGGATTCCTCTCCCGTCGATACCGGGGCCAAAAACCTTGTGTGGAGTCAGGGCCGGAATCGAGGATTCCTCTCAGGGGCTGACATGGATCTTTGGGTACTTCTGGAGTCTCCCCAGGGCCGTCAGGCCTCGTCTCGAGTGGGGGCATGCACGTGTGCTTTCCTTCCAGGCTGTAGCAGCAATGTCACGCTTCCCGTGGCCTGGATCAAAGGATCTGTGGTTTTCCCTCGAGGCTTTCCCTCGAGGCTTTCACACAGGGCTGTCCCACGTGCCACCGTGGTGTGAGTCGATCGTCGGCGTGAAAGATGAGCCAGTGCAGGGCAAAGAGGTTCCTCTGGAATGGACTGAGACATCTGGGGGACTCGTGGAATGGTGGTACGACCATGGAGTTCCTCTCGCCTTTCCTGTTGAGAGTGCCTCCTCTTGAGATGCGATGGGAACGCCGGGAATTCGTTCCCGTTGAACGCAGGGAAAGGATCCCTCATCTCGAGCTACGAGGGGGAAACGGGGCTCCTCTGGATGTGGGCGGGACCATCGTGCTTCCTCGCGAGTGGAAACGGGTATGGCGGTGAACTTCTTGAGTCGCAGCAAGGGTGTGAAAGACCCTTTCGAAGTTCCAGAGTTTAGGTGTCATTAGTCTCCAAACGCCTCATCGGAAATAGGATTCTTCTCGCCTGGAAGGGAGAACTTCCTGGATTTTCTCGAGTTGCGACAGGTGTTCTCGAGTTACGACGGAGACCTCAGGGACCCGCCCTGGTGGCCTCCGGAGAGGCCAGTCCCCATGCGAGTTGCTAGGGGGCCTCTCGGGATTCCTCTCCCGTCGATACCGGGGCCAAAAACCTTGTGTGGAGTCAGGGCCGGAACCGAGGATTCCTCTCAGGGGCTGACATGGATCTTTGGGTACTTCTGGAGTCTCCCCAGGGGAGTCAGGCCTCGTCTCGAGTGGGGGCATGCACGTGCGCTTTCCTTCCAGGCTGTAGCAGCAATGTCACGCTTCCCGTCGCGTGGATCAAAGGATCTGTGGTTTTCCCTCGAGGCTTTGCCTCGAGGCTTTCCCACAGGGCTGTCCCACGTGCCACCGTGGTGTGAGTCGATCCTCGGCGTGAAAGATGAGCCAGTGCAGGGCAAAGAGCTTCCTCTGGAATGGACTGAGACATCTGGGGGACTCTTGGAATGGTGGTACGACCATGGAGTTCCTCTCGCCTTTCCTGTTGAGAGTGCCTCCTCTTGAGATGCGACGGGAATGCCGGGAATTCTTTCCCGTTGAAAGCAGGGAAAGGATCCCTCATCTCGAGCTACGAAGGGGAAACGGGGCTCCTCTGGATGTGGGCGGGACCATCGTGCTTCCTCTCGAGTGGACACGGGTATGGCGGTGAACTTCTTGAGTTGCAGCAAGGGTGTGAAAGACCCTTTCGAAGTTCCAGAGGTTAGGTGTCGTTAGTCTCCAGACGCCTCATCGGAAATAGGCCTCATCTCGCCTGGAAGGGAGAACTTCCTGGATTTTCTCGAGTTGTGGCAGGTGTTCTCGAGTTACGACGGGGACCTCAGGGACCCGCCCTGGTGGCCTCAGGAACGGCCAGTCCCCATGGGAGTTGCTAGGGGGCCTCTCGGGATTCCTCTCCCGTCGATACCGGGGCCAAAAACCTTGTGTGGAGTCAGGGCCGGAATCGAGGATTCCTCTCAGGGGCTGACATGGATCTTTGGGTACTTCTGGAGTCTCCCCAGGGCCGTCAGGCCTCGTCTCGAGTGGGGGCATGCACGTGCGCTTTCCTTCCAGGCTGTAGCAGCAATGTCACGCTTCCCGTGGCCTGGATCAAAGGATCTGTGGTTTTCCCTCGAGGCTTTTCCTCGAGGCTTTCACACAGGGCTGTCCCACGTGCCACCGTGGTGTGAGTCGATCGTCGGCGTGAAAGATGAGCCAGTGCAGGGCAAAGAGGTTCCTCTGGAATGGACTGAGACATCTGGGGGACTCGTGGAATGGTGGTACGACCATGGAGTTCCTCTCGCCTTTCCTGTTAAGAGTGCCTCCTCTTGAGATGCGATGGGAACGCCGGGAATTCTTTCCCGTTGAACGCAGGGAAAGGATCCCTCATCTCGAGCTACGAGGGGGAAACGGGGCTCCTCTGGATGTGGGCGGGACCATCGTGCTTCCTCGCGAGTGGAGACGGGTATGGCGGTGAACTTCTTGAGTCGCAGCAAGGGTGTGAAAGACCCTTTCGAAGTTCCAGAGTTTAGGTGTCATTAGTCTCCAAACGCCTCATCGGAAATAGGATTCTTCTCGCCTGGAAGGGAGAACTTCCTGGATTTTCTCGAGTTGCGACAGGTGTTCTCGAGTTACGACGGAGACCTCAGGGACCCGCCCTGGTGGCCTCAGGAGAGGCCAGTCCCCATGCGAGTTGCTAGGGGGCCTCTCGGGATTCCTCTCCCGTCGATACCGGGGCCAAAAACCTTGTGTGGAGTCAGGGCCGGAACCGAGGATTCCTCTCAGGGGCTGACATGGATCTTTGGGTACTTCTGGAGTCTCCCCAGGGGAGTCAGGCCTCGTCTCGAGTGGGGGCATGCACGTGCGCTTTCCTTCCAGGCTGTAGCAGCAATGTCACGCTTCCCGTCGCGTGGATCAAAGGATCTGTGGTTTTCCCTCGAGGCTTTCCCTCGAGGCTTTCCCACAGGGCTGTCCCACGTGCCACCGTGGTGTGAGTCGATTCTCGGCGTGAAAGATGAGCCAGTGCAGGGCAAAGAGGTTCCTCTGGAATGGACTGAGACATCTGGGGGACTCTTGGAGTGGTGGTACGACCATGGAGTTCCTCTCGCCTTTCCTGTTGAGAGTGCCTCCTCTTGAGATGCGACGGGAATGCCGGGAATTCTTTCCCGTTGAAACAGGGAAAGGATCCCTCATCTCGAGCTACAAGGGGGAAACGGGGCTCCTCTGGATGTGGGCGGGACCATCGTGCTTTCTCTCGTGTGGAGACGGGTATGGCGGTAAACTTCTTGAGTTGCAGCAAGGGTGGAAAGACCCTTTCGAAGTTCCAGAGGTTGGGTGTCATTAGTCTCCAGACGCCTCATCGGAAATAGGCCTCATCTCGCCTGGAAGGGAGAACTTCCTGGATTTTCTCGAGTTGCGGCAGGTGTTCTCGAGTTACGACGGGGACCTCAGGGACCCGCCCTGGTGGCCTCAGGAGAGGCCAGTCCCCATGCGAGTTGCTAGGGGGCCTCTCGGGATTCCTCTCCCATCGATACCGGGGCCAAAAACCTTGTGTGGAGTCAGGGCCGGAACCGAGGATTCCTCTCAGGGGCTGACATGGATCTTTGGGTACTTCTGGAGTCTCCCCAGGGGAGTCAGGCCTCGTCTCGAGTGGGGGCATGCACGTGCGCTTTCCTTCCAGGCTGTAGCAGCAATGTCACGCTTCCCGTCGCGTGGATCAAAGGATCTGTGGTTTTCCCTCGAGGCTTTGCCTCGAGGCTTTCCCACAGGGCTGTCCCACGTGCCACCGTGGTGTGAGTCGATCCTCGGCGTGAAAGATGATCCAGTGCAGGGCAAAGAGGTTCCTCTGGAATGGATTGAGACATCTGGGGGACTCTTGGAATGGTGGTACGACCATGGAGTTCCTCTTGCCTTTCCTGTTGAGAGTGCCTCCTCTTGAGATGCGACGGGAATGCCGGGAATTCTTTCCCGTTGAAAGCAGGGAAAGGATCCCTCATCTCGAGCTACGAGGGGGAAACGGGTCTCCTCTGGATGTGGGCGGGACCATCGTGCTTTCTCTCGAGTGGACACGGGTATGGCGGTGAACTTCTTGAGTTGCAGCAAGGGTGTGAAAGACCCTTTCGAAGTTCCAGAGGTTAGGTGTCGTTAGTCTCCAGACGCCTCATCGGAAATAGGCCTCATCTCGCCTGGAAGGGAGAACTTCCTGGATTTTCTCGAGTTGTGGCAGGTGTTCTCGAGTTACGACGGGGACCTCAGGGACCCGCCCTGGTGGCCTCAGGAACGGCCAGGCCCCATGGGAGTTGCTAGGGGGCCTCTCGGGATTCCTCTCCCGTCGATACCGGGGCCAAAAACCTTGTTTGGAGTCAGGGCCGGAATCGAGGATTCCTCTCAGGGGCTGACATGGATCTTTGGGTACTTCTGGAGTCTCCCCAGGGCTGTCAGGCCTCGTCTCGAGTGGGGGCATGCACGTGCGCTTTCCTTCCAGGCTGTAGCAGCAATGTCACGCTTCCCGTGGCCTGGATCAAAGGATCTGTGGTTTTCCCTCGAGGCTTTCCCTCGAGGCTTTCACACAGGGCTGCCCACGTGCCACCGTGGTGTGAGTCGATCCTCGGAGTGAAAGATGAGCCAGTGCAGGGCAAAGAGGTTCCTCTGGAATGGACTGAGACATCTGAGGGACTCTTGGAATGGTGGTACGACCATGGAGTTCCTCTCGCCTTTCCTGTTGAGAGTGCCTCCTCTTGAGATGCGACGGGAACGCCGGGAATTCTTTCCCGTTGAAAGCAGGGAAAGGATCCCTCATCTCGAGCTACGAAGGGGAAACGGGGCTCCTCGGGATGTGGGCGGGACCATCGTGCTTCCTCTCGAGTGGACACGGGTATGTCGGTGAACTTCTTGAGTGGCAGCAAGGGTGTGAAAGACCCTTTCGAAGTTCCAGAGGTTAGGTGTCATTAGTCTCCAGACGCCTCATCGGAAATAGGCCTCATCTCGCCTGGAAGGGAGAACTTCCTGGATTTTCTCGAGTTGCGGCAGTTGCTCTCGAGTTACGACGGAGACCTCAGGGACCCGCCCTGGTGGCCTCAGGAGAGGCCAGTCCCCATGCGAGTTGCTAGGGGGCCTCTCGGGATTCCTCTCCCGTCGATACCGGGGCCAAAAACCTTGTGTGGAGTCAGGGCCGGAACCGAGGATTCCTCTCAGGGGCTGACATGGATCTTTGGGTACTTCTGGAGTCTCCCCAGGGGAGTCAGGCCTCGTCTCGAGTGGGGGCATGCACGTGCGCTTTCCTTCCAGGCTGTAGCAGCAATGTCACGCTTCCCGTCGCGTGGATCAAAGGATCTGTGGTTTTCCCTCGAGGCTTTGCCTCGAGGCTTTCCCACAGGGCTGTCCCACGTGCCACCGTGGTGTGAGTCGATCCTCGGCGTGAAAGATGATCCAGTGCAGGGCAAAGAGGTTCCTCTGGAATGGATTGAGACATCTGGGGGACTCTTGGAATGGTGGTACGACCATGGAGTTCCTCTTGCCTTTCCTGTTGAGAGTGCCTCCTCTTGAGATGCGACGGGAATGCCGGGAATTCTTTCCCGTTGAAAGCAGGGAAAGGATCCCTCATCTCGAGCTACGAGGGGGAAACGGGTCTCCTCTGGATGTGGGCGGGACCATCGTGCTTTCTCTCGAGTGGACACGGGTATGGCGGTGAACTTCTTGAGTTGCAGCAAGGGTGTGAAAGACCATTTCGAAGTTCCAGAGGTTAGGTGTCGTTAGTCTCCAGACGCCTCATCGGAAATAGGCCTCATCTCGCCTGGAAGGGAGAACTTCCTGGATTTTCTCGAGTTGTGGCAGGTGTTCTCGAGTTACGACGGGGACCTCAGGGACCCGCCCTGGTGGCCTCAGGAACGGCCAGGCCCCATGGGAGTTGCTAGGGGGCCTCTCGGGATTCCTCTCCCGTCGATACCGGGGCCAAAAACCTTGTTTGGAGTCAGGGCCGGAATCGAGGATTCCTCTCAGGGGCTGACATGGATCTTTGGGTACTTCTGGAGTCTCCCCAGGGCTGTCAGGCCTCGTCTCGAGTGGGGGCATGCACGTGCGCTTTCCTTCCAGGCTGTAGCAGCAATGTCACGCTTCCCGTGGCCTGGATCAAAGGATCTGTGGTTTTCCCTCGAGGCTTTCCCTCGAGGCTTTCACACAGGGCTGCCCACGTGCCACCGTGGTGTGAGTCGATCCTCGGAGTGAAAGATGAGCCAGTGCAGGGCAAAGAGGTTCCTCTGGAATGGACTGAGACATCTGAGGGACTCTTGGAATGGTGGTACGACCATGGAGTTCCTCTCGCCTTTCCTGTTGAGAGTGCCTCCTCTTGAGATGCGACGGGAACGCCGGGAATTCTTTCCCGTTGAAAGCAGGGAAAGGATCCCTCATCTCGAGCTACGAAGGGGAAACGGGGCTCCTCGGGATGTGGGCGGGACCATCGTGCTTCCTCTCGAGTGGACACGGGTATGTCGGTGAACTTCTTGAGTGGCAGCAAGGGTGTGAAAGACCCTTTCGAAGTTCCAGAGTTTAGGTGTCATTAGTCTCCAGACGCCTCATCGGAAATAGGCCTCATCTCGCCTGGAAGGGAGAACTTCCTGGATTTTCTCGAGTTGCGGCAGGTGTTCTCGAGTTACGACGGGGACCTCAGGGACCCGCCCTGGTGGCCTCAGGAGAGGCCAGTCCCCATGCGAGTTGCTAGGGGGCCTCTCGGGATTCCTCTCCCGTCGATACCGGGGCCAAAATCCTTGTGTGGAGTCAGGGCCGGAACCGAGGATTCCTCTCAGGGGCTGACATGGATCTTTGGGTACTTCTGGAGTCTCCCCAGGGGAGTCAGGCCTCGTCTCGAGTGGGGGCATGCACGTGCGCTTTCCTTCCAGGCTGTAGCAGCAATGTCACGCTTCGCATCGCGAGGATTAAAGGATCTGTGGTTTTCCCTCGAGGCTTTCCCTCGAGGCTTTCCCACAGGGCTGTCCCACGTGCCACCGTGGTGTGAGTCGATCCTCGGCGTGAAAGATGAGCCAGTGCAGGGCAAAGAGGTTCCTCTGGAATGGACTGAGACATCTGGGGGACTCTTGGAATGGTGGTACGACCATGGAGTTCCTCTCGCCTTTCCTGTTGAGAGTGCCTCCTCTTGAGATGCGACGGGAACGCCGGGAATTCTTTCCCGTTGAAAGCAGGGAAAGGATCCCTCATCTCGAGCTACGAGGGGGAAACGGGGCTCCTCCGGATGTGGGCGGGACCATCGTGCTTCCTCTCGAGTGGACACGGGTATGTCGGTGAACTTCTTGAGTTGCAGCAAGGGTGTGAAAGACCCTTTTGAAGTTCCAGAGGTTAGGTGTCATTAGTCTCCAGACGCCTCATCGGAAATAGGCCTCATCTCGCCTGGAAGGGAGAACTTCCTGGATTTTCTCGAGGTGCGGCAGGTGTTTTCGAGTTACGACGGGTACCACAGGGACCCGCCCTGATGGCCTCAGGAGAGGCCAGTCCCCATGCGAGTTGCTAGGGGGCCTCTCGGGATTCCTCTCCCGTCGATACCGGCGCCAAAAACCTTGTGTGGAGTCAGGGCCAGAACCGAGGATTCCTCTCAGGGGCTGACATGGATCTTTGGGTACTTCTGGAGTCTCCCCAGGGGAGTCAGGCCTCGTCTCGAGTGGGGGCATGCACGTGCGCTTTCCTTCCAGGCTGTAGCAGCAATGTCACGCTTCCCGTCGCGTGGATCAAAGGATCTGTGGTTTTCCCTCGAGGCTTTCCCTCGAGGCTTTCCCACAGGGCTGTCCCACGTGCCACCGTGGTGTGAGTCGATCCTCGGCGTGAAAGATGAGCCAGTGCAGGGCAAAGAGGTTCCTCTGGAATGGACTGAGACATCTGGGGGACTCTTGGAATGGTGGTACGACCATGGAGTTCCTCTCGCCTTTCCTGTTGAGAGTGCCTCCTCTTGAGTTGTGACGGGAACGCCGGGAATTCTTTCCCGTTGAAAGCAGGGAAAGGATCCCTCATCTCGAGCTACGAGGGGGAAACGGGGCTCCTCGGGATGTGGGCGGGACCATCGTGCTTCCTCTCGAGTGGACTAGGGTATGTCGGTGAACTTCTTGAGTTGCAGCAAGGGTGTGAAAGACCCTTTCGAAGTTCCAGAGGTTAGGTGTCATTAGTCTCCAGACGCCTCATCGGAAATAGGCCTCATCTAGCCTGGAAGGGAGAACTTCCTGGATTTTCTCGAGGTGCGGCAGGTGTTCTCGAGTTACGACGGGTACCACAGGGACCCGCCCTGATGGCCTCAGGAGAGGCCAGTCCCCATGCGAGTTGCTAGGGGGCCTCCCGGGATTCCTCTCCCGTCGATACCGGGGCCAAAAACCTTGTGTGGAGTCAGGGCCGGAACCGAGGATTCCTCTCAGGAGCTGACATGGATCTTTGGGTACTTCTGGAGTCTCCCCAGGGGAGTCAGGCCTCGTCTCGAGTGGGGGCATGCACGTGCGCTTTCCTTCCAGGCTGTAGCAGCAATGTCACGCTTCCCGTCGCGTGGATCAAAGGATCTGTGGTTTTCCCTCGAGGCTTTCCCTCGAGGCTTTCCCACAGGGCTGTCCCATGTGCCACCGTGGTGTGAGTCGATCCTCGGAGTGAAAGATGAGCCACTGCAGGGCAAAGAGGTTCCTCTGGAATGGAATGAGACATCTGGGGGACTCTTGGAATGGTGGTACGACCATGGAGTTCCTCTCGCCTTTCCTGTTGAGAGTGCCTCCTCTTGAGATGCGACGGGAACGCCGGGAATTCTTTCCCGTTGAAAGCAGGGAAAGGATCCCTCATCTCGAGCTCCGAGGGGGAAACGGGGCTCCTCTGGATGTGGGCGGGACCATCGTGCTTCCGCCCGAGTGGACACGGGTATGGCGGTGAACTTCTTGAGTTGCAGCAAGGGTGTGAAAGACCCTTTCGAAGTTCCAGAGGTTAGGTGTCATTAGTCTCCAGACGCCTCATCGGAAATAGGCCTCATCTCGCCTGGAAGGGAGAACTTCCTGGATTTTCTCGAGTTGCGGCAGGTGTTCTCGAGTTACGACGGGGACCTCAGGGACCCGCCCTGGTGGCCTCAGGAGAGGCCAGTCCCCATGCGAGTTGCTAGGGGGCCTCTCGGGATTCCTCTCCCGTCGATACCGGGGCCAAAAGCCTTGTGTGGAGTCAGGGCCGGAACGGAGCATTCCTCTCAGGGGTTACATGGATCTTTGGGTACTTCTGGAGTCTCCCCAGGGGAGTCAGGCCTCGTCTCGAGTGGGGGCATGCACGTGCGCTTTCCTTCCAGGCTGTAGCAGCAATGTCACGCTTCGCATCGCGAGGATTAAAGGATCTGTGGTTTTCCCTCGAGGCTTTCCCTCGAGGCTTTCCCACAGGGCTGTCCCACGTGCCACCGTGGTGTGAGTCGATCCTCGGCGTGAAAGATGAGCCAGTGCAGGGCAAAGAGGTTCCTCTGGAATGGACTGAGACATCTGGGGGACTCTTGGAATGGTGGTACGACCATGGAGTTCCTCTCGCCTTTCCTGTTGAGAGTGCCTCCTCTTGAGATGCGACGGGAATGCCGGGAATTCTTTCCCGTTGAAAGCAGGGAAAGGATCCCTCATCTCAAGCTACGAGGGGGAAACGTGGCTCCTCTGTATGTGGGCGGGACCATCGTGCTTTCTCTCGTGTGGAGACGGGTATGGCGGTAAACTTCTTGAGTTGCAGCAAGGGTGTGAAAGACCCTTTCGAAGTTCCGGAGGTTAGGTGTCATTAGTCTCCAGACGCCTCATCAGAAATAGGCCTCATCTCGCCTGGAAGGGAGAACTTCCTGGATTTTCTCGAGTTGCGGCAGGTGTTCTCGAGTTACGACGGGGACCTCAGGGACCCGCCCTGGTGGCCTCAGGAGAGGCCAGTCCCCATGCGAGTTGCTAGGGGGCCTCTCGGGATTCCTCTCCCGTCGATACCGGGGCCAAAAACCTTGTGTGGAGTCACGGCCGGAACCGAGGATTCCTCTCAGGGGCTGACATGGATCTTTGGGTACTTCTGGAGTCTCCCCAGGGGAGTCAGGCCTCGTCTCGAGTGGGGGCATGCACGTGTGCTTTCCTTCCAGGCTGTAGCAGCAATGTCACGCTTCCCGTCGCGTGGATCAAAGGATCTGTGGTTTTCCCTCGAGGCTTTCCCTCGAGGCTTTCCCACAGGGCTGTCCCACGTGCCACCGTGGTGTGAGTCGATCCTCGGCGTGAAAGATGAGCCAGTGCAGGGCAAAGAGGTTCCTCTGGAATGGACTGAGACATCTGGGGGACTCTTGGAATGGTGGTACGACCATGGAGTTCCTCTCGCCTTTCCTGTTGAGAGTGCCTCCTCTTGAGATGCGACGGGAACGCCGGGAATTCTTTCCCGTTGAAAGCAGGGAAAGGATCCCTCATCTCGAGCTACGAGGGGGAAACGGGGCTCCTCCGGATGTGGGCGGGACCATCGTGCTTCCTCTCGAGTGGACACGGGTATGTCGGTGAACTTCTTGAGTTGCAGCAAGGGTGTGAAAGACCCTTTTGAAGTTCCAGAGGTTAGGTGTCATTAGTCTCCAGACGCCTCATCGGAAATAGGCCTCATCTCGCCTGGAAGGGAGAACTTCCTGGATTTTCTCGAGGTGCGGCAGGTGTTTTCGAGTTACGACGGGTACCACAGGGACCCGCCCTGATGGCCTCAGGAGAGGCCAGTCCCCATGCGAGTTGCTAGGGGGCCTCTCGGGATTCCTCTCCCGTCGATACCGGCGCCAAAAACCTTGTGTGGAGTCAGGGCCAGAACCGAGGATTCCTCTCAGGGGCTGACATGGATCTTTGGGTACTTCTGGAGTCTCCCCAGGGGAGTCAGGCCTCGTCTCGAGTGGGGGCATGCACGTGCGCTTTCCTTCCAGGCTGTAGCAGCAATGTCACGCTTCCCGTCGCGTGGATCAAAGGATCTGTGGTTTTCCCTCGAGGCTTTCCCTCGAGGCTTTCCCACAGGGCTGTCCCACGTGCCACCGTGGTGTGAGTCGATCCTCGGCGTGAAAGATGAGCCAGTGCAGGGCAAAGAGGTTCCTCTGGAATGGACTGAGACATCTGGGGGACTCTTGGAATGGTGGTACGACCATGGAGTTCCTCTCGCCTTTCCTGTTGAGAGTGCCTCCTCTTGAGTTGTGACGGGAACGCCGGGAATTCTTTCCCGTTGAAAGCAGGGAAAGGATCCCTCATCTCGAGCTACGAGGGGGAAACGGGGCTCCTCGGGATGTGGGCGGGACCATCGTGCTTCCTCTCGAGTGGACTAGGGTATGTCGGTGAACTTCTTGAGTTGCAGCAAGGGTGTGAAAGACCCTTTCGAAGTTCCAGAGGTTAGGTGTCATTAGTCTCCAGACGCCTCATCGGAAATAGGCCTCATCTAGCCTGGAAGGGAGAACTTCCTGGATTTTCTCGAGGTGCGGCAGGTGTTCTCGAGTTACGACGGGTACCACAGGGACCCGCCCTGATGGCCTCAGGAGAGGCCAGTCCCCATGCGAGTTGCTAGGGGGCCTCCCGGGATTCCTCTCCCGTCGATACCGGGGCCAAAAACCTTGTGTGGAGTCAGGGCCGGAACCGAGGATTCCTCTCAGGAGCTGACATGGATCTTTGGGTACTTCTGGAGTCTCCCCAGGGGAGTCAGGCCTCGTCTCGAGTGGGGGCATGCACGTGCGCTTTCCTTCCAGGCTGTAGCAGCAATGTCACGCTTCCCGTCGCGTGGATCAAAGGATCTGTGGTTTTCCCTCGAGGCTTTCCCTCGAGGCTTTCCCACAGGGCTGTCCCATGTGCCACCGTGGTGTGAGTCGATCCTCGGAGTGAAAGATGAGCCACTGCAGGGCAAAGAGGTTCCTCTGGAATGGAATGAGACATCTGGGGGACTCTTGGAATGGTGGTACGACCATGGAGTTCCTCTCGCCTTTCCTGTTGAGAGAGCCTCCTCTTGAGATGCGACGGGAACGCCGGGAATTCTTTCCCGTTGAAAGCAGGGAAAGGATCCCTCATCTCGAGCTCCGAGGGGGAAACGGGGCTCCTCTGGATGTGGGCGGGACCATCGTGCTTCCTCCCGAGTGGACACGGGTATGGCGGTGAACTTCTTGAGTTGCAGCAAGGGTGTGAAAGACCCTTTCGAAGTTCCAGAGGTTAGGTGTCATTAGTCTCCAGACGCCTCATCGGAAATAGGCCTCATCTCGCCTGGAAGGGAGAACTTCCTGGATTTTCTCGAGTTGCGGCAGGTGTTCTCGAGTTACGACGGGGACCTCAGGGACCCGCCCTGGTGGCCTCAGGAGAGGCCAGTCCCCATGCGAGTTGCTAGGGGGCCTCTCGGGATTCCTCTCCCGTCGATACCGGGGCCAAAAGCCTTGTGTGGAGTCAGGGCCGGAACGGAGCATTCCTCTCAGGGGTTACATGGATCTTTGGGTACTTCTGGAGTCTCCCCAGGGGAGTCAGGCCTCGTCTCGAGTGGGGGCATGCACGTGCGCTTTCCTTCCAGGCTGTAGCAGCAATGTCACGCTTCGCATCGCGAGGATTAAAGGATCTGTGGTTTTCCCTCGAGGCTTTCCCTCGAGGCTTTCCCACAGGGCTGTCCCACGTGCCACCGTGGTGTGAGTCGATCCTCGGCGTGAAAGATGAGCCAGTGCAGGGCAAAGAGGTTCCTCTGGAATGGACTGAGACATCTGGGGGACTCTTGGAATGGTGGTACGACCATGGAGTTCCTCTCGCCTTTCCTGTTGAGAGTGCCTCCTCTTGAGATGCGACGGGAATGCCGGGAATTCTTTCCCGTTGAAAGCAGGGAAAGGATCCCTCATCTCAAGCTACGAGGGGGAAACGTGGCTCCTCTGTATGTGGGCGGGACCATCGTGCTTTCTCTCGTGTGGAGACGGGTATGGCGGTAAACTTCTTGAGATGCAGCAAGGGTGTGAAAGACCCTTTCGAAGTTCCGGAGGTTAGGTGTCATTAGTCTCCAGACGCCTCATCAGAAATAGGCCTCATCTCGCCTGGAAGGGAGAACTTCCTGGATTTTCTCGAGTTGCGGCAGGTGTTCTCGAGTTACGACGGGGACCTCAGGGACCCGCCCTGGTGGCCTCAGGAGAGGCCAGTCCCCATGCGAGTTGCTAGGGGGCCTCTCGGGATTCCTCTCCCGTCGATACCGGGGCCAAAAACCTTGTGTGGAGTCACGGCCGGAACCGAGGATTCCTCTCAGGGGCTGACATGGATCTTTGGGTACTTCTGGAGTCTCCCCAGGGGAGTCAGGCCTCGTCTCGAGTGGGGGCATGCACGTGTGCTTTCCTTCCAGGCTGTAGCAGCAATGTCACGCTTCCCGTCGCGTGGATCAAAGGATCTGTGGTTTTCCCTCGAGGCTTTCCCTTGAGGCTTTCCCACAGGGCTGTCCCACGTGCCACCGTGGTGTGAGTCGATCCTCGGCGTGAAAGATGAGCCAGTGCAGGGCGAAGAGGTTCCTCTGGAATGGACTGAGACATCTGGGGGACTCTTGGAATGGTGGTACGACCATGGAGTTCCTCTCGCCTTTCCTGTTGAGAGTGCCTCCTCTTGAGATGCGACGGGAACGCCGGGAATTCTTTACCGTTGAAAGCAGGGAAAGGATCCCTCATCTCGAGCTCCGAGGGGGAAATGGGGCTCCTCTGGATGTGGGCGGGACCATCGTGCTTCCTCCCGAGTGGACACGGGTATGGCGGTGAACTTCTTGAGTTGCAGCAAGGGTGTGAAAGACCCTTTCGAAGTTCCAGAGTTTAGGTGTCATTAGTCTGCAGACGCCTCATCGGAAATATGCCTCATCTCGCCTGGAAGGCAGAACTTCCTGGATTTTCTCGAGTTGCGGCAGGTGTTCTCGAGTTACGACGGGGACCTCAGGGACCCGCCCTGGTGGCCTCAGGAGAGGCCAGTCCCCATGCGAGTTGCTAGGGGGCCTATCGGGATTCCTCTCCCGTCGATACCGGGGCCAAAAGACTTGTGTGGAGTCAGGGCCGGAACCGAGCATTCCTCTCAGGGGTGACATGGATCTTTGGGTACTTCTGGAGTCTCCCCAGGGGAGTCAGGCCTCGTCTCGTGTGGGGGCATGCACGTGCGCTTTCCTTCCAGGCTGTAGCAGCAATGTCACGCTTCCCATCGCGAGGATTAAAGGATCTGTGGTTTTCCCTCGAGGCTTTCCCTCGAGGCTTTCCCACAGGGCTGTCCCACGTGCCACCTTTCTGTGAGTCGATCCTCGGCGTGAAAGATGAGCCAGTGCAGGGCAAAGACGTTCCTCTGGAATGGACTGAGACATCTGGGGGACTCTTGGAATGGTGGTACGACCATGGAGTTCCTCTCGCCTTTCCTGTTGAGAGTGCCTCCTCTTGAGCTGCGACGGGAATGCCGGGAATTCTTTCCCGTTGGAAGCAGGGAAAGGATCCCTCATCTCGAGCTCCGAGGGGGAAACGTGGCTCCTCTGTATGTGGGCGGGACCATCGTGCTTTCTCTCGTGTGGAGACGGGTATGGCGGTAAACTTCTTGAGTTGCAGCAAGGGTGTGAAAGACCCTTTCGAAGTTCCAGAGGTTAGGTGTCATTAGTCTCCAGACGCCTCATCGGAAATAGGCCTCATCTCGCCTGGAAGGGAGAACTTCCTGGATTTTCTCGAGTTGCAGCAGGTGTTCTCGAGTTACGACGGGGACCTCAGGGACCCGCCCTGGTGGCCTCAGGAGAGGCCAGTCCCCATGCAAGTTGCTAGGGGGCCTCTCGGGATACCTCTCCCGTCGATACCGGGGCCAAAAACCTTGTGTGGAGTCAGGGCTGGAACCGAGGATTCCTCTCAGGGGCTGACATGGATCTTTGGGTACTTCTGGAGTCTCCTCAGGGGAGTCAGGCCTCGTCTCGAGTGGGGGCATGCACGTGTGCTTTCCTTCCAGGCTGTAGCAGCAATGTAAAGCTTCCCGTCGCGTGCATCAAAGGATCTGTGGTTTTCCCTCGAGGCTTTCCCTCGAGGCTTTCCCACAGGGCTGTCCCACGTGCCACCGTGGTGTGAGTCGATCCTCGGCGTGAAAGATGAGCCAGTGCAGGGCAAAGAGGTTCCTCTGGAATGGACTGAGACATCTGGGGGACTCTTGGAATGGTGGTACGACCTTGGAGTTCCTCTCGCCTTTCCTGTTGAGAGTGCCTCCTCTTGAGATGCGATGGGAACGCCGGGAATTCTTTCCCGTTGAAAGCAGGGAAAGGATCCCTCATCTCGAGCTACGAGGGGGAAACGGGTCTCCTCGGGATGTGGGCAGGACCATCGCGCTTCCTCTCGAGTGGACACGGGTATGTCGGTGAACTTCTTGAGTTGCAGCAAGGGTGTGAAAGACCCTTTCGAAGTTCCAGAGGTTAGGTGTCATTAGTCTCCAGACGCCTCATCGGAAATAGGCCTCATCTAGCCTGGAAGGGAGAACTTCCTGGATTTTCTCGAGTTGCGGCAGGTGTTCTCGAGTTACGACGGGTACCACAGGGACCCGCCCTGATGGCCTCAGGAGAGGCCAGTCCCCATGCGAGTTGCTAGGGGGCCTCTCGGGATTCCTCTCCCGTCGATACCGGGGCCAAAAACCTTGTGTGGAGTCAGGGCCAGAACCGAGGATTCCTCTCAGGGGCTGACATGGATCTTTGGGTACTTCTAGAGTCTCCCCAGGGGAGTCAGGCCTGGTCTCGAGTGGGGGCATGGACGTGCGCTTTCCTTCCAGGCTGTAGCAGCAATGTCACGCTTCCCGTCGCGTGGATCAAATGATCTGTGGTTTTCTCTCGAGGCTTTCCCACAGGGCTGTCCCACGTGCCACCGTGGTGTGAGTCGATCCTCGGAGTGAAAGATGAGCCAGTGCAGGGCAAAGAGGTTCCTCTGGAATGGACTGAGACATCTGGGTGACTCTTGGAATGGTGGTACGACCATGGAGTTCCTCTCGCCTTTCCTGTTGAGAGTGCCTCCTCTTGAGATGCGACGGGATCGCTGGGAATACTTTCCCGTTGAAAGAAGGGAAAGGATCCCTCATCTCGAGCTACGAGGGGGAAACGGGGCTCCTCTGGATGTGGGCGGGACCATCGTGCTTCCTCTCGTGTGGAGACGGGTATGGCGGTAAACTTCTTGAGTTGCTGCAAGGGTGTGAAAGACCCTTTCGAAGTTCCAGAGGTTAGGTGTCATTAGTCTCCAGACGCCTCATCGGAAATAGGCCTCATCTCGCCTGGAAGGGAGAACTTCCTGGATTTTCTCGAGTTGCGGCAGGTGTTCTCGAGTTACGACGGGGACCTCAGGGACCCGCCCTGGTGGCCTCAGGAGAGGCCAGTCCCCATGCGAGTTGCTAGGGGGCCTCTCAGGATTCCTCTCCCGTCGATACCGGGGCCAAAATCCTTGTGTGGAGTCAGGGCCGGAACCGAGGATTCCTCTCAGGGGCTGACATGGATCTTTGGGTACTTCTAGAGTCTCCCCAGGAGAGTCAGGCCTCGTCTCGAGAGGGGGCATGCACGTGCGCTTTCCTTTCAGGCTGTAGCAGCAATGTCACGCTTCCCGTCGCGTGGATCAAATGATCTGTGGTTTTCCCTCGAGGCTTTCCCTTGAGGCTTTCCCACAGGGCTGTCCCACGTGCCACCGTGGTGTGAGTCGATCCTCGGCGTGAAAGATGAGCCAGTGCAGGGCAAAGGGGTTCCTCTGGAATGGACTGAGACATCTGGGGGACTCTTGGAATGGTGGTACGACCATGGAGTTCCTCTCGCCTTTCCTGTTGAGAGTGCCTCCTCTTGAGATGCGACGGGAACGCCGGGAATTCTTTCCCGTTGAAAGCAGGGAAAGGATCCCTCATCTCGAGCTCCGAGGGGGAAACGGGGCTCCTCTGGATGTGGGCGGGACCATCGTGCTTCCTCCCGAGTGGACACGGGTATGGCGGTGAACTTCTTGAGTTGCAGCAAGGGTGTGAAAGACCCTTTCGAAGTTCCAGAGGTTAGGTGTCATTAGTCTCCAGACGCCTCATCGGAAATAGGCCTCATCTCGCCTGGAAGGGAGAACTTCCTGGATTTTCTCGAGTTGCGGCAGGTGTTCTCGAGTTACGACGGGGACCTCAGGGACCCGCCCTGGTGGCCTCAGGAGAGGCCAGTCCCCATGCGAGTTGCTAGGGGGCCTCTCGGGATTCCTCTCCCGTCGATACCGGGGCCAAAAGCCTTGTGTGGAGTCAGGGCCGGAACGGAGCATTCCTCTCAGGGGTTACATGGATCTTTGGGTACTTCTGGAGTCTCCCCAGGGGAGTCAGGCCTCGTCTCGAGTGGGGGCATGCACGTGCGCTTTCCTTCCAGGCTGTAGCAGCAATGTCACGCTTCGCATCGCGAGGATTAAAGGATCTGTGGTTTTCCCTCGAGGCTTTCCCTCGAGGCTTTCCCACAGGGCTGTCCCACGTGCCACCGTGGTGTGAGTCGAACCTCGGCGTGAAAGATGAACCAGTGCAGGGCAAAGAGGTTCCTCTGGAATGGACTGAGACATCTGGGGGACTCTTGGAATGGTGGTACGACCATGGAGTTCCTCTCGCCTTTCCTGTTGAGAGTGCCTCCTCTTGAGATGCGACGGGAATGCCGGGAATTCTTTCCCGTTGAAAGCAGGGAAAGGATCCCTCATCTCAAGCTACGAGGGGGAAACGTGGCTCCTCTGTATGTGGGCGGGACCATCGTGCTTTCTCTCGTGTGGAGACGGGTATGGCGGTAAACTTCTTGAGTTGCAGCAAGGGTGTGAAAGACCCTTTCGAAGTTCCGGAGGTTAGGTGTCATTAGTCTCCAGACGCCTCATCAGAAATAGGCCTCATCTCGCCTGGAAGGGAGAACTTCCTGGATTTTCTCGAGTTGCGGCAGGTGTTCTCGAGTTACGACGGGGACCTCAGGGACCCGCCCTGGTGGCCTCAGGAGAGGCCAGTCCCCATGCGAGTTGCTAGGGGGCCTCTCGGGATTCCTCTCCCGTCGATACCGGGGCCAAAAACCTTGTGTGGAGTCACGGCCGGAACCGAGGATTCCTCTCAGGGGCTGACATGGATCTTTGGGTACTTCTGGAGTCTCCCCAGGGGAGTCAGGCCTCGTCTCGAGTGGGGGCATGCACGTGTGCTTTCCTTCCAGGCTGTAGCAGCAATGTCACGCTTCCCGTCGCGTGGATCAAAGGATCTGTGGTTTTCCCTCGAGGCTTTCCCTCGAGGCTTTCCCACAGGGCTGTCCCACGTGCCACCGTGGTGTGAGTCGATCCTCGGCGTGAAAGATGAGCCAGTGCAGGGCAAAGAGGTTCCTCTGGAATGGACTGAGACATCTGGGGGACTCTTGGAATGGTGGTACGACCATGGAGTTCCTCTCGCCTTTCCTGTTGAGAGTGCCTCCTCTTGAGATGCGACGGGAACGCCGGGAATTCTTTCCCGTTGAAAGCAGGGAAAGGATCCCTCATCTCGAGCTACGAGGGGGAAACGGGGCTCCTCCGGATGTGGGCGGGACCATCGTGCTTCCTCTCGAGTGGACACGGGTATGTCGGTGAACTTCTTGAGTTGCAGCAAGGGTGTGAAAGACCCTTTTGAAGTTCCAGAGGTTAGGTGTCATTAGTCTCCAGACGCCTCATCGGAAATAGGCCTCATCTCGCCTGGAAGGGAGAACTTCCTGGATTTTCTCGAGGTGCGGCAGGTGTTTTCGAGTTACGACGGGTACCACAGGGACCCGCCCTGATGGCCTCAGGAGAGGCCAGTCCCCATGCGAGTTGCTAGGGGGCCTCTCGGGATTCCTCTCCCGTCGATACCGGCGCCAAAAACCTTGTGTGGAGTCAGGGCCAGAACCGAGGATTCCTCTCAGGGGCTGACATGGATCTTTGGGTACTTCTGGAGTCTCCCCAGGGGAGTCAGGCCTCTTCTCGAGTGGGGGCATGCACGTGCGCTTTCCTTCCAGGCTGTAGCAGCAATGTCACGCTTCCCGTCGCGTGGATCAAAGGATCTGTGGTTTTCCCTCGAGGCTTTCCCTCGAGGCTTTCCCACAGGGCTGTCCCACGTGCCACCGTGGTGTGAGTCGATCCTCGGCGTGAAAGATGAGCCAGTGCAGGGCAAAGAGGTTCCTCTGGAATGGACTGAGACATCTGGGGGACTCTTGGAATGGTGGTACGACCATGGAGTTCCTCTCGCCTTTCCTGTTGAGAGTGCCTCCTCTTGAGTTGTGACGGGAACGCCGGGAATTCTTTCCCGTTGAAAGCAGGGAAAGGATCCCTCATCTCGAGCTACGAGGGGGAAACGGGGCTCCTCGGGATGTGGGCGGGACCATCGTGCTTCCTCTCGAGTGGACTAGGGTATGTCGGTGAACTTCTTGAGTTGCAGCAAGGGTGTGAAAGACCCTTTCGAAGTTCCAGAGGTTAGGTGTCATTAGTCTCCAGACGCCTCATCGGAAATAGGCCTCATCTAGCCTGGAAGGGAGAACTTCCTGGATTTTCTCGAGGTGCGGCAGGTGTTCTCGAGTTACGACGGGTACCACAGGGACCCGCCCTGATGGCCTCAGGAGAGGCCAGTCCCCATGCGAGTTGCTAGGGGGCCTCCCGGGATTCCTCTCCCGTCGATACCGGGGCCAAAAACCTTGTGTGGAGTCAGGGCCGGAACCGAGGATTCCTCTCAGGAGCTGACATGGATCTTTGGGTACTTCTGGAGTCTCCCCAGGGGAGTCAGGCCTCGTCTCGAGTGGGGGCATGCACGTGCGCTTTCCTTCCAGGCTGTAGCAGCAATGTCACGCTTCCCGTCGCGTGGATCAAAGGATCTGTGGTTTTCCCTCGAGGCTTTCCCTCGAGGCTTTCCCACAGGGCTGTCCCATGTGCCACCGTGGTGTGAGTCGATCCTCGGAGTGAAAGATGAGCCACTGCAGGGCAAAGAGGTTCCTCTGGAATGGAATGAGACATCTGGGGGACTCTTGGAATGGTGGTACGACCATGGAGTTCCTCTCGCCTTTCCTGTTGAGAGTGCCTCCTCTTGAGATGCGACGGGAACGCCGGGAATTCTTTCCCGTTGAAAGCAGGGAAAGGATCCCTCATCTCGAGCTCCGAGGGGGAAACGGGGCTCCTCTGGATGTGGGCGGGACCATCGTGCTTCCGCCCGAGTGGACACGGGTATGGCGGTGAACTTCTTGAGTTGCAGCAAGGGTGTGAAAGACCCTTTCGAAGTTCCAGAGGTTAGGTGTCATTAGTCTCCAGACGCCTCATCGGAAATAGGCCTCATCTCGCCTGGAAGGGAGAACTTCCTGGATTTTCTCGAGTTGCGGCAGGTGTTCTCGAGTTACGACGGGGACCTCAGGGACCCGCCCTGGTGGCCTCAGGAGAGGCCAGTCCCCATGCGAGTTGCTAGGGGGCCTCTCGGGATTCCTCTCCCGTCGATACCGGGGCCAAAAGCCTTGTGTGGAGTCAGGGCCGGAACGGAGCATTCCTCTCAGGGGTTACATGGATCTTTGGGTACTTCTGGAGTCTCCCCAGGGGAGTCAGGCCTCGTCTCGAGTGGGGGCATGCACGTGCGCTTTCCTTCCAGGCTGTAGCAGCAATGTCACGCTTCGCATCGCGAGGATTAAAGGATCTGTGGTTTTCCCTCGAGGCTTTCCCTCGAGGCTTTCCCACAGGGCTGTCCCACGTGCCACCGTGGTGTGAGTCGATCCTCGGCGTGAAAGATGAGCCAGTGCAGGGCAAAGAGGTTCCTCTGGAATGGACTGAGACATCTGGGGGACTCTTGGAATGGTGGTACGACCATGGAGTTCCTCTCGCCTTTCCTGTTGAGAGTGCCTCCTCTTGAGATGCGACGGGAATGCCGGGAATTCTTTCCCGTTGAAAGCAGGGAAAGGATCCCTCATCTCAAGCTACGAGGGGGAAACGTGGCTCCTCTGTATGTGGGCGGGACCATCGTGCTTTCTCTCGTGTGGAGACGGGTATGGCGGTAAACTTCTTGAGTTGCAGCAAGGGTGTGAAAGACCCTTTCGAAGTTCCGGAGGTTAGGTGTCATTAGTCTCCAGACGCCTCATCAGAAATAGGCCTCATCTCGCCTGGAAGGGAGAACTTCCTGGATTTTCTCGAGTTGCGGCAGGTGTTCTCGAGTTACGACGGGGACCTCAGGGACCCGCCCTGGTGGCCTCAGGAGAGGCCAGTCCCCATGCGAGTTGCTAGGGGGCCTCTCGGGATTCCTCTCCCGTCGATACCGGGGCCAAAAACCTTGTGTGGAGTCACGGCCGGAACCGAGGATTCCTCTCAGGGGCTGACATGGATCTTTGGGTACTTCTGGAGTCTCCCCAGGGGAGTCAGGCCTCGTCTCGAGTGGGGGCATGCACGTGTGCTTTCCTTCCAGGCTGTAGCAGCAATGTCACGCTTCCCGTCGCGTGGATCAAAGGATCTGTGGTTTTCCCTCGAGGCTTTCCCTCGAGGCTTTCCCACAGGGCTGTCCCACGTGCCACCGTGGTGTGAGTCGATCCTCGGCGTGAAAGATGAGCCAGTGCAGGGCAAAGAGGTTCCTCTGGAATGGACTGAGACATCTGGGGGACTCTTGGAATGGTGGTACGACCATGGAGTTCCTCTCGCCTTTCCTGTTGAGAGTGCCTCCTCTTGAGATGCGACGGGAACGCCGGGAATTCTTTCCCGTTGAAAGCAGGGAAAGGATCCCTCATCTCGAGCTACGAGGGGGAAACGGGGCTCCTCCGGATGTGGGCGGGACCATCGTGCTTCCTCTCGAGTGGACACGGGTATGTCGGTGAACTTCTTGAGTTGCAGCAAGGGTGTGAAAGACCCTTTTGAAGTTCCAGAGGTTAGGTGTCATTAGTCTCCAGACGCCTCATCGGAAATAGGCCTCATCTCGCCTGGAAGGGAGAACTTCCTGGATTTTCTCGAGGTGCGGCAGGTGTTTTCGAGTTACGACGGGTACCACAGGGACCCGCCCTGATGGCCTCAGGAGAGGCCAGTCCCCATGCGAGTTGCTAGGGGGCCTCTCGGGATTCCTCTCCCGTCGATACCGGCGCCAAAAACCTTGTGTGGAGTCAGGGCCAGAACCGAGGATTCCTCTCAGGGGCTGACATGGATCTTTGGGTACTTCTGGAGTCTCCCCAGGGGAGTCAGGCCTCGTCTCGAGTGGGGGCATGCACGTGCGCTTTCCTTCCAGGCTGTAGCAGCAATGTCACGCTTCCCGTCGCGTGGATCAAAGGATCTGTGGTTTTCCCTCGAGGCTTTCCCTCGAGGCTTTCCCACAGGGCTGTCCCACGTGCCACCGTGGTGTGAGTCGATCCTCGGCGTGAAAGATGAGCCAGTGCAGGGCAAAGAGGTTCCTCTGGAATGGACTGAGACATCTGGGGGACTCTTGGAATGGTGGTACGACCATGGAGTTCCTCTCGCCTTTCCTGTTGAGAGTGCCTCCTCTTGAGTTGTGACGGGAACGCCGGGAATTCTTTCCCGTTGAAAGCAGGGAAAGGATCCCTCATCTCGAGCTACGAGGGGGAAACGGGGCTCCTCGGGATGTGGGCGGGACCATCGTGCTTCCTCTCGAGTGGACTAGGGTATGTCGGTGAACTTCTTGAGTTGCAGCAAGGGTGTGAAAGACCCTTTCGAAGTTCCAGAGGTTAGGTGTCATTAGTCTCCAGACGCCTCATCGGAAATAGGCCTCATCTAGCCTGGAAGGGAGAACTTCCTGGATTTTCTCGAGGTGCGGCAGGTGTTCTCGAGTTACGACGGGTACCACAGGGACCCGCCCTGATGGCCTCAGGAGAGGCCAGTCCCCATGCGAGTTGCTAGGGGGCCTCCCGGGATTCCTCTCCCGTCGATACCGGGGCCAAAAACCTTGTGTGGAGTCAGGGCCGGAACCGAGGATTCCTCTCAGGAGCTGACATGGATCTTTGGGTACTTCTGGAGTCTCCCCAGGGGAGTCAGGCCTCGTCTCGAGTGGGGGCATGCACGTGCGCTTTCCTTCCAGGCTGTAGCAGCAATGTCACGCTTCCCGTCGCGTGGATCAAAGGATCTGTGGTTTTCCCTCGAGGCTTTCCCTCGAGGCTTTCCCACAGGGCTGTCCCATGTGCCACCGTGGTGTGAGTCGATCCTCGGAGTGAAAGATGAGCCACTGCAGGGCAAAGAGGTTCCTCTGGAATGGAATGAGACATCTGGGGGACTCTTGGAATGGTGGTACGACCATGGAGTTCCTCTCGCCTTTCCTGTTGAGAGTGCCTCCTCTTGAGATGCGACGGGAACGCCGGGAATTCTTTCCCGTTGAAAGCAGGGAAAGGATCCCTCATCTCGAGCTCCGAGGGGGAAACGGGGCTCCTCTGGATGTGGGCGGGACCATCGTGCTTCCTCCCGAGTGGACACGGGTATGGCGGTGAACTTCTTGAGTTGCAGCAAGGGTGTGAAAGACCCTTTCGAAGTTCCAGAGGTTAGGTGTCATTAGTCTCCAGACGCCTCATCGGAAATAGGCCTCATCTCGCCTGGAAGGGAGAACTTCCTGGATTTTCTCGAGTTGCGGCAGGTGTTCTCGAGTTACGACGGGGACCTCAGGGACCCGCCCTGGTGGCCTCAGGAGAGGCCAGTCCCCATGCGAGTTGCTAGGGGGCCTCTCGGGATTCCTCTCCCGTCGATACCGGGGCCAAAAGCCTTGTGTGGAGTCAGGGCCGGAACGGAGCATTCCTCTCAGGGGTTACATGGATCTTTGGGTACTTCTGGAGTCTCCCCAGGGGAGTCAGGCCTCGTCTCGAGTGGGGGCATGCACGTGCGCTTTCCTTCCAGGCTGTAGCAGCAATGTCACGCTTCGCATCGCGAGGATTAAAGGATCTGTGGTTTTCCCTCGAGGCTTTCCCTCGAGGCTTTCCCACAGGGCTGTCCCACGTGCCACCGTGGTGTGAGTCGATCCTCGGCGTGAAAGATGAGCCAGTGCAGGGCAAAGAGGTTCCTCTGGAATGGACTGAGACATCTGGGGGACTCTTGGAATGGTGGTACGACCATGGAGTTCCTCTCGCCTTTCCTGTTGAGAGTGCCTCCTCTTGAGATGCGACGGGAATGCCGGGAATTCTTTCCCGTTGAAAGCAGGGAAAGGATCCCTCATCTCGAGCTACGAGGGGGAAACGGGGCTCCTCTGGATGTGGGCGGGACCATCGTGCTTTCTCTCGTGTGGAGACGGGTATGGCGGTAAACTTCTTGAGTTGCAGCAAGGGTGTGAAAGACCCTTTCGAAGTTCCAGAGTTTGGGTGTCATTAGTCTCCAGACGCCTCATCGGAAATAGGCCTCATCTCGCCTGGAAGGGAGAACTTCCTGGATTTTCTCGAGTTGCGGCAGGTGTTCTCGAGTTACGACGGGGACCTCAGGGACCCGCCCTGGTGGCCTCAGGAGAGGCCAGTCCCCATGCGAGTTGCTAGGGGGCCTCTCGGGATTCCTCTCCCGTCCATACCGGGGCCAAAAACCTTGTGTGGAGTCAGGGCCAGAACCGAGGATTCCTCTCAGGGGCTGACATGGATCTTTGGGTACTTCTGGAGTCTCCCCAGGGGAGTCAGGCCTCGTCTCGAGTGGGGGCATGCACGTGTGCTTTCCTTCCAGGCTGTAGCAGCAATGTCACGCTTCCCGTCGCGTGGATCAAAGTATCTGTGGTTTTCCCTCGAGGCTTTCCCTCGAGGCTTTCCCACAGGGCTGTCCCACGTGCCACCGTGGTGTGAGTCGATCCTCGGCGTGAAAGATGAGCCAGTGCAGGGCAAAGAGGTTCCTCTGGAATGGACTGAGACATCTGGGGGACTCTTGGAATGGTGGTACGACCATGGAGTTCCTCTCGCCTTTCCTGTTGAGAGTGCCTCCTCTTGAGATGCGACGGGAACGCCGGGAATTCTTTCCCGTTGAAAGCAGGGAAAGGATCCCTCATCTCGAGCTACGAGGGGGAAACGGGGCTCCTCGGGATGTGGGCGGGACCATCGTGCTTCCTCTCGAGTGGACACGGGTATGTCGGTGAACTTCTTGAGTTGCAGCAAGGGTGTGAAAGACCCTTCCGAAGTTCCAGAGGTTAGGTGTCATTAGTCTCCAGACGCCTCATCGGAAATAGGCCTCATCTCGCCTGGAAGGGAGAACTTCCTGGATTTTCTCGAGGTGCGGCAGGTGTTTTCGAGTTACGACGGGTACCACAGGGACCCGCCATGATGGCCTCAGGAGAGGCCAGTCCCCATGCGAGTTGCTAGGGGGCCTCTCGGGATTCCTCTCCCGTCGATACCGGCGCCAAAAACCTTGTGTGGAGTCAGGGCCAGAACCGAGGATTCCTCTCAGGGGCTGACATGGATCTTTGGGTACTTCTGGAGTCTCCCCAGGGGAGTCAGGCCTCGTCTCGAGTGGGGGCATGCACGTGCGCTTTCCTTCCAGGCTGTAGCAGCAATGTCACGCTTCCCGTCGCGTGGATCAAAGGATCTGTGGTTTTCCCTCGAGGCTTTCCCTCGAGGCTTTCCCACAGGGCTGTCCCACGTGCCACCGTGGTGTGAGTCGATCCTCGGCGTGAAAGATGAGCCAGTGCAGGGCAAAGAGGTTCCTCTGGAATGGACTGAGACATCTGGGAGACTCTTGGAATGGTGGTACGACCATGGAGTTCCTCTCGCCTTTCCTGTTGAGAGTGCCTCCTCTTGAGTTGTGACGAGAACGCCGGGAATTCTTTCCCGTTGAAAGCAGGGAAAGGATCCCTCATCTCGAGCTACGAGGGGGAAACGGGGCTCCTCGGGATGTGGGCGGGACCATCGTGCTTCCTCTCGAGTGGACACGGGTATGTCGGTGAACTTCTTGAGTTGCAGCAAGGGTGTGAAAGACCCATTCGAAGTTCCAGAGGTTAGGTGTCATTAGTCTCCAGACGCCTCATCGGAAATAGGCCTCATCTCGCCTGGAAGGGAGAACTTCCTGGATTTTCTCGAGGTGCGGCAGGTGTTTTCGAGTTACGACGGGTACCACAGGGACCCGCCCTGATGGCCTCAGGAGAGGCCAGTCCCCATGCGAGTTGCTAGGGGGCCTCTCGGGATTCCTCTCCCGTCGATACCGGCGCCAAAAACCTTGTGTGGAGTCAGGGCCAGAACCGAGGATTCCTCTCAGGGGCTGACATGGATCTTTGGGTACTTCTGGAGTCTCCCCAGGGGAGTCAGGCCTCGTCTCGAGTGGGGGCATGCACGTGCGCTTTCCTTCCAGGCTGTAGCAGCAATGTCACGCTTCCCGTCGCGTGGATCAAAGGATCTGTGGTTTTCCCTCGAGGCTTTCCCTCGAGGCTTTCCCACAGGGCTGTCCCACGTGCCACCGTGGTGTGAGTCGATCCTCGGCGTGAAAGATGAGCCAGTGCAGGGCAAAGAGGTTCCTCTGGAATGGACTGAGACATCTGGGGGACTCTTGGAATGGTGGTACGACCATGGAGTTCCTCTCGCCTTTCCTGTTGAGAGTGCCTCCTCTTGAGTTGTGACGGGAACGCCGGGAATTCTTTCCCGTTGAAAGCAGGGAAAGGATCCCTCATCTCGAGCTACGAGGGGGAAACGGGGCTCCTCGGGATGTGGGCGGGACCATCGTGCTTCCTCTCGAGTGGACTAGGGTATGTCGGTGAACTTCTTGAGTTGCAGCAAGGGTGTGAAAGACCCTTTCGAAGTTCCAGAGGTTAGGTGTCATTAGTCTCCAGACGCCTCATCGGAAATAGGCCTCATCTAGCCTGGAAGGGAGAACTTCCTGGATTTTCTCGAGGTGCGGCAGGTGTTCTCGAGTTACGACGGGTACCACAGGGACCCGCCCTGATGGCCTCAGGAGAGGCCAGTCCCCATGCGAGTTGCTAGGGGGCCTCCCGGGATTCCTCTCCCGTCGATACCGGGGCCAAAAACCTTGTGTGGAGTCAGGGCCGGAACCGAGGATTCCTCTCAGGAGCTGACATGGATCTTTGGGTACTTCTGGAGTCTCCCCAGGGGAGTCAGGCCTCGTCTCGAGTGGGGGCATGCACGTGCGCTTTCCTTCCAGGCTGTAGCAGCAATGTCACGCTTCCCGTCGCGTGGATCAAAGGATCTGTGGTTTTCCCTCGAGGCTTTCCCTCGAGGCTTTCCCACAGGGCTGTCCCATGTGCCACCGTGGTGTGAGTCGATCCTCGGAGTGAAAGATGAGCCACTGCAGGGCAAAGAGGTTCCTCTGGAATGGAATGAGACATCTGGGGGACTCTTGGAATGGTGGTACGACCATGGAGTTCCTCTCGCCTTTCCTGTTGAGAGTGCCTCCTCTTGAGATGCGACGGGAACGCCGGGAATTCTTTCCCGTTGAAAGCAGGGAAAGGATCCCTCATCTCGAGCTCCGAGGGGGAAACGGGGCTCCTCTGGATGTGGGCGGGACCATCGTGCTTCCTCCCGAGTGGACACGGGTATGGCGGTGAACTTCTTGAGTTGCAGCAAGGGTGTGAAAGACCCTTTCGAAGTTCCAGAGGTTAGGTGTCATTAGTCTCCAGACGCCTCATCGGAAATAGGCCTCATCTCGCCTGGAAGGGAGAACTTCCTGGATTTTCTCGAGTTGCGGCAGGTGTTCTCGAGTTACGACGGGGACCTCAGGGACCCGCCCTGGTGGCCTCAGGAGAGGCCAGTCCCCATGCGAGTTGCTAGGGGGCCTCTCGGGATTCCTCTCCCGTCGATACCGGGGCCAAAAGCCTTGTGTGGAGTCAGGGCCGGAACGGAGCATTCCTCTCAGGGGTTACATGGATCTTTGGGTACTTCTGGAGTCTCCCCAGGGGAGTCAGGCCTCGTCTCGAGTGGGGGCATGCACGTGCGCTTTCCTTCCAGGCTGTAGCAGCAATGTCACGCTTCGCATCGCGAGGATTAAAGGATCTGTGGTTTTCCCTCGAGGCTTTCCCTCGAGGCTTTCCCACAGGGCTGTCCCACGTGCCACCGTGGTGTGAGTCGATCCTCGGCGTGAAAGATGAGCCAGTGCAGGGCAAAGAGGTTCCTCTGGAATGGACTGAGACATCTGGGGGACTCTTGGAATGGTGGTACGACCATGGAGTTCCTCTCGCCTTTCCTGTAGAGAGTGCCTCCTCTTGAGATGCGACGGGAATGCCGGGAATTCTTTCCCGTTGAAAGCAGGGAAAGGATCCCTCATCTCGAGCTACGAGGGGGAAACGGGGCTCCTCTGGATGTGGGCGGGACCATCGTGCTTTCTCTCGTGTGGAGACGGGTATGGCGGTAAACTTCTTGAGTTGCAGCAAGGGTGTGAAAGACCCTTTCGAAGTTCCAGAGTTTGGGTGTCATTAGTCTCCAGACGCCTCATCGGAAATAGGCCTCATCTCGCCTGGAAGGGAGAACTTCCTGGATTTTCTCGAGTTGCGGCAGGTGTTCTCGAGTTACGACGGGGACCTCAGGGACCCGCCCTGGTGGCCTCAGGAGAGGCCAGTCCCCATGCGAGTTGCTAGGGGGCCTCTCGGGATTCCTCTCCCGTCCATACCGGGGCCAAAAACCTTGTGTGGAGTCAGGGCCAGAACCGAGGATTCCTCTCAGGGGCTGACATGGATCTTTGGGTACTTCTGGAGTCTCCCCAGGGGAGTCAGGCCTCGTCTCGAGTGGGGGCATGCACGTGTGCTTTCCTTCCAGGCTGTAGCAGCAATGTCACGCTTCCCGTCGCGTGGATCAAAGTATCTGTGGTTTTCCCTCGAGGCTTTCCCTCGAGGCTTTCCCACAGGGCTGTCCCACGTGCCACCGTGGTGTGAGTCGATCCTCGGCGTGAAAGATGAGCCAGTGCAGGGCAAAGAGGTTCCTCTGGAATGGACTGAGACATCTGGGGGACTCTTGGAATGGTGGTACGACCATGGAGTTCCTCTCGCCTTTCCTGTTGAGAGTGCCTCCTCTTGAGATGCGACGGGAACGCCGGGAATTCTTTCCCGTTGAAAGCAGGGAAAGGATCCCTCATCTCGAGCTACGAGGGGGAAACGGGGCTCCTCGGGATGTGGGCGGGACCATCGTGCTTCCTCTCGAGTGGACACGGGTATGTCGGTGAACTTCTTGAGTTGCAGCAAGGGTGTGAAAGACCCTTCCGAAGTTCCAGAGGTTAGGTGTCATTAGTCTCCAGACGCCTCATCGGAAATAGGCCTCATCTCGCCTGGAAGGGAGAACTTCCTGGATTTTCTCGAGGTGCGGCAGGTGTTTTCGAGTTACGACGGGTACCACAGGGACCCGCCATGATGGCCTCAGGAGAGGCCAGTCCCCATGCGAGTTGCTAGGGGGCCTCTCGGGATTCCTCTCCCGTCGATACCGGGGCCAAAAACCTTGTGTGGAGTCAGGGCCAGAACCGAGGATTCCTCTCAGGGGCTGACATGGATCTTTGGGTACTTCTGGAGTCTCCCCAGGGGAGTCAGGCCTCGTCTCGAGTGGGGGCATGCACGTGCGCTTTCCTTCCAGGCTGTAGCAGCAATGTCACGCTTCCCGTCGCGTGGATCAAAGGATCTGTGGTTTTCCCTCGAGGCTTTCCCTCGAGGCTTTCCCACAGGGCTGTCCCACGTGCCACCGTGGTGTGAGTCGATCCTCGGCGTGAAAGATGAGCCAGTGCAGGGCAAAGAGGTTCCTCTGGAATGGACTGAGACATCTGGGAGACTCTTGGAATGGTGGTACGACCATGGAGTTCCTCTCGCCTTTCCTGTTGAGAGTGCCTCCTCTTGAGTTGTGACGAGAACGCCGGGAATTCTTTCCCGTTGAAAGCAGGGAAAGGATCCCTCATCTCGAGCTACGAGGGGGAAACGGGGCTCCTCGGGATGTGGGCGGGACCATCGTGCTTCCTCTCGAGTGGACACGGGTATGTCGGTGAACTTCTTGAGTTGCAGCAAGGGTGTGAAAGACCCATTCGAAGTTCCAGAGGTTAGGTGTCATTAGTCTCCAGACGCCTCATCGGAAATAGGCCTCATCTCGCCTGGAAGGGAGAACTTCCTGGATTTTCTCGAGGTGCGGCAGGTGTTCTCGAGTTACGACGGGTACCACAGGGACCCGCCCTGATGGCCTCAGGAGAGGCCAGTCCCCATGCGAGTTGCTAGGGGGCCTCTCGGGATTCCTCTCCAGTCGATACCGGGGCCAAAAACCTTGTGTGGAGTCAGGGCCAGAACCGAGGATTCCTCTCAGGGGCTGACATGGATCTTTGGGTACTTCTAGAGTCTCCCCAGGGGAGTCAGGCCTCTTCTCGAGTGGGGGCATGCAGGTGCGCTTTCCTTCCAGGCTGTAGCAGCAATGTCACGCTTCCCGTCCCGTGGATCAAATGATCTGTGGTTTTCCCTCGAGGCTTTCCCTCGAGGCTTTCCCACAGGGCTGTCCCATGTGCCACCGTGGTGTGAGTCGATCCTCGGAGTGAAAGATGAGCCAGTGCAGGGCAAAGAGGTTCCTCTGGAATGGACTGAGACATCTGGGGGACTCTTGGAATGGTGGTACGACCATGGAGTTCCTCTCGCCTTTCCTGTTGAGAGTGCCTCCTCTTGAGTTGTGACGGGAACTCCGGGAATTCTTTCCCGTTGAAAGCAGGGAAAGGATCCCTCATCTCGAGCTACGAGGGGGAAACGGGGCTCCTCGGGATGTGGACGGGACCATCGTGCTTCCTCTCGAGTGGACACGGGTATGTCGGTGAACTTCTTGAGATGCAGCAAGGGTGTGAAAGACCCTTTCGAAGTTCCAGAGGTTACGTGTCAGTCTCCAGACGCCTCATCGGAAATAGACCTCATCTCGCCTGGAAGGGAGAACTTCCTGGATTTTCTCGAGGTGCGGCAGGTGTTCTCGAGTTACGACTGGTACCACAGGGACCCGCCCTGATGGCCTCAGGAGAGGCCAGTCCCCATGCGTGTTGCTAGGGGGCCTCTCGGGATTCCTCTCCCGTCGATACTGGGGCCAAATACCTTGTGTGGTGTCAGGGCCGGAACCGACGATTCCTCTCAGGGGCTGACATGGATCTTTGGGTACTTCTGGAGTCTCCCCAGGGGAGTCAGGCCTCGTCTCGAGTGGGGGCATGCACGTGCGCTTTCCTACCAGGCTATAGCAGCAATGTCACGCTTCCCGTCGCGTGGATCAAAGTATCTGTGGTTTTCCCTCTAGGCTTTCCCTCGAGGCTTTCCCACAGGGCTGTCCCACGTGCCACCGTGGTTTGAGTCGATTCTCGGCGTGAAAGATGAGCCAGTGCAGGGCAAAGAGGTTCCTCTGGAATGGACTGAGACATCTGGGGGACTCTTGGAATGGTGGTACGACCATGGAGTTCCTCTCGCCTTTCCTGTTGAGAGTGCCTCCTCTTGAGATGCGACGGGAATGCCGGGAATTCTTTCCCGTTGAAAGCAGGGAAAGGATCCCTCATCTCGAGCTACGAGGTGGAAACGGGGCTCCTCTGGATGTGGGCGGGACCATCGTGATTTCTCTCGTGTGGAGACGGGTATGGCGGTAAACTTCTTGAGTTGCAGCAAGGGTGTGAAAGACCCTTTCGAAGTTCCAGAGGTTAGGTGTCATTAGTCTCCAGACGCCTCATCGGAAATAGGCCTCATCTCGCCTGGAAGGGAGAACTTCCTGGATTTTCTCGAGTTGCGGCAGGTGTTTTCGAGTTACGACTGGGACCTCAGGGACCCGCCCTGGTGGCCTCAGGAGAGGCCAGTCCCCATGCGAGTTGCTAGGGGGCCTCTCGGGATTCCTCTCCCGTCGATACCGGGGCCAAAAACCTTGTGTGGAGTCAGGGCCAGAACCGAGGATTCCTCTCATGGGCTGACATGGATCTTTGGGTACTTCTGGAGTCTCCCCAGGGGAGTCAGGCCTCATCTCGAGTGGGGGCATGCACGTGCGCTTTCCTTCCAGGCTGTAGCAGCAATGTCACGCTTCCCGTCGCGTGGATCAAAGGATCTGTGGTTTTCCCTCGAGGCTTTCCCTCGAGGCTTTCCCACAGGGCTGTCCCACGTGCCACCGTGGTGTGAGTCGATCCTCGGCGCGAATGATGAGCCAGTGCAGGGCAAAGAGGTTCCTCTGGAATGGACTGAGACATCTGGGGGACTCTTGGAATGGTGGTACGACCATGGAGTTCCTCTCGCCTTTCCTGTTAAGAGTGCCTCCTCTTGAGATCCGACGGGAACGCTGGGAATTCTTTCCCGTTGAAAGCAGGGAAAGGATCCCTCATCTCGAGCTACGAGGGGGAAACGGGGCTCCTCTGGATGTGGGCGGGACCATCGTGCTTCCTCTCGAGTGGAGACGGGTATGGCGGTGAACTTCTTGAGTTGCAGCAAGGGTGTGAAAGACCCTTTCGAAGTTCCAGAGTTTAGGTGTCATTAGTCTCCAGACGCCTCATCGGAAATAGGCCTCATCTCGCCTGGAAGGGAGAACTTCCTGGATTTTCTCGAGTTGGGGCAGGTGTTCTCGAGTTACGACGGGGACCTCAGGGACCCGCCCTGGTGGCCTCAGGAGAGGCCAGTCCCCATGCGAGTTGCTAGGGGGCCTCTCGGGATTCCTCTCCCGTCGATACCGGGGCCAAAAACCTTGTGTGGAGTAGGGCCAGAACCGAGGATTCCTCTCAGGGGCTGACATGGATCTTTGGGTACTTCTGGAGTCTCCCCAGGGGAGTCAGGCCTCGTCTCGAGTGGGGGCATGCACGTGCGCTTTCCTTCCAGGCTGTAGCAGCAATGTCACGCTTCCCGTCGCGTGGATCAAATGATCTGTGGTTTTCCCTCGAGGCTTTCCCTCGAGGCTTTCCCACAGGGCTGTCCCACGTGCCACCGTGGTGTGAGTCGATCCTCGGCGTGAAAGATGAGCCAGTGCAGGGCAAAGGGGTTCCTCTGGAATGGACTGAGACATCTGGGGGACTCTTGGAATGGTGGTACGACCATGGAGTTCCTCTCGCCTTTCCTGTTGAGAGTGCCTCCTCTTGAGATGCGACGGGAACGCCGGGAATTCTTTCCCGTTGAAAGCAGGGAAAGGATCCCTCATCTCGAGCTACGAGGGGGAAACGGGGCTCCTCTGGATGTGGGCGGGACCATCGTGCTTCCTCCCGAGTGGACACGGGTATGGCGGTGAACTTCTTTAGTTGCAGCAAGGGTGTGAAAGACCCTTTCGAAGTTCCAGAGGTTAGGTGTCATTAGTCTCCAGACGCCTCATCGGAAATAGGCCTCATCTCGCCTGGAAGGGAGAACTTCCTGGATTTTCTCGAGTTGCGGCAGGTGTTCTCGAGTTACGACGGGGACCTCAGGGACCCGCCCTGGTGGCCTCAGGAGAGGCCAGTCCCCATGCGAGTTGCTAGGGGGCCTCTCGGGATTCCTCTCCCGTCGATACCGGGGCCAAAAGCCTTGTGTGGAGTCAGGGCCGGAACCGAGCATTCCTCTCAGGGGTGACATGGATCTTTGGGTACTTCTGGAGTCTCCCCAGGGGAGTCAGGCCTCGTCTCGAGTGGGGGCATGCACGTGCGCTTTCCTTCCAGGCTGTAGCAGCAATGTCACGCTTCCCGTCGCGTGGATCAAATGATCTGTGGTTTTCCCTCGAGGCTTTCCCTCGAGGCTTTCCCACAGGGCTGTCCCACGTGCCACCGTGGTGTGAGTCGATCCTCGGCGTGAAAGATGAGCCAGTGCAGGGCAAAGGGGTTCCTCTGGAATGGACTGAGACATCTGGGGGACTCTTGGAATGGTGGTACGACCATGGAGTTCCTCTCGCCTTTCCTGTTGAGAGTGCCTCCTCTTGAGATGCGACGGGAACGCCGGGAATTCTTTCCCGTTGAAAGCAGGGAAAGGATCCCTCATCTCGAGCTACGAGGGGGAAACGGGGCTCCTCTGGATGTGGGCGGGACCATCGTGCTTCCTCCCGAGTGGACACGGGTATGGCGGTGAACTTCTTTAGTTGCAGCAAGGGTGTGAAAGACCCTTTCGAAGTTCCAGAGGTTAGGTGTCATTAGTCTCCAGACGCCTCATCGGAAATAGGCCTCATCTCGCCTGGAAGGGAGAACTTCCTGGATTTTCTCGAGTTGCGGCAGGTGTTCTCGAGTTACGACGGGGACCTCAGGGACCCGCCCTGGTGGCCTCAGTAGAGGCCAGTCCCCATGCGAGTTGCTAGGGGGCCTCTCGGGATTCCTCTCCCGTCGATACCGGGGCCAAAAGCCTTGTGTGGAGTCAGGGCCGGAACCGAGCATTCCTCTCAGGGGTTACATGGATCTTTGGGTACTTCTGGAGTCTCCCCAGGGGAGTCAGGCCTCCTCTCGAGTGGGGGCATGCACGTGCGCTTTCCTTCCAGGCTGTAGCAGCAATGTCACGCTTCCCATCGCGAGGATTAAAGGATCTGTGGTTTTCCCTCGAGGCTTTCCCTCGAGGCTTTCCCACAGGGCTGTCCCACGTGCCACCTTTCTGTGAGTCGATCCTCGCCGTGAAAGATGAGCCAGTGCAGGGCAAAGAGGTTCCTCTGGAATGGACTGAGACATCTGGGGGTCTCTTGGAATGGTGGTACGACCATGGAGTTCCTCTCGCCTTTCCTGTTGAGAGTGCCTCCTCTTGAGCTGCGACGGGAATGCCGGGAATTCTTTCCCGTTGGAAGCAGGGAAAGGATCCCTCATCTCGAGCTCCGAGGGGGAAACGTGGCTCCTCTGTATGTGGGCGGGACCATCGTGCTTTCTCTCGTGTGGAGACGGGTATGGCGGTAAACTTCTTGAGTTGCAGCAAGGGTGTGAAAGACCCTTTCGAAGTTCCAGAGGTTAGGTGTCATTAGTCTCCAGACGCCTCATCGGAAATAGGCCTCATCTCGCCTGGAAGGGAGAACTTCCTGGATTTTCTCGAGTTGCAGCAGGTGTTCTCGAGTTACGACGGGGACCTCAGGGACCCGCCCTGGTGGCCTCAGGAGAGGCCAGTCCCCATGCAAGTTGCTAGGGGGCCTCTCGGGATTCCTCTCCCGTCGATACCGGGGCCAAAAACCTTGTGTGGAGTCAGGGCCGGAACCGAGGATTCCTCTCAGGGGCTGACATGGATCTTTGGGTACTTCTGGAATCTCCCCAGGGGAGTCAGGCCTCGTCTCGAGTGGGGGCATGCACGTGCGCTTTCCTTCCAGGCTGTAGCAGCAATGTCACGCTTCCCGTCGCGTGGATCAAATGATCTGTGGTTTTCCCTCGAGGCTTTCCCGCGAGGCTTTCCCACAGGGCTGTCCCACGTGCCACCGTGGTGTGAGTCGATCCTCGGCGTGAAAGATGAGCCAGTGCAGGGCAAAGGGGTTCCTCTGGAATGGACTGAGACATCTGGGGGACTCTTGGAATGGTGGTACGACCATGGAGTTCCTCTCGCCTTTCCTGTTGAGAGTGCCTCCTCTTGAGATGCGACGGGAACGCCGGGAATTCTTTCCCGTTGAAAGCAGGGAAAGGATCCCTCATCTCGAGCTCCGAGGGGGAAACGGGGCTCCTCTGGATGTGGGCGGGACCATCGTGCTTCCTCCCGAGTGGACACGGGTATGGCGGTGAACTTCTTTAGTTGCAGCAAGGGTGTGAAAGACCCTTTCGAAGTTCCAGAGGTTAGGTGTCATTAGTCTCCAGACGCCTCATCGGAAATAGGCCTCATCTCGCCTGGAAGGCAGAACTTCCTGGATTTTCTCGAGTTGCGGCAGGTGTTCTCGAGTTACGACGGGGACCTCAGGGACCCGCCCTGGTGGCCTCAGTAGAGGCCAGTCCCCATGCGAGTTGCTAGGGGGCCTCTCGGGATTCCTCTCCCGTCGATACCGGGGCCAAAAGCCTTGTGTGGAGTCAGGGCCGGAACCGAGCATTCCTCTCAGGGGTTACATGGATCTTTGGGTACTTCTGGAGTCTCCCCAGGGGAGTCAGGCCTCGTCTCGAGTGGGGGCATGCACGTGCGCTTTCCTTCCAGGCTGTAGCAGCAATGTCACGCTTCCCATCACGAGGATTAAAGGATCTGTGGTTTTCCCTCGAGGCTTTCCCTCGAGGCTTTCCCACAGGGCTGTCCCACGTGCCACCTTTCTGTGAGTCGATCCTCGGCGTGAAAGATGAGCCAGTGCAGGGCAAAGAGGTTCCTCTGGAATGGACTGAGACATCTGGGGGACTCTTGGAATGGTGGTACGACCATGGAGTTCCTCTCGCCTTTCCTGTTGAGAGTGCCTCCTCTTGAGCTGCGACGGGAATGCCGGGAATTCTTTCCCGTTGGAAGCAGGGAAAGGATCCCTCATCTCGAGCTCCGAGGGGGAAACGTGGCTCCTCTGGATGTGGGTGGGACCATCGTGCTTCCTCTCGAGTGGAGACGGGTATGGCGGTGAACTTCTTGAGTTGCAGCAAGGGTGTGAAAGACCCTTTCGAAGTTCCAGAGGTTGGGTGTCATTAGTCTCCAGACGCCTCATCGGAAATAGGCCTCATCTCGCCTGGAAGGGAGAACTTCCTGGATTTTCTCGAGTTGCGGCAGGTGTTCTCGAGTTACGACGGGGACCTCAGGGACCCGCCCTGGTGGCCTCAGGAGAGGCCAGTCCCCATGCGAGGTGCTAGGGGGCCTCTCGGGATTCCTCTCCCGTCGATACCGGGGCCAAAAACCTTGTGTGGAGTCAGGGCCGGAAACGAGGATTCCTCTCAGGGGCTGACATGGATCTTTGGGTACTTCTGGAGTCTCCCCAGGGGAGTCAGGCCTCGTCTCGAGTGGGGGCATGCACGTGCGCTTTCCTTCCAGGCTGTAGCAGCAATGTCACGCTTCCCGTCGCGTGGATCAAAGGATCTGTGGTTTTCCCTCGAGGCTTTCCCTCGAGGCTTTCCCACAGGGTTGCCCCACGTGCCACCGTGGTGTGAGTCGATCCTCGGCGTGAGAGATGAGCCAGTGAGGGCAAAGAGGTTCCTCTGGAATGGACTGAGACATCTGGGGGACTCTTGGAATGGTGGTACGACCATGGAGTTCCTCTCGCCTTTCCTGTTGAGAGTGCCTCCTCTTGAGATGCGACGGGAACGCCGGGAATTTTTTCCCGTTGAAAGCAGGGAAAGGATCCCTCATCTCGAGCCACGAGGGGGAAACGGGGCTCCTCTGGATGTGGGCGGAACCATCGTGCTTCCTCTCGAGTGGAGACGGGTATGGCGGTGAACTTCTTGAGTTGCAGCAAGGTTGTGAAAGACCCTTTCGAAGTTCCAGAGGTTAGGTGTCATTAGTCTCCAGACGCCTCATCGGAAATAGGCCTCATCTCGCCTGGAAGGGAGAACTTCCTGGATTTTCTCGAATTGCGGCAGGTGTTCTCGAGTTACGACGGGGACCTCAGGGACCCGCCCTGGTGGCCTCAGGAGAGGCCAGTCCCCATGCGAGGTGCTAGGGGGCCTATCGGGATTCCTCTCCCGTCGATACCGGGACCAAAAACCTTGTGTGCAGTCAGGGCCGGAACCGAGGATTCCTCTCAGGGGCTGACATGGATCTTTGGGTACTTCTGGAGTATCCCCAGGGGAGTCAAGCCTCGTCTCGAGTGGGGGCATGCACGTGCGCTTTCCTTCCAGGCTGTAGCAGCAATGTCACGCTTCCCGTCGCGTGGATCAAAGGATCTGTGGTTTTCCCTCGAGGCTTTCCCACAGGGCTGTCCCACGTGCCACCGTGGTGTGAGTCGATCCTCGGCGTGAAAGATGAGCCAGTGCAGGGCAAAGAGGTTCCTCTGGAATGGACTGAGACATCTGGGGGACTCTTGGAATGGTGGTACGACCATGGAGTTCCTCTCGCCTTTCCTGTTGAGAGTGCCTCCTCTTGAGATGCGATGGGAACGCCGGGAATTCTTTCCCGTTGAAAGCAGGGAAAGGATCCCTCATCTCGAGCTACGAGGGGGAAACGGGGCTCCTCTGGATGTGGGCGGGACCATCGTGCTTCCTCTCGAGTGGAGACGGGTATGGCGGTGAACTTCTTGAGTTGCAGCAAGGGTGTGAAAGGCCCTTTCGAATTTCCAGAGGTTAGGTGTCATTAGTCTCCAGACGACTCATCGGAAATAGGCCTCATCTCGCCTGGAAGGGAGAACTTCCTGGATTTTCTCGAGTTGCGGCAGGTGTTCTCGAGTTACGACGGGGACCTCAGGGACCCGCCCTGGTGGCCTCAGGAGAGGCCAGTCCCCATGCGAGGTGCTAGGGGGCCTCTCGGGATTCCTCTCCCGTCGATACCGGGGCCAAAAACCTTGTGTGGAGTCAGGGCCGGAACCGAGGATTCCTCTCAGGGACTGACATGGATGTTTGGGTACTTCTGGAGTCTCCCCAGGGGAGTCAGGCCTCGTCTCGAGTGGGGGCATGCACGTGCGCTTTCCTTCCAGGCTGTAGCAGCAATGTCACGCTTCCCGTCGCGTGGATCAAAGGATCTGTGGTTTTCCCTCGAGGCTTTCCCACAGGGTTGTCCCACGTGCCACCGTGGTGTGAGTCGATCCTCGGCGTGAAAGATGAGCCAGTGCAGGGCAAAGAGGTTCCTCTGGAATGGACTGAGACATCTGGGGGACTCTTGGAATGGTGGTACGACCATGGAGTTCCTCTCGCCTTTCCTGTTGAGAGTGCCTCCTCTTGAGATGCGACGGGAACGCCGGGAATTCTTTCCCGTTGAAAGCAGGGAAAGGATCGCTCATCTTGAGCTACGAGGGGGAAACGGGGCTCCTCTGGATGTGGGCGGGACCATCGTGCTTCCTCTCGAGTGGAGACGGGTATGGCGGTGAACTTCTTGAGTTGCAGCAAGGGTGTGAAAGACCCTTTCGAAGTTCGAGAGGTTAGGTGTCATTAGTCTCCAGACGCCTCATCGGAAATAGGCCTCATCTCGCCTGGAAGGGAGAACTTCCTGGATTTTCTCGAGTTGCGGCAGGTGTTCTCGAGTTACGACGGGGACCTCAGGGACCCGCCCTGGTGGCCTCAGGAGAGGCCAGTCCCCATGCGAGGTGCTAGGGGGCCTCTCGGGATTCCTCTCCCGTCGATACCGGGGCCAAAAACCTTTTTTGCAGTCAGGGCCGGAACCGAGGATTCCTCTCAGGGGCTTATATGGATCTTTGGGTACTTCTGGAGTCTCCCCACGGGAGTCAGGCCTCGTCTCGAGTGGGGGCATGCACGTGCGCTTTCCTTCCAGGCTGTAGCAGCAATGTCACGCTTCCCGTGGCGTGGATCAAAGGATCTGTGGTTTTCCCTCGAGGCTTTCCCTCGAGGCTTTCCCACAGGGCTGTCCTACGTGCCTCCGTGGTGTGAGTCGACCCTCGGCGTGAAAGATGAGCCAGTGCAGGGCAAAGAGGTTCCTCTGGAATGGACTGAGTCATCTGGGGGACTCTTGGAATGGTGGTACGACCATGGAGTTCCTCTCGCCTTTCCTGTTGAGAGTGCCTCCTCTTGAGATGCGACGGGAACGCCGGGAATTCTTTCCCGTTGAAAGCAGGGAAAGGATCCCTCATCTCGAGCTACGAGGGGGAAACGGGGCTCCTCTGGATGTGGGCGGGACCATCGTGCTTCCTCTCGAGTGGAGACGGGTATGGCGGTGAACTTCTTGAGTTGCAGCAAGGGTGTGAAAGACCCTTTCGAAGTTCCAGAGGTTAGGTGTCATTAGTCTCCAGACGCCTCATCGGAAATAGGCCTCATCTCGCCTGCAAGGGAGAACTTCCTGGATTTTCTCGAGTTGCGGCAGGTGTTCTCGAGTTACGACGGGGACCTCAGGGAGCCGCCCTGGTGGCCTCAGGAGAGGCCAGTCCCCATGCGAGTTGCTAGGGGGCCTCTCGGGATTCCTCTCCCGTCGATACCGGGGCCAAAAACCTTGTGTGGAGTCAGGGCCTGAACCGAGGATTCCTCTCAGGGGTGACATGTATCTTTGGGTACTTCTGGAGTCTCCCCAGGGGAGTCAGGCCTCGTCTCGAGTGGGGGCATGCACGTGCGCTTTCCTTCCAGGCTGTAGCAGCAATGTCACGCTTCCCGTCGAGTGGATCAAAGGATCTGTGGTTTTCCCTCGAGGCTTTCCCTCGAGGCTTTCCCACAAGGCTGTCCCACGTGCCACCGTGGTGTGAGTCGATCCTCGGCGTGAAAGATGAGCCAGTGCAGGGCAAAGAGGTTCCTCTGGAATGGACTGAGACATCTGGGGGACTCTTGGAATGGTGGTACGACCATGGAGTTCCTCTCGCCTTTCCTGTTGAGAGTGCCTCCTCTTGAGATGCGACGGGAACGCTGGGAATTCTTTCCCGTTGAAAGCAGGGAAAGGATCCCTCATCTCGAGCTACGAGGGGGAAACGGGGCTCCTCTGGATGTGGGCGGGACCATCGTGCTTCCTCTCGAGTGGAGACGGGTATGGCGGTGTACTTCTTGAGTTGCAGCAAGGGTGTGAAAGACCCTTTCGAAATTCCAGAGGTTAGGTGTCATTAGTCTCCAGACGCCTCATCGGAAATAGGCCTCATCTCACCTGGAAGGGAGAACTTCCTGGATTTTCTCGAGTTGCGGCAGGTGTTCTCGAGTTACGACGGGGACCTCAGGGACCCGCCCTGGTGGCCTCAGGAGAGGCCAGTCCCCATGCGAGTTGCTAGGGGGCCTCTCGGGATTCCTCTCCTGTCGATACCGGGGCCAATAACCTTGTGTGGAGTCAGGGCCCGAACCGAGGATTCCTCTCAGGGGCTGACATGGATCTTTGAGTACTTCTGGAGTCTCCCCAGGGGAGTCAGGCCTCGTCTCGAGTGGGGGCATGCACGTGCGCTTTCCTTCCAGACTGTAGCAGCAATGTCACACTTCCCGTCGCGTGGATCAAAGGATCTGTGGTTTTCCCTCGAGGCTTTCCCTCGAGGCTTTCCCACAGGGCTGTCCCACGTGCCACCGTGGTGTGAGTCGATCCTCGGCGTGAAAGATGAGCCAGTGCAGGGCAAAGAGGTTCCTCTGGAATGGACTGAGACATCTGGGGGACTCTTGGAATGGTGGTACGACCATGGAGTTCCTCTCGCCTTTCCTGTTGAGAGTGCCTCCTCTTGAGATGCGACGGGAACGCCGGGAATTCTTTCCCGTTGAAAGCAGGGAAAGGATCCCTCATCTCGATCTCCGAGGGGGAAACGGGGCTCCTCTGGATGTGGGCGGGACCATCGTGCTTCCTCTCGAGTGGAGACGGGTATGGCGGTGAACTTCTTGAGTTGCAGAAAGGGTGTGAAAGACCCTTTCGAAATTCCAGAGGTTAGGTGTCATTAGTCTCCAGACGCCTCATCGGAAATAGGCCTCATCTCGCCTGGAATGGAGAACTTCCTGGATTTTCTCGAGTTGCGGCAGGTGTTCTCGAGTTACGACGGGGACCTCAGGGACCCGCCCTGGTGGCCTAAGGAGAGGCCAGTCCCCATGCGAGTTGCTAGGGGGCCTCTCGGGATTCCTCTCCCGTCGATACCGGGGCCAAGAACCTTGTGTGGAGTCAGGGCCCGAACCGAGGATTCCTCTCAGGGGCTGACATGGATCTTTGGGTACTTCTGGAGTCTCCCCAGGGGAGTCAGGCCTCGTCTCGAGTGGGGGCATGCACGTGTGCTTTCCTTCCAGGCTGTAGCAGCAATGTCACGCTTCCCGTCGCGTGGATCAAAGGATCTGTGGTTTTCCCTCGAGGCTTTCCCTCGAGGCTTTCCCACAGGGCTGTCCCACGTGCCACCGTGGTGTGAGTCGATCCTCGGCGTGAAAAATGAGCCAGTGCAGGGCAAAGAGGTTCCTCTGGAATGGACTGAGACATCTGGGGGACTCTTGGAATGGTGGTACGACCATGGAGTTCCTCTCGCCTTTCCTGTTGAGAGTGCCTCCTCTTGAGATGCGACGGGAACGCCGGGAATTCTTTCCCGTTGAAAGCAGGGAAAGGATCCCTCATCTCGAGCTCCGAGGGGGAAACGGGGCTCCTCTGGATGTGGGCGGGACCATCGTGCTTCCTCTCGAGTGGAGACGGGTATGGCGGTGTACTTCTTGAGTTGCAGCAAGGGTGTGAAAGACCCTTTCGAAGTTCCAGAGGTTAGGTGTCATTAGTCTCCAGACGCCTCATCGGAAATAGGCCTCATCTCGCCTGGAAGGGAGAACTTCCTGGATTTTCTCGAGTTTCGGCAGGTGTACTCGAGTTACGACGAGGACCTCAGGGACACGCCCTGGTGGCCTCAGGAGAGGCCAGTCCCCATGCGAGTTGCTAGGGGGCCTCTCGGGATTCCTCTCCCGTCGATACCGGGGCCAAAAACCTTGTGTGGAGTCAGGGCCGGGACCGAGGATTCCTCTCAGGGGTGACATGGATCTTTGGGTACTTCTGGAGTCTCCCCAGGGGAGTCAGGCCTCCTCTCGAGTGGGGCCATGCACGTGCGCTTTCCTACCAGGCTGTAGCAGCAATGTCACGCTTCCCGTCGCGTGGATCAAAGGATCTGTGGTTTTCCCTCGAGGCTTTCCCTCGAGGCTTTCCCACAGGGCTGTCCCACGTGCCACCGTGGTGTGAGTCGATCCTCGGCGTGAAAGATGAGCCAGTGCAGGGCAAAGAGGTTCCTCTGGAATGGACTGAGACATCTGGGGGAGTCTTGGAATGGTGGTACGACCATGGAGTTCCTCTCGCCTTTCCTGTTGAGAGTGCCTCCTCTTGAGATGCGACGGGAACGCCGGGAATTCTTTCCCGTTGAAAGCAGGGAAAGAATCCCTCATCTCGAGCTCCGAGGGGGAAACGGGGCTCCTCTGGATGTGGGCGGGACCATCGTACTTCCTCTCGAGTGGAGACGGGTATGGCGGTGAACTTCTTGAGTTGCAGCAAGGGTGTGAAAGACCCTTTCGAAGTTCCAGAGGTTAGGTGTCATTAGTCTCCAGACGCCTCATCGGAAATAGGCCTCATCTCGCCTGGAAGAGAGAACTTCCTGGATTTTCTTGAGTTGCGGCAGGTGTTCTCGTGTTACGACGGGGACCTCAGGGACCCGCCCGGGTGGCCTCAAGAGAGGCCAGTCCCCATGCGAGTTGCTAGGGGGCCTCTCGGGATTCCTCTCCCGTCGATACCGGGGCCAAAAACCTTGTGTGGATTCAGGGCCGGGACCGAGGATTCCTCTCAGGGGTGACAAGGATCTTTGGGTACTTCTGGAGTCTCCCCAGGGGAGTCAGGCCTCCTCTCGAGTGGGGGCATGCACGTGCACTTTCCTTCCAGGCTGTAGCAGCAATGTCACGCTTCCCGTCGCGTGGATCAAAGGATCTGTGGTTTTCCCTCGAGGCTTTCCCTCGAGGCTTTCCCACAGGGCTGTCCCACGTGCCACCGTGGTGTGAGTCGATCCTCGGCGTGAAAGATGAGCCAGTGCAGGGCAAAGAGGTTCCTCTGGAATGGACTGAGTCATCTGGGGGACTCTTGGAATGGTGGTACGACCATGGAGTTCCTCTCGCCTTTCCTGTTGAGAGTGCCTCCTCTTGAGATGCGACGGGAACGCCGGGAATTCTTTCCCGTTGAAAGCAGGGAAAGGATCCCTCATCTCGAGCTCCGAGGGGGAAACGGGGCTCCTCTGGATGTGGGCGGGACCATCGTGCTTCCTCTCGAGTGGAGACGGGTATGGCGGTGAACTTCTTGAGTTGCAGCAAGGGTGTGAAAGACCCTTTCGAAATTCCAGAGGTTAGGTGTCATTAGTCTCCAGACGCCTCATCGGAAATAGGCCTCATCTCGCCTGGAAGGGAGAACTTCCTGGATTTTCTCGAGTTACGGCAGGTGTTCTCGAGTTACGACGGGGACCTCAGGGACCCGCCCTGGTGGCCTAAGGAGAGGCCAGTCCCCATGCGAGTTGCTAGGGGGCCTCTCGGGATTCCTCTCCCGTCGATACCGGGGCCAAAAACCTTGTGTGGAGTCAGGGCCCGAACCGAGGATTCCTCTCAGGGGCTGACATGGATCTTTGGGTACTTCTGGAGTCTCCCCAGGGGAGTCAGGCCTCGTCTCGAGTGGGGGCATGCACGTGTGCTTTCCTTCCAGGCTGTAGCAGCAATGTCACGCTTCCCGTCGCGTGGATCAAAGGATCTGTGGTTTTCCCTCGAGGCTTTCCCTCGAGGCTTTCCCACAGGGCTGTCCCACGTGCCACCGTGGTGTGAGTCGATCCTCGGCGTGAAAAATGAGCCAGTGCAGGGCAAAGAGTTTCCTCTGGAATGGACTGAGACATCTGGGGGACTCTTGGAATGGTGGTACGACCATGGAGTTCCTCTCGCCTTTCCTGTTGAGAGTGCCTCCTCTTGAGATGCGACGGGAACGCCGGGAATTCTTTCCCGTTGAAAGCAGGGAAAGGATCCCTCATCTCGAGCTCCGAGGGGGAAACGGGGCTCCTCTGGATGTGGGCGGGACCATCGTGCTTCCTCTCGAGTGGAGACGGGTATGGCGGTGAACTTCTTGAGTTGCAGCAAGGGTGTGAAAGACCCTTTCGAAGTTCCAGAGGTTAGGTGTCATTAGTCTCCAGACGCCTCATTGGAAATAGGCCTCATCTCGCCTGGAAGGGAGAACATCCTGGATTTTCGCGAGTTGCGGCAGGTGTTCTCGAGTTACGACGGGGACCTCAGGGACCCGCCCTGGTGGCCTCCGGAGAGGCCAGTCCCCATGCGAGTTGCTAGGGGGCCTCTCAGTATTCCACTCCTGTCGATACCGGGGCCAAAAACCTTGTTTGGAGTCAGGGCCGGAACCGAGGATTCGTCTCAGGGGCTGACATGGATCTTTGGGTATTTCTGGAGTCTCCCCACTGGAGTCAGGCCTCGTTTCGAGTGGGGGCATGCACGAGCGCTTTTCTTCCAGGCTGTAGCAGCAATGTCACGCTTACCTTCGCGTGGATCAAAGGATCTGTGGTTTTCCCTCGAGGCTTTCCCTCGAGGCTTTCCCACAGGGCTGTCCCACTTGCCACCGTGGTGTGAGTCGATCCTCGGCGTGAAAGATGAGCCAGTGCAGGGCAAAGAGGTTCCTCTGGAATGGACTGAGACATCTGGGGGATTCTTGGAATGGTGGTACGACCATAGAGTTACTCTCGCCTTTCCTGTTGAGAGTGCCTCCTCTTGAGATGCGAGGGGAATGCCGGGAATTCTTTCCCGTTGAAAGCAGGGAAAGGATCCCACATCTCGAGCTACGAGGGGGAAACGGGGCTCCTCTGGATATGGGCGGGACCATCGTGCTTCCTCTCGAGTGGAGACGGGTATGGCGGTGAACTTCTTGAGTTGCAGCAAGGGTGTGAAAGACCCTTTCGAAGTTCCAGAGGTTAGGTGTCATTAGTCTCCAGACGCCTCATTGGAAATAGGCCTCATCTCGCCTGGAAGGGAGAACTTGCTGGATTTTCTCGAGTTGCGGCAGGTGTTCTCGAGTTACGACGGGGACCTCAGGGACCCGCCCTGATGGCCTCAGGAAAGGCCAGTCCCCATGCGAGTTGCTAGGGGGCCTCTCAGGATTCCTCTCCCGTCGATACCGGGGACAAAAACCTTGTGTGAAGTCAGGGCCGGAACCGGGGATTCCTCTCAGGGGCTGACATGGATCTTTGGGTACTTCTGGAGTCTCCCCAGGGGAGTCAGGCCTGGTTTCGAGTGGGGGCATGCACGTGTGCTTTCCTTCCAGGCTGTAGCAGCAATGTCACACTTCCCGTCGCGTGGATCAAAGGATCTGTGGTTTTCCCTCGAGGCTTTCCCTCGAGGCTTTGCCACAGGGCTGTCCCACGTGCCACCGTGGTGTGAGTCGATCCTCGGCGTGAAAGATGAGCCAGTGCAGGGCAAAGAGGTTCCTCTGGAATGGACTGAGACATCTGGGGGACTCTTGGAATGGTGGTACGACCATGGAGTTCCTCTCGCCTTTCCTGTTGAGAGTGCCTCCTCTTGAGATGCGACAGGAACGCCGGGAATTCTTTCCCGTTGAAAGCACGGAAAGGATCCCTCATCTCGAGCTACGAGGGGGAAACGGGGCTCCTCTGGATGTGGGCGGGACCATCGTGCTTCCTCTCGAGTGGAGACGGGTATGGCGGTGAACTACTTGAGTTGCAGCAAGGGTGTGAAAGACCCTTTCGAAGTTCCATAGTTTAGGTGTCATTAGTCTCTAGACGCCTCATCGGAAATAGGCCTCATCTCGCCTGGAAGGGAGAACTTCCTGGATTTTCTCGAGTTGCGGCAGGTGATCTCGAGTTACGATGGGGACCTCAGGGACCCGCCCTGGTGGCCTCAGGAGAGGCCAGTCCCCAAGCGAGTTGCTAGGGGGCCTCTCGGGATTTCTCTCCCGTCGATACCCGGGCCAAATCCTTGTGTGGAGTCAGGGCCGGAAACGAGGATTCCTCTCAGGGGCTGACATGGATCTTTGGGTACTTCTGGAGTCTCCCCAGGGGAGTCAGGCCTCGTCTCGAGTGGGGGCATGCACGTGCGCTTTCCCTCCAGGCTGAAGCAGCAATGTCACGCTTCCCGTCGCGTGGATCAAAGGATCTGTGGTTTTCCCTCGAGGCTTTCCGTCGAGGCTTTCCCACAGGGCTGTCCCACGTGCCACCGTGGTGTGAGTCGATCCTCGGCGTGAAAGCTGAGCCAGTGCAGGGCAAAGAGCTTCCTCTCGAATGGACTGAGACATCTGGGGGACTCTTGGAATGGTGGTACGACCATGGAGTTCCTCTCGCCTTTCCTGTTGAGAGTGCCTCCTCTTGAGATGCGACGGGAACGCCGGGAATTCTTTCCTGTTGAAAGCAGGGAAAGGATCGCTCATCTCGAGCTACGAGGGGGAAACGGGGCTCCTCTGGATGTGGGCGGGACCATCGTGCTTCCTCTCGAGTGGAGACGGGTATGGCGGTGAACTTCTTGAGTTGCAGCAAGGGTGTGAAAGACCCTTTCGAAGTTCCAGAGGTTAGGTGTCATTAGTCTCCAGACGCCTCATCGGAAATAGGCCTCATCTCGCCTGGAAGGGAGAACTTCCTGGATTTTCTCGAGTTGCGGCAGGTGTTCTCGAGTTACGACGGGGACCTCAGGGACCCGCCCTGGTGGCCTCAGGAGAGGCCAGTCCCCATGCGATTTGCTAGGGGGCCTCTCGGGATTCCTCTCCCGTCGATACCGGGGACAAAAACCTTGTGTGAAGTCAGGGCCGGAACCGGGGATTCCTCTCAGGGGCTGACATGGAACTTTGGGTACTTCTGGAGTCTCCCCAGGGGAGTCAGGCCTGGTTTCGAGTGGGGGCATGCACGTGCGCTTTCCTTCCAGGCTGTAGCAGCAATGTCACACTTCCCGTCGCGTGGATCAAAGGATCTGTGGTTTTCCCTCGAGGCTTTCCCTCGAGGCTTTGCCACAGGGCTGTCCCACGTGCCACCGTGGTGTGAGTCGATCCTCGGCGTGAAAGATGAGCCAGTGCAGGGCAAAGAGGTTCCTCTGGAATGGACTGAGACATCTGGGGGACTCTTGGAATGGTGGTACGACCATGGAGTTCCTCTCGCCTTTCCTGTTGAGAGTGCCTCCTCTTGAGATGCGACAGGAACGCCGGGAATTCTTTCCCGTTGAAAGCACGGAAAGGATCCCTCATCTCGAGCTACGAGGGGGAAACGGGGCTCCTCTGGATGTGGGCGGGACCATCGTGCTTCCTCTCGAGTGGAGACGGGTATGGCGGTGAACTACTTGAGTTGCAGCAAGGGTGTTAAAGACCCTTTCGAAGTTCGATAGTTTAGGTGTCATTAGTCTCTAGACGCCTCATCGGAAATAGGCCTCATCTCGCCTGGAAGGGAGAACTTCCTGGATTTTCTCGAGTTGCGGCAGGTGATCTCGAGTTACGATGGGGACCTCAGGGACCCGCCCTGGTGGCCTCAGGAGAGGCCAGTCCCCAAGCGAGTTGCTAGGGGGCCTCTCGGGATTTCTCTCCCGTCGATACCCGGGCCAAATCCTTGTGTGGAGTCAGGGCCGGAAACGAGGATTCCTCTCAGGGGCTGACATGGATCTTTGGGTACTTCTGGAGTCTCCCCAGGGGAGTCAGGCCTCGTCTCGAGTGGGGGCATGCACGTGCGCTTTCCCTCCAGGCTGAAGCAGCAATGTCACGCTTCCCGTCGCGTAGATCAAAGGATCTGTGGTTTTCCCTCGAGGCTTTCTGTCGAGGCTTTCCCACAGGGCTGTCCCACGTGCCACCGTGGTGTGAGTCGATCCTCGGCGTGAAAGCTGAGCCAGTGCAGGGCAAAGAGCTTCCTCTCGAATGGACTGAGACATCTGGGGGACTCTTGGAATGGTGGTACGACCATGGAGTTCCTCTCGCCTTTCCTGTTGAGAGTGCCTCCTCTTGAGATGCGACGGGAACGCCGGGAATTCTTTCCCGTTGAAAGCAGGGAAAGGATCGCTCATCTCGAGCTACGAGGGGGAAACGGGGCTCCTCTGGATGTGGGCGGGACCATCGTGCTTCCTCTCGAGTGGAGACGGGTATGGCGGTGAACTTCTTGAGTTGCAGCAAGGGTGTGAAAGACCCTTTCGAAGTTCCAGAGGTTAGGTGTCATTAGTCTCCAGACGCCTCATCGGAAATAGGCCTCATCTCGCCTGGAAGGGAGAACTTCCTGGATTTTCTCGAGTTGCGGCAGGTGTTCTCGAGTTACGACGGGGACCTCAGGGACCCGCCCTGGTGGCCTCAGGAGAGGCCAGTCCCCATGCGATTTGCTAGGGGGCCTCTCGGGATTCCTCTCCCGTCGATACCGGGGCCAAAAACCTTGTGTGGAGTCAGGGCCGGAACCGAGGATTCCTCTCAGGGGCTGACATGGATCTTTGGGTACTTCTGGAGTCTCCCCAGGGGAGTCAGGCCTCGTCTCGAGTGGGGGCATGCACGTGTGCTTTCCTTCCAGGCTGTAGCAGCAATGTCACGCTTCCCGTCGCGTGGATCAAAGGATCTGTGGTTTTCCCTCGAGGCTTTCCCTTGAGGCTTTCCCACAGGGCTGTCCCACGTGCCACCGTGGTGTGAGTCGATCCTCGGCGTGAAAGATGAGCCAGTGCAGGGCAAAGAGGTTCCTCTGGAATGGACTGAGACATCTGGGGGACTCTTGGAATGGTGGTACGACCATGGAGTTCCTCTCGCCTTTCCTGTTGAGAGTGCCTCCTCTTGAGATGCGACGGGAACGCCGGGAATTCTTTCCCGTTGAAAGCAGGGAAAGGATCCCTCATCTCGAGCTCCGAGGGGGAAACGGGGCTCCTCTGGATGTGGGCGGGACCATCGTGCTTCCTCTCGAGTGGAGACGGGTATGGCGGTGAACTTCTTGAGTTGCAGCAAGGGTGTGAAAGACCCTTTCGAAATTCCAGAGGTTAGGTGTCATTAGTCTCCAGACGCCTCATCGGAAATAGGCCTCATCTCGCCTGGAAGGGAGAACTTCCTGGATTTTCTCGAGTTACGGCAGGTGTTCTCGAGTTACGACGGGGACCTCAGGGACCCGCCCTGGTGGCCTAAGGAGAGGCCAGTCCCCATGCGAGTTGCTAGGGGGCCTCTCGGGATTCCTCTCCCGTCGATACCGGGGCCAAAAACCTTGTGTGGAGTCAGGGCCCGAACCGAGGATTCCTCTCAGGGGCTGACATGGATCTTTGGGTACTTCTGGAGTCTCCCCAGGGGAGTCAGGCCTCGTCTCGAGTGGGGGCATGCACGTGTGCTTTCCTTCCAGGCTGTAGCAGCAATGTCACGCTTCCCGTCGCGTGGATCAAAGGATCTGTGGTTTTCCCTCGAGGCTTTCCCTCGAGGCTTTCCCACAGGGCTGTCCCACGTGCCACCGTGGTGTGAGTCGATCCTCGGCGTGAAAAATGAGCCAGTGCAGGGCAAAGAGTTTCCTCTGGAATGGACTGAGACATCTGGGGGACTCTTGGAATGGTGGTACGACCATGGAGTTCCTCTCGCCTTTCCTGTTGAGAGTGCCTCCTCTTGAGATGCGACGGGAACGCCGGGAATTCTTTCCCGTTGAAAGCAGGGAAAGGATCCCTCATCTCGAGCTCCGAGGGGGAAACGGGGCTCCTCTGGATGTGGGCGGGACCATCGTGCTTCCTCTCGAGTGGAGACGGGTATGGCGGTGAACTTCTTGAGTTGCAGCAAGGGTGTGAAAGACCCTTTCGAAGTTCCAGAGGTTAGGTGTCATTAGTCTCCAGACGCCTCATTGGAAATAGGCCTCATCTCGCCTGGAAGGGAGAACATCCTGGATTTTCGCGAGTTGCGGCAGGTGTTCTCGAGTTACGACGGGGACCTCAGGGACCCGCCCTGGTGGCCTCCGGAGAGGCCAGTCCCCATGCGAGTTGCTAGGGGTCCTCTCAGTATTCCACTCCTGTCGATACCGGGGCCAAAAACCTTGTTTGGAGTCAGGGCCGGAACCGAGGATTCGTCTCAGGGGCTGACATGGATCTTTGGGTATTTCTGGAGTCTCCCCACTGGAGTCAGGCCTCGTTTCGAGTGGGGGCATGCACGAGCGCTTTTCTTCCAGGCTGTAGCAGCAATGTCACGCTTACCTTCGCGTGGATCAAAGGATCTGTGGTTTTCCCTCGAGGCTTTCCCTCGAGGCTTTCCCACAGGGCTGTCCCACTTGCCACCGTGGTGTGAGTCGATCCTCGGCGTGAAAGATGAGCCAGTGCAGGGCAAAGAGGTTCCTCTGGAATGGACTGAGACATCTGGGGGATTCTTGGAATGGTGGTACGACCATAGAGTTACTCTCGCCTTTCCTGTTGAGAGTGCCTCCTCTTGAGATGCGAGGGGAATGCCGGGAATTCTTTCCCGTTGAAAGCAGGGAAAGGATCCCACATCTCGAGCTACGAGGGGGAAACGGGGCTCCTCTGGATATGGGCGGGACCATCGTGCTTCCTCTCGAGTGGAGACGGGTACGGCGGTGAACTTCTTGAGTTGCAGCAAGGGTGTGAAAGACCCTTTCGAAGTTCCAGAGGTTAGGTGTCATTAGTCTCCAGACGCCTCATTGGAAATAGGCCTCATCTCGCCTGGAAGGGAGAACTTGCTGGATTTTCTCGAGTTGCGGCAGGTGTTCTCGAGTTACGACGGGGACCTCAGGGACCCGCCCTGATGGCCTCAGGAAAGGCCAGTCCCCATGCGAGTTGCTAGGGGGCCTCTCAGGATTCCTCTCCCGTCGATACCGGGGACAAAAACCTTGTGTGAAGTCAGGGCCGGAACCGGGGATTCCTCTCAGGGGCTGACATGGATCTTTGGGTACTTCTGGAGTCTCCCCAGGGGAGTCAGGCCTGGTTTCGAGTGGGGGCATGCACGTGCGCTTTCCTTCCAGGCTGTAGCAGCAATGTCACACTTCCCGTCGCGTGGATCAAAGGATCTGTGGTTTTCCCTCGAGGCTTTCCCTCGAGGATTTGCCACAGGGCTGTCCCACGTGCCACCGTGGTGTGAGTCGATCCTCGGCGTGAAAGATGAGCCAGTGCAGGGCAAAGAGGTTCCTCTGGAATGGACTGAGACATCTGGGGGACTCTTGGAATGGTGGTACGACCATGGAGTTCCTCTCGCCTTTCCTGTTGAGAGTGCCTCCTCTTGAGATGCGACAGGAACGCCGGGAATTCTTTCCCGTTGAAAGCACGGAAAGGATCCCTCATCTCGAGCTACGAGGGGGAAACGGGGCTCCTCTGGATGTGGGCGGGACCATCGTGCTTCCTCTCGAGTGGAGACGGGTATGGCGGTGAACTACTTGAGTTGCAGCAAGGGTGTGAAAGACCCTTTCGAAGTTCCATAGTTTAGGTGTCATTAGTCTCTAGACGCCTCATCGGAAATAGGCCTCATCTCGCCTGGAAGGGAGAACTTCCTGGATTTTCTCGAGTTGCGGCAGGTGATCTCGAGTTACGATGGGGACCTCAGGGACCCGCCCTGGTGGCCTCAGGAGAGGCCAGTCCCCAAGCGAGTTGCTAGGGGGCCTCTCGGGATTTCTCTCCCGTCGATACCCGGGCCAAATCCTTGTGTGGAGTCAGGGCCGGAAACGAGGATTCCTCTCAGGGGCTGACATGGATCTTTGGGTACTTCTGGAGTCTCCCCAGGGGAGTCAGGCCTCGTCTCGAGTGGGGGCATGCACGTGCGCTTTCCCTCCAGGCTGAAGCAGCAATGTCACGCTTCCCGTCGCGTGGATCAAAGGATCTGTGGTTTTCCCTCGAGGCTTTCCGTCGAGGCTTTCCCACAGGGCTGTCCCACGTGCCACCGTGGTGTGAGTCGATCCTCGGCGTGAAAGCTGAGCCAGTGCAGGGCAAAGAGCTTCCTCTCGAATGGACTGAGACATCTGGGGGACTCTTGGAATGGTGGTACGACCATGGAGTTCCTCTCGCCTTTCCTGTTGAGAGTGCCTCCTCTTGAGATGCGACGGGAACGCCGGGAATTCTTTCCCGTTGAAAGCAGGGAAAGGATCGCTCATCTCGAGCTACGAGGGGGAAACGGGGCTCCTCTGGATGTGGGCGGGACCATCGTGCTTCCTCTCGAGTGGAGACGGGTATGGCGGTGAACTTCTTGAGTTGCAGCAAGGGTGTGAAATACCCTTTCGAAATTCCAGAGGTTAGGTGTCATTAGTCTCCAGACGCCTCATCGGAAATAGGCCTCATCTCGCCTGGAAGGGAGAACTTCCTGGATTTTCTCGAGTTACGGCAGGTGTTCTCGAGTTACGACGGGGACCTCAGGGACCCGCCCTGGTGGCCTAAGGAGAGGCCAGTCCCCATGCGAGTTGCTAGGGGGCCTCTCGGGATTCCTCTCCCGTCGATACCGGGGCCAAAAACCTTGTGTGGAGTCAGGGCCCGAACCGAGGATTCCTCTCAGGGGCTGACATGGATCTTTGGGTACTTCTGGAGTCTCCCCAGGGGAGTCAGGCCTCGTCTCGAGTGGGGGCATGCACGTGTGCTTTCCTTCCAGGCTGTAGCAGCAATGTCACGCTTCCCGTCGCGTGGATCAAAGGATCTGTGGTTTTCCCTCGAGGCTTTCCCTCGAGGCTTTCCCACAGGGCTGTCCCACGTGCCACCGTGGTGTGAGTCGATCCTCGGCGTGAAAAATGAGCCAGTGCAGGGCAAAGAGTTTCCTCTGGAATGGACTGAGACATCTGGGGGACTCTTGGAATGGTGGTACGACCATGGAGTTCCTCTCGCCTTTCCTGTTGAGAGTGCCTCCTCTTGAGATGCGACGGGAACGCCGGGAATTCTTTCCCGTTGAAAGCAGGGAAAGGATCCCTCATCTCGAGCTCCGAGGGGGAAACGGGGCTCCTCTGGATGTGGGCGGGACCATCGTGCTTCCTCTCGAGTGGAGACGGGTATGGCGGTGAACTTCTTGAGTTGCAGCAAGGGTGTGAAAGACCCTTTCGAAGTTCCAGAGGTTAGGTGTCATTAGTCTCCAGACGCCTCATTGGAAATAGGCCTCATCTCGCCTGGAAGGGAGAACATCCTGGATTTTCGCGAGTTGCGGCAGGTGTTCTCGAGTTACGACGGGGACCTCAGGGACCCGCCCTGGTGGCCTCCGGAGAGGCCAGTCCCCATGCGAGTTGCTAGGGGTCCTCTCAGTATTCCACTCCTGTCGATACCGGGGCCAAAAACCTTGTTTGGAGTCAGGGCCGGAACCGAGGATTCGTCTCAGGGGCTGACATGGATCTTTGGGTATTTCTGGAGTCTCCCCACTGGAGTCAGGCCTCGTTTCGAGTGGGGGCATGCACGAGCGCTTTTCTTCCAGGCTGTAGCAGCAATGTCACGCTTACCTTCGCGTGGATCAAAGGATCTGTGGTTTTCCCTCGAGGCTTTCCCTCGAGGCTTTCCCACAGGGCTGTCCCACTTGCCACCGTGGTGTGAGTCGATCCTCGGCGTGAAAGATGAGCCAGTGCAGGGCAAAGAGGTTCCTCTGGAATGGACTGAGACATCTGGGGGATTCTTGGAATGGTGGTACGACCATAGAGTTACTCTCGCCTTTCCTGTTGAGAGTGCCTCCTCTTGAGATGCGAGGGGAATGCCGGGAATTCTTTCCCGTTGAAAGCAGGGAAAGGATCCCACATCTCGAGCTACGAGGGGGAAACGGGGCTCCTCTGGATATGGGCGGGACCATCGTGCTTCCTCTCGAGTGGAGACGGGTACGGCGGTGAACTTCTTGAGTTGCAGCAAGGGTGTGAAAGACCCTTTCGAAGTTCCAGAGGTTAGGTGTCATTAGTCTCCAGACGCCTCATTGGAAATAGGCCTCATCTCGCCTGGAAGGGAGAACTTGCTGGATTTTCTCGAGTTGCGGCAGGTGTTCTCGAGTTACGACGGGGACCTCAGGGACCCGCCCTGATGGCCTCAGGAAAGGCCAGTCCCCATGCGAGTTGCTAGGGGGCCTCTCAGGATTCCTCTCCCGTCGATACCGGGGACAAAAACCTTGTGTGAAGTCAGGGCCGGAACCGGGGATTCCTCTCAGGGGCTGACATGGATCTTTGGGTACTTCTGGAGTCTCCCCAGGGGAGTCAGGCCTGGTTTCGAGTGGGGGCATGCACGTGCGCTTTCCTTCCAGGCTGTAGCAGCAATGTCACACTTCCCGTCGCGTGGATCAAAGGATCTGTGGTTTTCCCTCGAGGCTTTCCCTCGAGGATTTGCCACAGGGCTGTCCCACGTGCCACCGTGGTGTGAGTCGATCCTCGGCGTGAAAGATGAGCCAGTGCAGGGCAAAGAGGTTCCTCTGGAATGGACTGAGACATCTGGGGGACTCTTGGAATGGTGGTACGACCATGGAGTTCCTCTCGCCTTTCCTGTTGAGAGTGCCTCCTCTTGAGATGCGACAGGAACGCCGGGAATTCTTTCCCGTTGAAAGCACGGAAAGGATCCCTCATCTCGAGCTACGAGGGGGAAACGGGGCTCCTCTGGATGTGGGCGGGACCATCGTGCTTCCTCTCGAGTGGAGACGGGTATGGCGGTGAACTACTTGAGTTGCAGCAAGGGTGTGAAAGACCCTTTCGAAGTTCCATAGTTTAGGTGTCATTAGTCTCTAGACGCCTCATCGGAAATAGGCCTCATCTCGCCTGGAAGGGAGAACTTCCTGGATTTTCTCGAGTTGCGGCAGGTGATCTCGAGTTACGATGGGGACCTCAGGGACCCGCCCTGGTGGCCTCAGGAGAGGCCAGTCCCCAAGCGAGTTGCTAGGGGGCCTCTCGGGATTTCTCTCCCGTCGATACCCGGGCCAAATCCTTGTGTGGAGTCAGGGCCGGAAACGAGGATTCCTCTCAGGGGCTGACATGGATCTTTGGGTACTTCTGGAGTCTCCCCAGGGGAGTCAGGCCTCGTCTCGAGTGGGGGCATGCACGTGCGCTTTCCCTCCAGGCTGAAGCAGCAATGTCACGCTTCCCGTCGCGTGGATCAAAGGATCTGTGGTTTTCCCTCGAGGCTTTCCGTCGAGGCTTTCCCACAGGGCTGTCCCACGTGCCACCGTGGTGTGAGTCGATCCTCGGCGTGAAAGCTGAGCCAGTGCAGGGCAAAGAGCTTCCTCTCGAATGGACTGAGACATCTGGGGGACTCTTGGAATGGTGGTACGACCATGGAGTTCCTCTCGCCTTTCCTGTTGAGAGTGCCTCCTCTTGAGATGCGACGGGAACGCCGGGAATTCTTTCCCGTTGAAAGCAGGGAAAGGATCGCTCATCTCGAGCTACGAGGGGGAAACGGGGCTCCTCTGGATGTGGGCGGGACCATCGTGCTTCCTCTCGAGTGGAGACGGGTATGGCGGTGAACTTCTTGAGTTGCAGCAAGGGTGTGAAAGACCCTTTCGAAGTTCCAGAGGTTAGGTGTCATTAGTCTCCAGACGCCTCATCGGAAATAGGCCTCATCTCGCCTGGAAGGGAGAACTTCCTGGATTTTCTCGAGTTGCGGCAGGTGTTCTCGAGTTACGACGGGGACCTCAGGGACCCGCCCTGGTGGCCTCAGGAGAGGCCAGTCCCCATGCGATTTGCTAGGGGGCCTCTCGGGATTCCTCTCCCGTCGATACCGGGGACAAAAACCTTGTGTGAAGTCAGGGCCGGAACCGGGGATTCCTCTCAGGGGCTGACATGGATCTTTGGGTACTTCTGGAGTCTCCCCAGGGGAGTCAGGCCTGGTTTCGAGTGGGGGCATGCACGTGCGCTTTCCTTCCAGGCTGTAGCAGCAATGTCACACTTCCCGTCGCGTGGATCAAAGGATCTGTGGTTTTCCCTCGAGGCTTTCCCTCGAGGCTTTGCCACAGGGCTGTCCCACGTGCCACCGTGGTGTGAGTCGATCCTCGGCGTGAAAGATGAGCCAGTGCAGGGCAAAGAGGTTCCTCTGGAATGGACTGAGACATCTGGGGGACTCTTGGAATGGTGGTACGACCATGGAGTTCCTCTCGCCTTTCCTGTTGAGAGTGCCTCCTCTTGAGATGCGACAGGAACGCCGGGAATTCTTTCCCGTTGAAAGCACGGAAAGGATCCCTCATCTCGAGCTACGAGGGGGAAACGGGGCTCCTCTGGATGTGGGCGGGACCATCGTGCTTCCTCTCGAGTGGAGACGGGTATGGCGGTGAACTACTTGAGTTGCAGCAAGGGTGTTAAAGACCCTTTCGAAGTTCCATAGTTTAGGTGTCATTAGTCTCTAGACGCCTCATCGGAAATAGGCCTCATCTCGCCTGGAAGGGAGAACTTCCTGGATTTTCTCGAGTTGCGGCAGGTGATCTCGAGTTACGATGGGGACCTCAGGGACCCGCCCTGGTGGCCTCAGGAGAGGCCAGTCCCCATGCGATTTGCTAGGGGGCCTCTCGGGATTCCTCTCCCGTCGATACCGGGGCCAAAAACCTTGTGTGGAGTCAGGGCCGGAACCGAGGATTCCTCTCAGGGGCTGACATGGATCTTTGGGTACTTCTGGAGTCTCCCCAGGGGAGTCAGGCCTCGTCTCGAGTGGGGGCATGCACGTGTGCTTTCCTTCCAGGCTGTAGCAGCAATGTCACGCTTCCCGTCGCGTGGATCAAAGGATCTGTGGTTTTCCCTCGAGGCTTTCCCTTGAGGCTTTCCCACAGGGCTGTCCCACGTGCCACCGTGGTGTGAGTCGATCCTCGGCGTGAAAGATGAGCCAGTGCAGGGCAAAGAGGTTCCTCTGGAATGGACTGAGACATCTGGGGGACTCTTGGAATGGTGGTACGACCATGGAGTTCCTCTCGCCTTTCCTGTTGAGAGTGCCTCCTCTTGAGATGCGACGGGAACGCCGGGAATTCTTTCCCGTTGAAAGCAGGGAAAGGATCCCTCATCTCGAGCTCCGAGGGGGAAACGGGGCTCCTCTGGATGTGGGCGGGACCATCGTGCTTCCTCTCGAGTGGAGACGGGTATGGCGGTGAACTTCTTGAGTTGCAGCAAGGGTGTGAAAGACCCTTTCGAAATTCCAGAGGTTAGGTGTCATTAGTCTCCAGACGCCTCATCGGAAATAGGCCTCATCTCGCCTGGAAGGGAGAACTTCCTGGATTTTCTCGAGTTACGGCAGGTGTTCTCGAGTTACGACGGGGACCTCAGGGACCCGCCCTGGTGGCCTAAGGAGAGGCCAGTCCCCATGCGAGTTGCTAGGGGGCCTCTCGGGATTCCTCTCCCGTCGATACCGGGGCCAAAAACCTTGTGTGGAGTCAGGGCCCGAACCGAGGATTCCTCTCAGGGGCTGACATGGATCTTTGGGTACTTCTGGAGTCTCCCCAGGGGAGTCAGGCCTCGTCTCGAGTGGGGGCATGCACGTGTGCTTTCCTTCCAGGCTGTAGCAGCAATGTCACGCTTCCCGTCGCGTGGATCAAAGGATCTGTGGTTTTCCCTCGAGGCTTTCCCTCGAGGCTTTCCCACAGGGCTGTCCCACGTGCCACCGTGGTGTGAGTCGATCCTCGGCGTGAAAAATGAGCCAGTGCAGGGCAAAGAGTTTCCTCTGGAATGGACTGAGACATCTGGGGGACTGTTGAAATGGTGGTACGACCATGGAGTTCCTCTCGCCTTTCCTGTTGAGAGTGCCTCCTCTTGAGATGCGACGGGAACGCCGGGAATTCTTTCCCGTTGAAAGCAGGGAAAGGATCCCTCATCTCGAGCTCCGAGGGGGAAACGGGGCTCCTCTGGATGTGGGCGGGACCATCGTGCTTCCTCTCGAGTGGAGACGGGTATGGCGGTGAACTTCTTGAGTTGCAGCAAGGGTGTGAAAGACCCTTTCGAAGTTCCAGAGGTTAGGTGTCATTAGTCTCCAGACGCCTCATTGGAAATAGGCCTCATCTCGCCTGGAAGGGAGAACATCCTGGATTTTCGCGAGTTGCGGCAGGTGTTCTCGAGTTACGACGGGGACCTCAGGGACCCGCCCTGGTGGCCTCCGGAGAGGCCAGTCCCCATGCGAGTTGCTAGGGGGCCTCTCAGTATTCCACTCCTGTCGATACCGGGGCCAAAAACCTTGTTTGGAGTCAGGGCCGGAACCGAGGATTCGTCTCAGGGGCTGACATGGATCTTTGGGTATTTCTGGAGTCTCCCCACTGGAGTCAGGCCTCGTTTCGAGTGGGGGCATGCACGAGCGCTTTTCTTCCAGGCTGTAGCAGCAATGTCACGCTTACCTTCGCGTGGATCAAAGGATCTGTGGTTTTCCCTCGAGGCTTTCCCTCGAGGCTTTCCCACAGGGCTGTCCCACTTGCCACCGTGGTGTGAGTCGATCCTCGGCGTGAAAGATGAGCCAGTGCAGGGCAAAGAGGTTCCTCTGGAATGGACTGAGACATCTGGGGGATTCTTGGAATGGTGGTACGACCATAGAGTTACTCTCGCCTTTCCTGTTGAGAGTGCCTCCTCTTGAGATGCGAGGGGAATGCCGGGAATTCTTTCCCGTTGAAAGCAGGGAAAGGATCCCACATCTCGAGCTACGAGGGGGAAACGGGGCTCCTCTGGATATGGGCGGGACCATCGTGCTTCCTCTCGAGTGGAGACGGGTATGGCGGTGAACTTCTTGAGTTGCAGCAAGGGTGTGAAAGACCCTTTCGAAGTTCCAGAGGTTAGGTGTCATTAGTCTCCAGACGCCTCATTGGAAATAGGCCTCATCTCGCCTGGAAGGGAGAACTTGCTGGATTTTCTCGAGTTGCGGCAGGTGTTCTCGAGTTACGACGGGGACCTCAGGGACCCGCCCTGATGGCCTCAGGAAAGGCCAGTCCCCATGCGAGTTGCTAGGGGGCCTCTCAGGATTCCTCTCCCGTCGATACCGGGGACAAAAACCTTGTGTGAAGTCAGGGCCGGAACCGGGGATTCCTCTCAGGGGCTGACATGGATCTTTGGGTACTTCTGGAGTCTCCCCAGGGGAGTCAGGCCTGGTTTCGAGTGGGGGCATGCACGTGCGCTTTCCTTCCAGGCTGTAGCAGCAATGTCACACTTCCCGTCGCGTGGATCAAAGGATCTGTGGTTTTCCCTCGAGGCTTTCCCTCGAGGATTTGCCACAGGGCTGTCCCACGTGCCACCGTGGTGTGAGTCGATCCTCGGCGTGAAAGATGAGCCAGTGCAGGGCAAAGAGGTTCCTCTGGAATGGACTGAGACATCTGGGGGACTCTTGGAATGGTGGTACGACCATGGAGTTCCTCTCGCCTTTCCTGTTGAGAGTGCCTCCTCTTGAGATGCGACAGGAACGCCGGGAATTCTTTCCCGTTGAAAGCACGGAAAGGATCCCTCATCTCGAGCTACGAGGGGGAAACGGGGCTCCTCTGGATGTGGGCGGGACCATCGTGCTTCCTCTCGAGTGGAGACGGGTATGGCGGTGAACTACTTGAGTTGCAGCAAGGGTGTGAAAGACCCTTTCGAAGTTCCATAGTTTAGGTGTCATTAGTCTCTAGACGCCTCATCGGAAATAGGCCTCATCTCGCCTGGAAGGGAGAACTTCCTGGATTTTCTCGAGTTGCGGCAGGTGATCTCGAGTTACGATGGGGACCTCAGGGACCCGCCCTGGTGGCCTCAGGAGAGGCCAGTCCCCAAGCGAGTTGCTAGGGGGCCTCTCGGGATTTCTCTCCCGTCGATACCCGGGCCAAATCCTTGTGTGGAGTCAGGGTCGGAAACGAGGATTCCTCTCAGGGGCTGACATGGATCTTTGGGTACTTCTGGAGTCTCCCCAGGGGAGTCAGGCCTCGTCTCGAGTGGGGGCATGCACGTGCGCTTTCCCTCCAGGCTGAAGCAGCAATGTCACGCTTCCCGTCGCGTGGATCAAAGGATCTGTGGTTTTCCCTCGAGGCTTTCCGTCGAGGCTTTCCCACAGGGCTGTCCCACGTGCCACCGTGGTGTGAGTCGATCCTCGGCGTGAAAGCTGAGCCAGTGCAGGGCAAAGAGCTTCCTCTCGAATGGACTGAGACATCTGGGGGACTCTTGGAATGGTGGTTCGACCATGGAGTTCCTCTCGCCTTTCCTGTTGAGAGTGCCTCCTCTTGAGATGCGACGGGAACGCCGGGAATTCTTTCCCGTTGAAAGCAGGGAAAGGATCGCTCATCTCGAGCTACGAGGGGGAAACGGGGCTCCTCTGGATGTGGGCGGGACCATCGTGCTTCCTCTCGAGTGGAGACGGGTATGGCGGTGAACTTCTTGAGTTGCAGCAAGGGTGTGAAAGACCCTTTCGAAGTTCCAGAGGTTAGGTGTCATTAGTCTCCAGACGCCTCATTGGAAATAGGCCTCATCTCGCCTGGAAGGGAGAACATCCTGGATTTTCGCGAGTTGCGGCAGGTGTTCTCGAGTTACGACGGGGACCTCAGGGACCCGCCCTGGTGGCCTCCGGAGAGGCCAGTCCCCATGCGAGTTGCTAGGGGGCCTCTCGGTATTCCACTCCTGTCGATACCGGGGCCAAAAACCTTGTTTGGAGTCAGGGCCGGAACCGAGGATTCGTCTCAGGGGCTGACATGGATCTTTGGGTATTTGTGGAGTCTCCCCACTGGAGTCAGGCCTCGTTTCGAGTGGGGGCATGCACGAGCGCTTTTCTTCCAGGCTGTAGCAGCAATGTCACGCTTACCTTCGCGTGGATCAAAGGATCTGTGGTTTTCCCTCGAGGCTTTCCCTCGAGGCTTTCCCACAGGGCTGTCCCACTTGCCACCGTGGTGTGAGTCGATCCTCGGCGTGAAAGATGAGCCAGTGCAGGGCAAAGAGGTTCCTCTGGAATGGACTGAGACATCTGGGGGATTCTTGGAATGGTGGTACGACCATAGAGTTACTCTCGCCTTTCCTGTTGAGAGTGCCTCCTCTTGAGATGCGAGGGGAATGCCGGGAATTCTTTCCCGTTGAAAGCAGGGAAAGGATCCCACATCTCGAGCTACGAGGGGGAAACGGGGCTCCTCTGGATATGGGCGGGACCATCGTGCTTCCTCTCGAGTGGAGACGGGTATGGCGGTGAACTTCTTGAGTTGCAGCAAGGGTGTGAAAGACCCTTTCGAAGTTCCAGAGGTTAGGTGTCATTAGTCTCCAGACGCCTCATTGGAAAGAGGCCTCATCTCGCCTGGAAGGGAGAACTTGCTGGATTTTCTCGAGTTGCGGCAGGTGTTCTCGAGTTACGACGGGGACCTCAGGGACCCGCCCTGATGGCCTCAGGAAAGGCCAGTCCCCATGCGAGTTGCTAGGGGGCCTCTCAGGATTCCTCTCCCGTCGATACCGGGGACAAAAACCTTGTGTGAAGTCAGGGCCGGAACCGGGGATTCCTCTCAGGGGCTGACATGGATCTTTGGGTACTTCTGGAGTCTCCCCAGGGGAGTCAGGCCTGGTTTCGAGTGGGGGCATGCACGTGCGCTTTCCTTCCAGGCTGTAGCAGCAATGTCACACTTCCCGTCGCGTGGATCAAAGGATCTGTGGTTTTCCCTCGAGGCTTTCCCTCGAGGATTTGCCACAGGGCTGTCCCACGTGCCACCGTGGTGTGAGTCGATCCTCGGCGTGAAAGATGAGCCAGTGCAGGGCAAAGAGGTTCCTCTGGAATGGACTGAGACATCTGGGGGACTCTTGGAATGGTGGTACGACCATGGAGTTCCTCTCGCCTTTCCTGTTGAGAGTGCCTCCTCTTGAGATGCGACAGGAACGCCGGGAATTCTTTCCCGTTGAAAGCACGGAAAGGATCCCTCATCTCGAGCTACGAGGGGGAAACGGGGCTCCTCTGGATGTGGGCGGGACCATCGTGCTTCCTCTCGAGTGGAGACGGGTATGGCGGTGAACTACTTGAGTTGCAGCAAGGGTGTGAAAGACCCTTTCGAAGTTCCATAGTTTAGGTGTCATTAGTCTCTAGACGCCTCATCGGAAATAGGCCTCATCTCGCCTGGAAGGGAGAACTTCCTGGATTTTCTCGAGTTGCGGCAGGTGATCTCGAGTTACGATGGGGACCTCAGGGACCCGCCCTGGTGGCCTCAGGAGAGGCCAGTCCCCAAGCGAGTTGCTAGGGGGCCTCTCGGGATTTCTCTCCCGTCGATACCCGGGCCAAATCCTTGTGTGGAGTCAGGGCCGGAAACGAGGATTCCTCTCAGGGGCTGACATGGATCTTTGGGTACTTCTGGAGTCTCCCCAGGGGAGTCAGGCCTCGTCTCGAGTGGGGGCATGCACGTGCGCTTTCCCTCCAGGCTGAAGCAGCAATGTCACGCTTCCCGTCGCGTGGATCAAAGGATCTGTGGTTTTCCCTCGAGGCTTTCCGTCGAGGCTTTCCCACAGGGCTGTCCCACGTGCCACCGTGGTGTGAGTCGATCCTCGGCGTGAAAGCTGAGCCAGTGCAGGGCAAAGAGCTTCCTCTCGAATGGACTGAGACATCTGGGGGACTCTTGGAATGGTGGTACGACCATGGAGTTCCTCTCGCCTTTCCTGTTGAGAGTGCCTCCTCTTGAGATGCGACGGGAACGCCGGGAATTCTTTCCCGTTGAAAGCAGGGAAAGGATCGCTCATCTCGAGCTACGAGGGGGAAACGGGGCTCCTCTGGATGTGGGCGGGACCATCGTGCTTCCTCTCGAGTGGAGACGGGTATGGCGGTGAACTTCTTGAGTTGCAGCAAGGGTGTGAAAGACCCTTTCGAAGTTCCAGAGGTTAGGTGTCATTAGTCTCCAGACGCCTCATCGGAAATAGGCCTCATCTCGCCTGGAAGGGAGAACTTCCTGGATTTTCTCGAGTTGCGGCAGGTGTTCTCGAGTTACGACGGGGACCTCAGGGACCCGCCCTGGTGGCCTCAGGAGAGGCCAGTCCCCATGCGATTTGCTAGGGGGCCTCTCGGGATTCCTCTCCCGTCGATACCGGGGACAAAAACCTTGTGTGAAGTCAGGGCCGGAACCGGGGATTCCTCTCAGGGGCTGACATGGATCTTTGGGTACTTCTGGAGTCTCCCCAGGGGAGTCAGGCCTGGTTTCGAGTGGGGGCATGCACGTGCGCTTTCCTTCCAGGCTGTAGCAGCAATGTCACACTTCCCGTCGCGTGGATCAAAGGATCTGTGGTTTTCCCTCGAGGCTTTCCCTCGAGGATTTGCCACAGGGCTGTCCCACGTGCCACCGTGGTGTGAGTCGATCCTCGGCGTGAAAGATGAGCCAGTGCAGGGCAAAGAGGTTCCTCTGGAATGGACTGAGACATCTGGGGGACTCTTGGAATGGTGGTACGACCATGGAGTTCCTCTCGCCTTTCCTGTTGAGAGTGCCTCCTCTTGAGATGCGACAGGAACGCCGGGAATTCTTTCCCGTTGAAAGCACGGAAAGGATCCCTCATCTCGAGCTACGAGGGGGAAACGGGGCTCCTCTGGATGTGGGCGGGACCATCGTGCTTCCTCTCGAGTGGAGACGGGTATGGCGGTGAACTACTTGAGTTGCAGCAAGGGTGTGAAAGACCCTTTCGAAGTTCCATAGTTTAGGTGTCATTAGTCTCTAGACGCCTCATCGGAAATAGGCCTCATCTCGCCTGGAAGGGAGAACTTCCTGGATTTTCTCGAGTTGCGGCAGGTGATCTCGAGTTACGATGGGGACCTCAGGGACCCGCCCTGGTGGCCTCAGGAGAGGCCAGTCCCCAAGCGAGTTGCTAGGGGGCCTCTCGGGATTTCTCTCCCGTCGATACCCGGGCCAAATCCTTGTGTGGAGTCAGGGTCGGAAACGAGGATTCCTCTCAGGGGCTGACATGGATCTTTGGGTACTTCTGGAGTCTCCCCAGGGGAGTCAGGCCTCGTCTCGAGTGGGGGCATGCACGTGCGCTTTCCCTCCAGGCTGAAGCAGCAATGTCACGCTTCCCGTCGCGTGGATCAAAGGATCTGTGGTTTTCCCTCGAGGCTTTCCGTCGAGGCTTTCCCACAGGGCTGTCCCACGTGCCACCGTGGTGTGAGTCGATCCTCGGCGTGAAAGCTGAGCCAGTGCAGGGCAAAGAGCTTCCTCTCGAATGGACTGAGACATCTGGGGGACTCTTGGAATGGTGGTTCGACCATGGAGTTCCTCTCGCCTTTCCTGTTGAGAGTGCCTCCTCTTGAGATGCGACGGGAACGCCGGGAATTCTTTCCCGTTGAAAGCAGGGAAAGGATCGCTCATCTCGAGCTACGAGGGGGAAACGGGGCTCCTCTGGATGTGGGCGGGACCATCGTGCTTCCTCTCGAGTGGAGACGGGTATGGCGGTGAACTTCTTGAGTTGCAGCAAGGGTGTGAAAGACCCTTTCGAAGTTCCAGAGGTTAGGTGTCATTAGTCTCCAGACGCCTCATCGGAAATAGGCCTCATCTCGCCTGGAAGGGAGAACTTCCTGGATTTTCTCGAGTTGCGGCAGGTGTTCTCGAGTTACGACGGGGACCTCAGGGACCCGCCCTGGTGGCCTCAGGAGAGGCCAGTCCCCATGCGATTTGCTAGGGGGCCTCTCGGGATTCCTCTCCCGTCGATACCGGGGCCAAAAACCTTGTGTGGAGTCAGGGCCGGAACCGAGGATTCCTCTCAGGGGCTGACATGGATCTTTGGGTACTTCTGGAGTCTCCCCAGGGGAGTCAGGCCTCGTCTCGAGTGGGGGCATGCACGTGTGCTTTCCTTCCAGGCTGTAGCAGCAATGTCACGCTTCCCGTCGCGTGGATCAAAGGATCTGTGTTTTTCCCTCGAGGCTTTCCCTTGAGGCTTTCCCACAGGGCTGTCCCACGTGCTACCGTGGTGTGAGTCGATCCTCGGCGTGAAAGATGAGCCAGTGCAGGGCAAAGAGGTTCCTCTGGAATGGACTGAGACATCTGGGGGACTCTTGGAATGGTGGTACGACCATGGAGTTCCTCTCGCCTTTCCTGTTGAGAGTGCCTCCTCTTGAGATGCGACGGGAACGCCGGGAATTCTTTCCCGTTGAAAGCAGGGAAAGGATCCCTCATCTCGAGCTCCGAGGGGGAAACGGGGCTCCTCTGGATGTGGGCGGGACCATCGTGCTTCCTCTCGAGTGGAGACGGGTATGGCGGTGAACTTCTTGAGTTGCAGCAAGGGTGTGAAAGACCCTTTCGAAATTCCAGAGGTTAGGTGTCATTAGTCTCCAGACGCCTCATCGGAAATAGGCCTCATCTCGCCTGGAAGGGAGAACTTCCTGGATTTTCTCGAGTTACGGCAGGTGTTCTCGAGTTACGACGGGGACCTCAGGGACCCGCCCTGGTGGCCTAAGGAGAGGCCAGTCCCCATGCGAGTTGCTAGGGGGCCTCTCGGGATTCCTCTCCCGTCGATACCGGGGCCAAAAACCTTGTGTGGAGTCAGGGCCCGAACCGAGGATTCCTCTCAGGGGCTGACATGGATCTTTGGGTACTTCTGGAGTCTCCCCAGGGGAGTCAGGCCTCGTCTCGAGTGGGGGCATGCACGTGTGCTTTCCTTCCAGGCTGTAGCAGCAATGTCACGCTTCCCGTCGCATGGATCAAAGGATCTGTGGTTTTCCCTCGAGGCTTTCCCTCGAGGCTTTCCCACAGGGCTGTCCCACGTGCCACCGTGGTGTGAGTCGATCCTCGGCGTGAAAAATGAGCCAGTGCAGGGCAAAGAGTTTCCTCTGGAATGGACTGAGACATCTGGGGGACTCTTGGAATGGTGGTACGACCATGGAGTTCCTCTCGCCTTTCCTGTTGAGAGTGCCTCCTCTTGAGATGCGACGGGAACGCCGGGAATTCTTTCCCGTTGAAAGCAGGGAAAGGATCCCTCATCTCGAGCTCCGAGGGGGAAACGGGGCTCCTCTGGATGTGGGCGGGACCATCGTGCTTCCTCTCGAGTGGAGACGGGTATGGCGGTGAACTTCTTGAGTTGCAGCAAGGGTGTGAAAGACCCTTTCGAAGTTCCAGAGGTTAGGTGTCATTAGTCTCCAGACGCCTCATTGGAAATAGGCCTCATCTCGCCTGGAAGGGAGAACATCCTGGATTTTCGCGAGTTGCGGCAGGTGTTCTCGAGTTACGACAGGGACCTCAGGGACCCGCCCTGGTGGCCTCCGGAGAGGCCAGTCCCCATGCGAGTTGCTAGGGGGCCTCTCAGTATTCCACTCCCGTCGATACCGGGGCCAAAAACCTTGTTTGGAGTCAGGGCCGGAACCGAGGATTCGTCTCAGGGGCTGACATGGATCTTTGGGTATTTCTGGAGTCTCCCCACTGGAGTCAGGCCTCGTTTCGAGTGGGGGCATGCACGAGCGCTTTTCTTCCAGGCTGTAGCAGCAATGTCACGCTTACCTTCGCGTGGATCAAAGGATCTGTGGTTTTCCCTCGAGGCTTTCCCTCGAGGCTTTCCCACAGGGCTGTCCCACTTGCCACCGTGGTGTGAGTCGATCCTCGGCGTGAAAGATTAGCCAGTGCAGGGCAAAGAGGTTCCTCTGGAATGGACTGAGACATCTGGGGGATTCTTGGAATGGTGGTACGACCATAGAGTTACTCTCGCCTTTCCTGTTGAGAGTGCCTCCTCTTGAGATGCGAGGGGAATGCCGGGAATTCTTTCCCGTTGAAAGCAGGGAAGGGATCCCACATCTCGAGCTACGAGGGGGAAACGGGGCTCCTCTGGATATGGGCGGGACCATCGTGCTTCCTCTCGAGTGGAGACGGGTATGGCGGTGAACTTCTTGAGTTGCAGCAAGGGTGTGAAAGACCCTTTCGAAGTTCCAGAGGTTAGGTGTCATTAGTCTCCAGACGCCTCATTGGAAATAGGCCTCATCTCGCCTGGAAGGGAGAACTTGCTGGATTTTCTCGAGTTGCGGCAGGTGTTCTCGAGTTACGACGGGGACCTCAGGGACCCGCCCTGGTGGCCTCAGGAAAGGCCAGTCCCCATGCGAGTTGCTAGGGGGCCTCTCAGGATTCCTCTCCCGTCGATACCGGGGACAAAAACCTTGTGTGAAGTCAGGGCCGGAACCGGGGATTCCTCTCAGGGGCTGACATGGATCTTTGGGTACTTCTGGAGTCTCCCCAGGGGAGTCAGGCCTGGTTTCGAGTGGGGGCATGCACGTGCGCTTTCCTTCCAGGCTGTAGCAGCAATGTCACACTTCCCGTCGCGTGAATCAAAGGATCTGTGGTTTTCCCTCGAGGCTTTCCCTCGAGGCTTTGCCACAGGGCTGTCCCACGTGCCACCGTGGTGTGAGTCGATCCTCGGCGTGAAAGATGAGCCAGTGCAGGGCAAAGAGGTTCCTCTGGAATGGACTGAGACATCTGGGGGACTCTTGGAATGGTGGTACGACCATGGAGTTCCTCTCGCCTTTCCTGTTGAGAGTGCCTCCTCTTGAGATGCGACAGGAACGCCGGGAATTCTTTCCCGTTGAAAGCACGGAAAGGATCCCTCATCTCGAGCTACGAGGGGGAAACGGGGCTCCTCTGGATGTGGGCGGGACCATCGTGCTTCCTCTCGAGTGGAGACGGGTATGGCGGTGAACTACTTGAGTTGCAGCAAGGGTGTGAAAGACCCTTTCGAAGTTCCATAGTTTAGGTGTCATTAGTCTCTAGACGCCTCATCGGAAATAGGCCTCATCTCGCCTGGAAGGGAGAACTTCCTGGATTTTCTCGAGTTGCGGCAGGTGATCTCGAGTTACGATGGGGACCTCAGGGACCCGCCCTGGTGGCCTCAGGAGAGGCCAGTCCCCAAGCGAGTTGCTAGGGGGCCTCTCGGGATTTCTCTCCCGTCGATACCCGGGCCAAATCCTTGTGTGGAGTCAGGGCCGGAAACGAGGATTCCTCTCAGGGGCTGACATGGATCTTTGGGTACTTCTGGAGTCTCCCCAGGGGAGTCAGGCCTCGTCTCGAGTGGGGGCATGCACGTGCGCTTTCCCTCCAGGCTGAAGCAGCAATGTCACGCTTCCCGTCGCGTGGATCAAAGGATCTGTGGTTTTCCCTCGAGGCTTTCCGTCGAGGCTTTCCCACAGGGCTGTCCCACGTGCCACCGTGGTGTGAGTCGATCCTCGGCGTGAAAGATGAGCCAGTGCAGGGCAAAGAGGTTCCTCTGGAATGGACTGAGACATCTGGGGGACTCTTGGAATGGTGGTACGACCATGGAGTTCCTCTCGCCTTTCCTGTTGAGAGTGCCTCCTCTTGAGATGCGACGGGAACGCCGGGAATTCTTTCCCGTTGAAAGCAGGGAAAGGATCGCTCATCTCGAGCTACGAGGGGGAAACGGGGCTCCTCTGGATGTGGGCGGGACCATCGTGCTTCCTCTCGAGTGGAGACGGGTATGGCGGTGAACTTCTTGAGTTGCAGCAAGGGTGTGAAAGACCCTTTCGAAGTTCCAGAGGTTAGGTGTCATTAGTCTCCAGACGCCTCATCGGAAATAGGCCTCATCTCGCCTGGAAGGGAGAACTTCCTGGATTTTCTCGAGTTGCGGCAGGTGTTCTCGAGTTACGACGGGGACCTCAAGGACCCGCCCTGGTGGCCTCAGGAGAGGCCAGTCCCCATGCGATTTGCTAGGGGGCCTCTCGGGATTCCTCTCCCGTCGATACCGGGGCCAAAAACCTTGTGTGGAGTCAGGGCCGGAACCGAGGATTCCTCTCATGGGCTGACATGGATCTTTGGGTACTTCTGGAGTCTCCCCAGGGGAGTCAGGCCTCGTCTCGAGTGGGGGCATGCACGTGTGCTTTCCTTCCAGGCTGTAGCAGCAATGTCACGCTTCCCGTCGCGTGGATCAAAGGATCTGTGGTTTTCCCTCGAGGCTTTCCCTTGAGGCTTTCCCACAGGGCTGTCCCACGTACTACCGTGGTGTGAGTCGATCCTCTGCGTGAAAGAAGAGCCAGTGCAGGGCAAAGAGGTTCCTCTGGAATGGACTGAGACTTCTGGGGTACTCTTGGAATGGTGGTACGACCATGGAGTTCCTCTCGCCTTTCCTGTTGAGAGTGCCTCCTCTTGAGATGCGACGGGAACGCCGGGAATTCTTTCCCGTTGAAAGCAGGGAAAGGATCCCTCATCTCGTGCTACGAATGTGAAACGGGGCTCCTCTGGATGTGGGCGGGACCATCGTGCTTCCTCTCGAGTGGAGACGGGTATGGCGGTGAAATTCTTGAGTTGCAGCAAGGGTGTGAAAGACCCTTTCGAAGTTCCAGAGGTTAGGTGTCATTAGTCTCCAGACGCCTCATCGGAAATAGGCCTCATCTCGCCTGGAAGGGAGAACTTCCTGGATTTTCTCGAGTTGCGGCAGGTGTTCTCGAGTTACGACGGGGACCTCAGGGACCCGCCATGGTGGCCTCAGGAAAGGCCAGTCCCCATGCGAGTTGCTAGGGGGCCTCTCAGGATTCCTCTCCCGTCGATACCGGGGCCAAAAACCTTGTGTGGAGTCAGGGCCGGAACCGAGGTTTTCTCTCAGGGGTGACATGGAACTTTGGGTATTTCTGGAGTCTCCCCAGGGGAGTCAGGCCTCGTCTCGAGTGGGGGCATGCACGTGCGCTTTCCTTCCAGGCTGTAGCAGCAATGTCACGCTTCCCGTCGCGTGGATCAAAGGATCTGTGGTTTTCCCTCGAGGCTTTCCCTCGAGGCTTTGCCACAGGGCTGTCCCACGTGCCACCGTGGTGTGAGTCGATCCTCGGCGTGAAAGATGAGCCAGTGCAGGGCAAAGAGGTTCCTCTGGAATGGACTGAGACATCTGGGGGACTCTTGGAATGGTGGTACGACCATGGAGTTCCTCTCGCCTTTCCTGTTGAGAGTGCCTCCTCTTGAGATGCGACAGGAACGCCGGGAATTCTTTCCCGTTGAAAGCACGGAAAGGATCCCTCATCTCGAGCTACGAGGGGGAAACGGGGCTCCTCTGGATGTGGGCGGGACCATCGTGCTTCCTCTCGAGTGGAGACGGGTATGGCGGTGAACTACTTGAGTTGCAGCAAGGGTGTGAAAGACCCTTTCGAAGTTCCATAGTTTAGGTGTCATTAGTCTCTTGACGCCTCATCGGAAATAGGCCTCATCTCGCCTGGAAGGGAGAACTTCCTGGATTTTCTCGAGTTGCGGCAGGTGATCTCGAGTTACGATGGGGACCTCAGGGACCCGCCCTGGTGGCCTCAGGAGAGGCCAGTCCCCAAGCGAGTTGCTAGGGGGCCTCTCGGGATTTCTCTCCCGTCGATACCCGGGCCAAATCCTTGTGTGGAGTCAGGGCCGGAAACGAGGATTCCTCTCAGGGGCTGACATGGATCTTTGGGTACTTCTGGAGTCTCCCCAGGGGAGTCAGGCCTCGTCTCGAGTGGGGGCATGCACGTGCGCTTTCCCTCCAGGCTGAAGCAGCAATGTCACGCTTCCCGTCGCGTGGATCAACGGATCTGTGGTTTTCCCTCGAGGCTTTCCGTCGAGGCTTTCCCACAGGGCTGTCCCACGTGCCACCGTGGTGTGAATCGATCCTCGGCGTGAAAGCTGAGCCAGTGCAGGGCAAAGAGCTTCCTCTCGAATGGACTGAGACATCTGGGGGACTCTTGGAATGGTGGTACGACCATGGAGTTCCTCTCGCCTTTCCTGTTGAGAGTGCCTCCTCTTGAGATGCGACGGGAACGCCGGGAATTCTTTCCCGTTGAAAGCAGGGAAAGGATCGCTCATCTCGAGCTACGAGGGGGAAACGGGGCTCCTCTGGATGTGGGCGGGACCATCGTGCTTCCTCTCGAGTGGAGACGGGTATGGCGGTGAACTTCTTGAGTTGCAGCAAGGGTGTGAAAGACCCTTTCGAAGTTCCAGAGGTTAGGTGTCATTAGTCTCCAGACGCCTCATCGGAAATAGGCCTCATCTCGCCTGGAAGGGAGAACTTCCTGGATTTTCTCGAGTTGCGGCAGGTGTTCTCGAGTTACGACGGGGACCTCAGGGACCCGCCCTGGTGGCCTCAGGAGAGGCCAGTCCCCATGCGATTTGCTAGGGGGCCTCTCGGGATTCCTCTCCCGTCGATACCGGGGCCAAAAACCTTGTGTGGAGTCAGGGCCGGAACCGAGGATTCCTCTCAGGGGCTGACATGGATCTTTGGGTACTTCTGGAGTCTCCCCAGGGGAGTCAGGCCTCGTCTCGAGTGGGGGCATGCACGTGTGCTTTCCTTCCAGGCTGTAGCAGCAATGTCACGCTTCCCGTCGCGTGGATCAAAGGATCTGTGGTTTTCCCTCGAGGCTTTCCCTTGAGGCTTTCCCACAGGGCTGTCCCACGTGCTACCGTGGTGTGAGTCGATCCTCGGCGTGAAAGATGAGCCTGTGCAGGGCAAAGAGGTTCCTCTGGAATGGACTGAGACTTCTGGGGTACTCTTGGAATGGTGGTACGACCATGGAGTTCCTCTCGCCTTTCCTGTTGAGAGTGCCTCCTCTTGAGATGCGACGGGAACGCCGGGAATTCTTTCCCGTTGAAAGCAGGGAAAGGATCCCTCATCTCGAGCTACGAATGTGAAACGGGGCTCCTCTGGATGTGGGCGGGACCATCGTGCTTCCTCTCGAGTGGAGACGGGTATGGCGGTGAACTTCTTGAGTTGCAGCAAGGGTGTGAAAGACCCTTTCGAAGTTCCAGAGGTTAGGTGTCATTAGTCTCCAGACGCCTCATCGGAAATAGGCCTCATCTCGCCTGGAAGGGAGAACTTCCTGGATTTTCTCGAGTTGCGGCAGGTGTTCTCGAGTTACGACGGGGACCTCAGGGACCCGCCATGGTGGCCTCAGGAAAGGCCAGTCCCCATGCGAGTTGCTAGGGGGCCTCTCAGGATTCCTCTCCCGTCGATACCGGGGACAAAAACCTTGTGTGAAGTCAGGGCCGGAACCGGGGATTCCTCTCAGGGGCTGACATGGATCTTTGGGTACTTCTGGAGTCTCCCCAGGGGAGTCAGGCCTGGTTTCGAGTGGGGGCATGCACGTGCGCTTTCCTTCCAGGCTGTAGCAGCAATGTCACACTTCCCGTCGCGTGAATCAAAGGATCTGTGGTTTTCCCTCGAGGCTTTCCCTCGAGGCTTTGCCACAGGGCTGTCCCACGTGCCACCGTGGTGTGAGTCGATCCTCGGCGTGAAAGATGAGCCAGTGCAGGGCAAAGAGGTTCCTCTGGAATGGACTGAGACATCTGGGGGACTCTTGGAATGGTGGTACGACCATGGAGTTCCTCTCGCCTTTCCTGTTGAGAGTGCCTCCTCTTGAGATGCGACAGGAACGCCGGGAATTCTTTCCCGTTGAAAGCACGGAAAGGATCCCTCATCTCGAGCTACGAGGGGGAAACGGGGCTCCTCTGGATGTGGGCGGGACCATCGTGCTTCCTCTCGAGTGGAGACGGGTATGGCGGTGAACTACTTGAGTTGCAGCAAGGGTGTGAAAGACCCTTTCGAAGTTCCATAGTTTAGGTGTCATTAGTCTCTAGACGCCTCATCGGAAATAGGCCTCATCTCGCCTGGAAGGGAGAACTTCCTGGATTTTCTCGAGTTGCGGCAGGTGATCTCGAGTTACGATGGGGACCTCAGGGACCCGCCCTGGTGGCCTCAGGAGAGGCCAGTCCCCAAGCGAGTTGCTAGGGGGCCTCTCGGGATTTCTCTCCCGTCGATACCCGGGCCAAATCCTTGTGTGGAGTCAGGGCCGGAAACGAGGATTCCTCTCAGGGGCTGACATGGATCTTTGGGTACTTCTGGAGTCTCCCCAGGGGAGTCAGGCCTCGTCTCGAGTGGGGGCATGCACGTGCGCTTTCCCTCCAGGCTGAAGCAGCAATGTCACGCTTCCCGTCGCGTGGATCAAAGGATCTGTGGTTTTCCCTCGAGGCTTTCCGTCGAGGCTTTCCCACAGGGCTGTCCCACGTGCCACCGTGGTGTGAGTCGATCCTCGGCGTGAAAGCTGAGCCAGTGCAGGGCAAAGAGCTTCCTCTCGAATGGACTGAGACATCTGGGGGACTCTTGGAATGGTGGTACGACCATGGAGTTCCTCTCGCCTTTCCTGTTGAGAGTGCCTCCTCTTGAGATGCGACGGGAACGCCGGGAATTCTTTCCCGTTGAAAGCAGGGAAAGGATCGCTCATCTCGAGCTACGAGGGGGAAACGGGGCTCCTCTGGATGTGGGCGGGACCATCGTGCTTCCTCTCGAGTGGAGACGGGTATGGCGGTGAACTTCTTGAGTTGCAGCAAGGGTGTGAAAGACCCTTTCGAAGTTCCAGAGGTTAGGTGTCATTAGTCTCCAGACGCCTCATCGGAAATAGGCCTCATCTCGCCTGGAAGGGAGAACTTCCTGGATTTTCTCGAGTTGCGGCAGGTGTTCTCGAGTTACGACGGGGACCTCAGGGACCCGCCCTGGTGGCCTCAGGAGAGGCCAGTCCCCATGCGATTTGCTAGGGGGCCTCTCGGGATTCCTCTCCCCTCGATACCGGGGCCAAAAACCTTGTGTGGAGTCAGGGCCGGAACCGAGGATTCCTCTCAGGGGCTGACATGGATCTTTGGGTACTTCTGGAGTCTCCCCAGGGGAGTCAGGCCTCGTCTCGAGTGGGGGCATGCACGTGTGCTTTCCTTCCAGGCTGTAGCAGCAATGTCACGCTTCCCGTCGCGTGGATCAAAGGATCTGTGGTTTTCCCTCGAGGCTTTCCCTTGAGGCTTTCCCACAGGGCTGTCCCACGTGCTACCGTGGTGTGAGTCGATCCTCGGCGTGAAAGATGAGCCAGTGCAGGGCAAAGAGGTTCCTCTGGAATGGACTGAGACTTCTGGGGTACTCTTGGAATGGTGGTACGACCATGGAGTTCCTCTCGCCTTTCCTGTTGAGAGTGCCTCCTCTTGAGATGCGACGGGAACGCCGGGAATTCTTTCCCGTTGAAAGCAGGGAAAGGATCCCTCATCTCGTGCTACGAATGTGAAACGGGGCTCCTCTGGATGTGGGCGGGACCATCGTGCTTCCTCTCGAGTGGAGACGGGTATGGCGGTGAACTTCTTGAGTTGCAGCAAGGGTGTGAAAGACCCTTTCGAAGTTCCAGAGGTTAGGTGTCATTAGTCTCCAGACGCCTCATCGGAAATAGGCCTCATCTCGCCTGGAAGGGAGAACTTCCTGGATTTTCTCGAGTTGCGGCAGGTGTTCTCGAGTTACGACGGGGACCTCAGGGACCCGCCCTGGTGGCCTCAGGAGAGGCCAGTCCCCATGCGATTTGCTAGGGGGCCTCTCGGGATTCCTCTCCCGTCGATACCGGGGCCAAAAACCTTGTGTGGAGTCAGGGCCGGAACCGAGGATTCCTCTCAGGGGCTGACATGGATCTTTGGGTACTTCTGGAGTCTCCCCAGGGGAGTCAGGCCTCGTCTCGAGTGGGGGCATGCACGTGTGCTTTCCTTCCAGGCTGTAGCAGCAATGTCACGCTTCCCGTCGCGTGGATCAAAGGATCTGTGGTTTTCCCTCGAGGCTTTCCCTTGAGGCTTTCCCACAGGGCTGTCCCACGTGCTACCGTGGTGTGAGTCGATCCTCGGCGTGAAAGATGAGCCTGTGCAGGGTAAAGAGGTTCCTCTGGAATGGACTGAGACTTCTGGGGTACTCTTGGAATGGTGGTACGACCATGGAGTTCCTCTCGCCTTTCCTGTTGAGAGTGCCTCCTCTTGAGATGCGACGGGAACGCCGGGAATTCTTTCCCGTTGAAAGCAGGGAAAGGATCCCTCATCTCGAGCTACGAATGTGAAACGGGGCTCCTCTGGATGTGGGCGGGACCATCGTGCTTCCTCTCGAGTGGAGACGGGTATGGCGGTGAACTTCTTGAGTTGCAGCAAGGGTGTGAAAGACCCTTTCGAAGTTCCAGAGGTTAGGTGTCATTAGTCTCCAGACGCCTCATCGGAAATAGGCCTCATCTCGCCTGGAAGGGAGAACTTCCTGGATTTTCTCGAGTTGCGGCAGGTGTTCTCGAGTTACGACGGGGACCTCAGGGACCCGCCATGGTGGCCTCAGGAAAGGCCAGTCCCCATGCGAGTTGCTAGGGGGCCTCTCAGGATTCCTCTCCCGTCGATACCGGGGACAAAAACCTTGTGTGAAGTCAGGGCCGGAACCGGGGATTCCTCTCAGGGGCTGACATGGATCTTTGGGTACTTCTGGAGTCTCCCCAGGGGAGTCAGGCCTGGTTTCGAGTGGGGGCATGCACGTGCGCTTTCCTTCCAGGCTGTAGCAGCAATGTCACACTTCCCGTCGCGTGAATCAAAGGATCTGTGGTTTTCCCTCGAGGCTTTCCCTCGAGGCTTTGCCACAGGGCTGTCCCACGTGCCACCGTGGTGTGAGTCGATCCTCGGCGTGAAAGATGAGCCAGTGCAGGGCAAAGAGGTTCCTCTGGAATGGACTGAGACATCTGGGGGACTCTTGGAATGGTGGTACGACCATGGAGTTCCTCTCGCCTTTCCTGTTGAGAGTGCCTCCTCTTGAGATGCGACAGGAACGCCGGGAATTCTTTCCCGTTGAAAGCACGGAAAGGATCCCTCATCTCGAGCTACGAGGGGGAAACGGGGCTCCTCTGGATGTGGGCGGGACCATCGTGCTTCCTCTCGAGTGGAGACGGGTATGGCGGTGAACTACTTGAGTTGCAGCAAGGGTGTGAAAGACCCTTTCGAAGTTCCATAGTTTAGGTGTCATTAGTCTCTAGACGCCTCATCGGAAATAGGCCTCATCTCGCCTGGAAGGGAGAACTTCCTGGATTTTCTCGAGTTGCGGCAGGTGATCTCGAGTTACGATGGGGACCTCAGGGACCCGCCCTGGTGGCCTCAGGAGAGGCCAGTCCCCAAGCGAGTTGCTAGGGGGCCTCTCGGGATTTCTCTCCCGTCGATACCCGGGCCAAATCCTTGTGTGGAGTCAGGGCCGGAAACGAGGATTCCTCTCAGGGGCTGACATGGATCTTTGGGTACTTCTGGAGTCTCCCCAGGGGAGTCAGGCCTCGTCTCGAGTGGGGGCATGCACGTGCGCTTTCCCTCCAGGCTGAAGCAGCAATGTCACGCTTCCCGTCGCGTGGATCAAAGGATCTGTGGTTTTCCCTCGAGGCTTTCCGTCGAGGCTTTCCCACAGGGCTGTCCCACGTGCCACCGTGGTGTGAGTCGATCCTCGGCGTGAAAGCTGAGCCAGTGCAGGGCAAAGAGCTTCCTCTCGAATGGACTGAGACATCTGGGGGACTCTTGGAATGGTGGTACGACCATGGAGTTCCTCTCGCCTTTCCTGTTGAGAGTGCCTCCTCTTGAGATGCGACGGGAACGCCGGGAATTCTTTCCCGTTGAAAGCAGGGAAAGGATCGCTCATCTCGAGCTACGAGGGGGAAACGGGGCTCCTCTGGATGTGGGCGGGACCATCGTGCTTCCTCTCGAGTGGAGACGGGTATGGCGGTGAACTTCTTGAGTTGCAGCAAGGGTGTGAAAGACCCTTTCGAAGTTCCAGAGGTTAGGTGTCATTAGTCTCCAGACGCCTCATCGGAAATAGGCCTCATCTCGCCTGGAAGGGAGAACTTCCTGGATTTTCTCGAGTTGCGGCAGGTGTTCTCGAGTTACGACGGGGACCTCAGGGACCCGCCCTGGTGGCCTCAGGAGAGGCCAGTCCCCATGCGATTTGCTAGGGGGCCTCTCGGGATTCCTCTCCCCTCGATACCGGGGCCAAAAACCTTGTGTGGAGTCAGGGCCGGAACCGAGGATTCCTCTCAGGGGCTGACATGGATCTTTGGGTACTTCTGGAGTCTCCCCAGGGGAGTCAGGCCTCGTCTCGAGTGGGGGCATGCACGTGTGCTTTCCTTCCAGGCTGTAGCAGCAATGTCACGCTTCCCGTCGCGTGGATCAAAGGATCTGTGGTTTTCCCTCGAGGCTTTCCCTTGAGGCTTTCCCACAGGGCTGTCCCACGTGCTACCGTGGTGTGAGTCGATCCTCGGCGTGAAAGATGAGCCAGTGCAGGGCAAAGAGGTTCCTCTGGAATGGACTGAGACTTCTGGGGTACTCTTGGAATGGTGGTACGACCATGGAGTTCCTCTCGCCTTTCCTGTTGAGAGTGCCTCCTCTTGAGATGCGACGGGAACGCCGGGAATTCTTTCCCGTTGAAAGCAGGGAAAGGATCCCTCATCTCGTGCTACGAATGTGAAACGGGGCTCCTCTGGATGTGGGCGGGACCATCGTGCTTCCTCTCGAGTGGAGACGGGTATGGCGGTGAACTTCTTGAGTTGCAGCAAGGGTGTGAAAGACCCTTTCGAAGTTCCAGAGGTTAGGTGTCATTAGTCTCCAGACGCCTCATCGGAAATAGGCCTCATCTCGCCTGGAAGGGAGAACTTCCTGGATTTTCTCGAGTTGCGGCAGGTGTTCTCGAGTTACGACGGGGACCTCAGGGACCCGCCATGGTGGCCTCAGGAAAGGCCAGTCCCCATGCGAGTTGCTAGGGGGCCTCTCAGGATTCCTCTCCCGTCGATACCGGGGCCAAAAACCTTGTGTGGAGTCAGGGCCGGAAACGAGGTTTTCTCTCAGGGGTGACATGGAACTTTGGGTATTTCTGGAGTCTCCCCAGGGGAGTCAGGCCTCGTCTCGAGTGGGGGCATGCACGTGCGCTTTCCTTCCAGGCTGTAGCAGCAATGTCACGCTTCCCGTCGCGTGGATCAAAGGATCTGTGGTTTTCCCTCGAGGCTTTCCCTCGAGGCTTTGCCACAGGGCTGTCCCACGTGCCACCGTGGTGTGAGTCGATCCTCGGCGTGAAAGATGAGCCAGTGCAGGGCAAAGAGGTTCCTCTGGAATGGACTGAGACATCTGGGGGACTCTTGGAATGGTGGTACGACCATGGAGTTCCTCTCGCCTTTCCTGTTGAGAGTGCCTCCTCTTGAGATGCGACAGGAACGCCGGGAATTCTTTCCCGTTGAAAGCACGGAAAGGATCCCTCATCTCGAGCTACGAGGGGGAAACGGGGCTCCTCTGGATGTGGGCGGGACCATCGTGCTTCCTCTCGAGTGGAGACGGGTATGGCGGTGAACTACTTGAGTTGCAGCAAGGGTGTGAAAGACCCTTTCGAAGTTCCATAGTTTAGGTGTCATTAGTCTCTTGACGCCTCATCGGAAATAGGCCTCATCTCGCCTGGAAGGGAGAACTTCCTGGATTTTCTCGAGTTGCGGCAGGTGATCTCGAGTTACGATGGGGACCTCAGGGACCCGCCCTGGTGGCCTCAGGAGAGGCCAGTCCCCAAGCGAGTTGCTAGGGGGCCTCTCGGGATTTCTCTCCCGTCGATACCCGGGCCAAATCCTTGTGTGGAGTCAGGGCCGGAAACGAGGATTCCTCTCAGGGGCTGACATGGATCTTTGGGTACTTCTGGAGTCTCCCCAGGGGAGTCAGGCCTCGTCTCGAGTGGGGGCATGCACGTGCGCTTTCCCTCCAGGCTGAAGCAGCAATGTCACGCTTCCCGTCGCGTGGATCAACGGATCTGTGGTTTTCCCTCGAGGCTTTCCGTCGAGGCTTTCCCACAGGGCTGTCCCACGTGCCACCGTGGTGTGAGTCGATCCTCGGCGTGAAAGCTGAGCCAGTGCAGGGCAAAGAGGTTCCTCTGGAATGGACTGAGACATCTGGGGGACTCTTGGAATGGTGGTACGACCATGGAGTTCCTCTCGCCTTTCCTGTTGAGAGTGCCTCCTCTTGAGATGCGACGGGAACGCCGGGAATTCTTTCCCGTTGAAAGCAGGGAAAGGATCGCTCATCTCGAGCTACGAGGGGGAAACGGGGCTCCTCTGGATGTGGGCGGGACCATCGTGCTTCCTCTCGAGTGGAGACGGGTATGGCGGTGAACTTCTTGAGTTGCAGCAAGGGTGTGAAAGACCCTTTCGAAGTTCCAGAGGTTAGGTGTCATTAGTCTCCAGACGCCTCATCGGAAATAGGCCTCATCTCGCCTGGAAGGGAGAACTTCCTGGATTTTCTCGAGTTGCGGCAGGTGTTCTCGAGTTACGACGGGGACCTCAGGGACCCGCCCTGGTGGCCTCAGGAGAGGCCAGTCCCCATGCGATTTGCTAGGGGGCCTCTCGGGATTCCTCTCCCGTCGATACCGGGGCCAAAAACCTTGTGTGGAGTCAGGGCCGGAACCGAGGATTCCTCTCAGGGGCTGACATGGATCTTTGGGTACTTCTGGAGTCTCCCCAGGGGAGTCAGGCCTCGTCTCGAGTGGGGGCATGCACGTGTGCTTTCCTTCCAGGCTGTAGCAGCAATGTCACGCTTCCCGTCGCGTGGATCAAAGGATCTGTGGTTTTCCCTCGAGGCTTTCCCTTGAGGCTTTCCCACAGGGCTGTCCCACGTGCTACCGTGGTGTGAGTCGATCCTCGGCGTGAAAGATGAGCCTGTGCAGGGTAAAGAGGTTCCTCTGGAATGGACTGAGACTTCTGGGGTACTCTTGGAATGGTGGTACGACCATGGAGTTCCTCTCGCCTTTCCTGTTGAGAGTGCCTCCTCTTGAGATGCGACGGGAACGCCGGGAATTCTTTCCCGTTGAAAGCAGGGAAAGGATCCCTCATCTCGAGCTACGAATGTGAAACGGGGCTCCTCTGGATGTGGGCGGGACCATCGTGCTTCCTCTCGAGTGGAGACGGGTATGGCGGTGAACTTCTTGAGTTGCAGCAAGGGTGTGAAAGACCCTTTCGAAGTTCCAGAGGTTAGGTGTCATTAGTCTCCAGACGCCTCATCGGAAATAGGCCTCATCTCGCCTGGAAGGGAGAACTTCCTGGATTTTCTCGAGTTGCGGCAGGTGTTCTCGAGTTACGACGGGGACCTCAGGGACCCGCCATGGTGGCCTCAGGAAAGGCCAGTCCCCATGCGAGTTGCTAGGGGGCCTCTCAGGATTCCTCTCCCGTCGATACCGGGGCCAAAAACCTTGTGTGGAGTCAGGGTCGGAACCGAGGTTTCCTCTCAGGGGTGACATGGAACTTTGGGTATTTCTGGAGTCTCCCCAGGGGAGTCAGGCCTCGTCTCGAGTGGGGGCATGCACGTTCGCTTTCCTTCCAGGCTGTAGCAGCAATGTCACGCTTCCCGTCGCGTGGATCAAAGGATCTGTGGTTTTCCCTCGAGGCTTTCCCTCGAGGCTTTGCCACAGGGCTGTCCCACGTGCCACCATGGTGTGAGTCGATCCTCGGCGTGAAAGATGAGCCAGTGCAGGGCAAAGAGGTTCCTCTGGAATGGACTGAGACATCTGGGGGACTCTTGGAATGGTGGTACGACCATGGAGTTCCTCTCGCCTTTCCTGTTGAGAGTGCCTCCTCTTGAGATGCGACGGGAACGCCGGGAATTCTTTCCCGTTGAAAGCAGGGAAAGGATCCCTCATCTCGAGCTACGAGGGGGAAACGGGGCTCCTCTGGATGTGGGCGGGACCATCGTGCTTCCTCTCGAGTGGAGACGGGTATGGCTGTGAACTTCTTGAGTAGCAGCAAGGGTGTGAAAGACCCTTTCGAAGTTCCAGAGGTTAGGTGTCATTAGTCTCCAGACGCCTCATAGAAAATAGGCCTCATCTCGCCTGGAAGGGAGAACTTCCTGGATTTTCTCGAGTTGCGGCAGGTGTTCTCGAGTTACGACGGGGACCTCAGGGACCCGCCATGGTGGCCTCAGGAAAAGCCAGTCCCCATGCGAGTTGCTAGGGGGCCTCTCAGGATTCCTCTCCCGTCGATACCGGGGCCAAAAACCTTGTGTGGAGTAAGGGCCGGAACCGAGGTTTTCTCTCAGGGGTGACATGGAACTTTGGGTATTTCTGGAGTCTCCCCAGGGGAGTCAGGCCTCGTCTCGAGTGGGGGCATGCACGTGCGCTTTCCTTCCAGGCTGTAGCAGCAATGTCACGCTTCCCGTCGCGTGGATCAAAGGATCTGTGGTTTTCCCTCGAGGCTTTCCCACAGGGCTGTCCCACGTGCCACCGTGGTGTGAGTCGATCCTCGGCGTGAAAGATGAGCCAGTGCAGGGCAAAGAGGTTCCTCTGGAATGGACTGAGACATCTGGGGGACTCTTGGAATGGAGGTACGACCATGGAGTTCCTCTCGCCTTTCCTGTTGAGAGTGCCTCCTCTTGAGATGCGACGGGAACGCCGGGAATTCTTTCCCGTTGAAAGCAGGGAAAGGATCCCTCATCTCGAGCTACGAGGGGGAAACGGGGCTCCTCTGGATGTGGGCGGGACCATCGTGCTTCCTCTCGAGTGGAGACGGGTATGGCGGTGAACTTCTTGAGTAGCAGCAAGGGTGTGAAAGACCCTTTCGAAGTTCCAGAGGTTAGGTGTCATTAGTCTCCAGACGCCTCATCGGAAATAGGCCTCATCTCGCCTGGAAGGGAGAACTTCCTGGATTTTCTCGAGTTGCGGCAGGTGTTCTCGAGTTACGACGGGGACCTCAGGGACCCGCCCTGGTGGCCTCAGGAGAGGCCAGTCCCCATGCGAGTTGCTAGGGGGCCTCTCGGGATTCCTCTCCCATCGATACCGGGGCCAAAAACCTTGTGTGGAGTCAGGGCCGGAACCGCGGATTCCTCTCAGGTGCTGACATGGATCTTTGGGTATTTCTGGAGTCTCCCCAGGGGAGTCAGGCCTCGTCTCGAGTGGGGGCATGCACGTGTGCTTTCCTTCCAGGCTGTAGCAGCAATGTCACGCTTCCCGTCTCGTGGATCAAAGGATCTGTGGTTTTTCCTCGAGGCTTTCCCTCGAGGATTTCCCACAGGGCTGTCCCACGTGCCACCGTGGTGTGAGTCGATCCTCGGCGTGAAAGATGAGCCAGTGCAGGGCAAAGAGGTTCCTCTGGAATGGACTGAGACATCTGGGGGTCTCTTGGAATGGTGGTATGACCATGGAGTTCCTCTCGCCTTTCTTGTTGAGAGTGCCTCCTCTTGAGATGCGACGGGAACGCCGGGAATTCTTTCCCGTTGAAAGCAGGGAAAGGATCCCTCATCTCGAGCTACGAGGGGGAAACGGGGCTCCTCTGGATGTTGGCGGGACCATCGTGCTTCCTCTCGAGTGGAGACGGGTATGGCGGTGAACTTCTTGAGTTGCAGCAAGGGTGTGAATGACCCTTTCGAAGTTCCAGAGGTTAGGTGTCATTAGTCTTCAGACGCCTCATCGGAAATAGGCCTCATCTCGCCTGGAAGGGAGAACTTCCTGGATTTTCTCGAGTTGCGGCAGGTGTTCTCGAGTTACGACGGGGACCTCAGGGACCCGCCCTGGTGGCCTCAGGAGAGGCCAGTCCCCATGCGAGTTGCTAGGGGGCCTCTCGGTATTCCCCTCCCGTCGATACCGGGGCCAAAAACCTTGTGTGGAGTCAGGGCCGGAACCGAGGATTCCTCTCAGGGGCTGACATGGATCTTTGGGTACTTCTGGAGTCTCCCCAGTGGAGTCAGGCCTCGTCTCGAGTGGGGGCATGCACGTGCGCTTTCCTTCCAGGCTGTAGCAGCAATGTCACGCTTCCCGTGGCCTGGATCAAAGGATCTGTGGTTTTCCCTCGAGGCTTTCCCTCGAGGCTCTCCCACAGGGCTGTCCCACGTGCCACCGTGGTGTGAGTCGATCCTTGGCGTGAAAGATGAGCCAGTGCAGGGCAAAGAGGTTCCTCTGGAATGGACTGAGACATCTGGGGGACTCTTGGAATGGTGGTACGACCATGGAGTTCCTCTCGCCTTTCCTGTTGAGAGTGCCTCCTCTTGAGATGCGACGGGAACGCCGGGAATTCTTTCCCCTTGAAAGCAGGGAAAGGATCCCTCATCTCGAGCTACGAGGGGGAAACGGGGCTCCTCTGGATGTGGGTGGGACCATCGTGCTTCCTCTCGAGTGGAGATGGGTATGGCGGTGAACTTCTTGAGTTGCAGCAAGGGTGTGAAAGACCCTTTCGAAGTTCCAGAGGTTAGGCGTCATTAGTCTCCAGACGCCTCATCGGAAATAGGCCTCATCTCGCCTGGAAGGGAGAACTTCCTGGATTTTCGCGAGTTGCGGCATGTGTTCTCGAGTTACGACGGGGACCTCAGGGACCCGCCCTGGTGGCCTCAGGAACGGCTAATCCCCATGCGAGTTGCTAGGGGGCCTCTCGGGATTCCTCTCCCGTCGATACCGGGGCCAATAACCTTGTGTGGAGTCAGGGCCGGAACCGTGGATTCCTCTCAGGGGATGACATTGACCTTTGGGTACTTCTGGAGTCTCCCCAGGGGAGTCGGGCCTCGTCTCGAGTGGAGGCATGCACGTGCGCTTTCCTTCCAGGCTGTAGCAGCAATGTCACGCTTCCCGTCGTGTGGATCAAAGGATCTGTGGTTTTCCCTCGAGGCTTTCCCTCGAGGCTGTCCCACAGGGCTGTCCCACGTGCCACCGTGGTGTGAGTCGATCCTTGGCGTGAAAGATGAGCCAGTGCAGGGCAAAGAGGTTCCTCTGGAATGGACTGAGACATCTGGGGGACTCTTGGAATGGTGGTTCGACCATGGAGTTCCTCTCGCCTTTCCTGTTGAGAGTGCCTCCTCTTGAGATGCGACGGGAACGCCGGGAATTCTTTCCCGTTGAAAGCAGGGAAAGGATCCCTCATCTCGAGCTACGAGGGGGAAACGGGGCTCCTCTGGATGTGGGCGGGACCATCGTGCTTCCTCGCGAGTGGAGACGGGTATGGCGGTGAACTTCTTGAGTTGCAGCAAGGGTGTGAAAGACCCTTTCGAAGTTCCAGAGTTTAGGTGTCATTAGTCTCCAAACGCCTCATCGGAAATAGGATTCTTCTCGCCTGGAAGGGAGAACTTCCTGGATTTTCTCGAGTTGCGACAGGTGTTCTCGAGTTACGACGGAGACCTCAGGGACCCGCCCTGGTGGCCTCAGGAGAGGCCAGTCCCCATGCGAGTTGCTAGGGGGCCTCTCGGGATTACTCTCCCGTCGATACCGGGGCCAAAAACCTTGTGTGGAGTCAGGGCCGGAATCGAGGATTCCTCTCAGGGGCTGACATGGATCTTTGGGTACTTCTGGAGTCTCCCCAGGGGAGTCAGGCCTCGTCTCGAGTGGGGGCATGTACGTGCGCTTTCCTTCCAGGCTGTAGCAGGAATGTCACGCTTCCCGTCGCGTGGATCAAAGGATCTGTGGTTTTCCCTCGAGGCTTTCCCTCGAGGCTTTCTCACAGGGCTGTCCCATGTGCCACCGTGGTGTGAGTCGATCCTCGGCGTGAAAGATGAGCCAGTGCAGGGCAAAGAGTTTCCTCTGGAATGGACTGAGACATCTGGGGGACTCTTGGAATGGTGGTACGACCATGGAGTTCCTCTCGCCTTTCCTGTTGAGAGTGCCTCCTCTTGAGATGCGACGGGAACGCCGGGAATTCTTTACCGTTGAAAGCAGGGAAAGGATCCCTCATCTCGAGCTACGAGGGGGAAACGGGGCTCCTCTGGATGTGGGCGGGACCATCGTGCTTCCTCTCGAGTGGAGACGGGTATGGCAGAGAACTTCTTGACTTGCAGCAAGGGAGTGAAAGACCCTTTCGAAGTTCCAGAGGTTAGGTGTCATTAGTCTCCAGACGCCTCATCGGAAATAGGCCTCATCTCGCCTGGAAGGGAGAACTTCCTGGATTTTCTCGAGTTGCGGCAGGTGTTCTCGAGTTATGACGGGGACCTCAAGGACCAGCCCTGGTGGCCTCAGGAGAGGCCAATCCCCATGCGAGTTGCTAGGGGGACTCTGGGATTCCTATCCCGTCGATACCGGGTCCAAAAACCTTGTGTGGAGTCAGGGCCGGAACCGAGGATTCCTCTCAGTGGCTGACATGGATCTTTGGGTACTTCTGGAGTCTTCCCAGGGGAGTCAGGCCTCGTCTCGAGTGGGGACAGGTACGTTCGCTTTCCTTCCAGGCTGTAGCAGCAATGTCACGCTTCCCGTGGCGTGGATCAAAGGATCTGTGGTTTTCCCACGAGTTTTTCCCTCGAGGCTTTCCCACAGGTCTGTCCCACGTGCCACCGTGGTGTGAGTTGATACTCGGCGTGAAAGATGAGCCAGTGCAGGGCAAAGAGGTTCCTCTGGAATGGACTGAGACATCTGGGGGACTCTTGGAATGGTGGTACCACCATGAAGTTCCTCTCGCCTTTCCTGTTGAGAGTGCCTCCTCTTGAGATGCGACGGGAACGCCGGGAATTCTTTCCCGTTGAAAGCAGGGAAAGGATCCCTCATCTCGAGCTACGAGGGGGAAACGGGGCTCCTCTGGATGTGGGCGGGACCATCGTGCTTCCTCTCGAGTGGAGACGGGTATGGCGGTGAACTTCTTGAGTTGCAGCAAGGGTGTGAAAGACCCTTTCGAAGTTCCAGAGTTTAGGTGTCATTAGTCTCCAAACGCCTCATCGGAAATAGGATTCTTCTCGCCTGGAAGGGAGAACTTCCTGGATTTTCTCGAGTTGCGACAGGTGTTCTCGAGTTACGACGGAGACCTCAGGGACCCGCCCTGGTGGCCTCAGGAGAGGCCAGTCCCCAAGCGAGTTGCTAGGGGGCCTCTCGGGATTCCTCTCCCGTCGATACCGGGGCCAAAAACCTTGTGTGGAGTCAGGGCCGGAACCGAGGATTCCTCTCAGGGGTGATATGGATCTTTGGGTACTTCTGGAGTCTCCCCAGGGGAGTCAGGCCTCGTCTCGAGTGGGGGCATGCACGTGCGCTTTCCTTCCAGGCTGTAGCAGCAATGTCACGCTTCCCGTCGCGTGCATCAAAGGATCTGTGGTTTTCCCTCGAGGCTTTCCCTCGAGGCTTTCCCGCAGGGCTGTCCCACGTGCCACCGTGTTGTGAGTCGATCCTCGGCGTGAAAGATGAGCAAGTGCAGGGCAAAGAGGTTCCTCTGGAATGGACTGAGACATCTGGGGGACTCGTGGAATGGTGGTACGACCATGGAGTTCCTCTCGCCTTTCCTGTTGAGAGTGCCTCCTCTTGAGATGCGACGGGAACGCCGGGAATTCTTTCCCGTTGAAAGCAGGGAAAGGATCCCTCATCTCGAGCTACGAGGGGGAAACGGGGCTCCTCTGGATGTGGGTGGGACCATCGTGCTTCCTCTCGAGTGGAGACGGGTATGGCGGTGAACTTCTTGAGTTGCAGCAAGGGTGTGAAAGACCCTTTCGAAGTTCCAGAGGTTACGGGTCAGTCTCCAGATGCCTCATCGGAAATAGACCTCATCTCGCCTGGAAGGGAGAACTTCCTGGATTTTCTCGAGGTGCGGCAGGTGTTCTCGAGTTACGACGGGTACCACAGGGACCCGCCCTGATGGCCTCAGGAGATGCCAGTCCCCATGCGAGTTGCTAGGGGGCCTCTCGGGATTCCTCTCCCGTCGATACTAGGGCCAAAAACCTTGTGTGGAGTCAGGGCCGGAACCGAGGATTCCTCACAGGGGTGACATGGATCTTTGGGTACTTCTGGAGTCTCCCCAGGGGAGTCAGGCCTCGTCTCGAGTGGGGGCATGCACGTGCGCTTTCCTTCCAGGCTGTAGCAGCAATGTCACGCTTCCCGTCGCGTGCATCAAAGGATCTGTGGTTTTCCCTCGAGGCTTTCCCTCGAGGCTTTCCCGCAGGGCTGTCCCACGTGCCACCGTGTTGTGAGTCGATCCTCGGCGTGAAAGATGAGCCAGTGCAGGGCAAAGAGGTTCCTCTGGAATGGACTGAGACATCTGGGGGACTCTTGGAATGGTGGTACGACCATGGAGTTCCTCTCGCCTTTCCTGTTGAGAGTGCCTCCTCTTGAGATGCGACGGGAACGCCGGGAATTCTTTCCCGTTGAAATCAGGGAAAGGATCCCTCATCTCGAGCTCCGAGGGGGAAACGGGGCTCCTCTGGATGTGGGCGGGACCATCGTGCTTCCTCTCGAGTGGAGACGGGTATGGCGGTGAACTTCTTGAGTTGCAGCAAGGGTGTGAAAGACCCTTTCGAAGTTCCAGAGGTTAGGTGTCATTAGTCTCCAGTCGCCTCATCGGAAATAGGCCCCATCTCGCCTGGAAGGGAGATCTTCCTGGATTTTCTCGAGTTGCGGCAGGTGTTCTCGAGTTATGACGGGGACCTCAGGGACCTGCCCTGGTGGCCTCAAGAACAGCCAGTCCCCATGCGAGTTGCTAGGGGGCCTCTCGGGATTCCTCTCCCGTCGATACCGGGGCCAAAAACCTTGTGTGGAGTCAGGGCCGGAACCGAGGATTCCTCTCAGGGGCTGACATGGATCTTTGGGTAATTCTGGAGTCTACCCAGGGAAGTCAGGCCTCGTCTCGAGTGGGGGCATGCACGTGTGCTTTCCTTCCAGGCTGTAGCAGCAATGTCACGCTTCCCGTCGCGTGGATCAAAGGATCTGTGGTTTTCCCTCGAGGCTTTCCCTCGAGGCTTTCCCACAGGGCTGTCCCACGTGCCACCGTGGTGTGAGTCGATCCTCGGCATGAAAGATGAGCCAGTGCAGGGCAAAGAGGTTCCTCTGGAATGGACTGAGACATCTGGGGGACTCTTGGAATGGTGGTACGACCTTGGAGTTCCTCTCGCCTTTCCTGTTGAGAGTGCCTCCTCTTGAGATGCGACGGGAATGCCGGGAATTCTTTCCCGTTGAAAGCAGGGAAAGGATCCCTCATCTCTAGCTACGAGGGTGAAACGGGGCTCCTCTGGATGTGGGCGGGACCATCGTGCTTCCTCTCGAGTGGAGACGGGCAAGGAGGTGAACTTCTTGAGTAGCAGCAAGGGTGTGAAAGACCCTTTCGAAGTTCCAGAGGTTGGGTGTCATTAGTCTCCAGACGCCTCATCGGAAATAGGCCTCATCTCGCCTGGAAGGGAGAACTTCCTGGATTTTCTCGAGTTGCGGCAGGTGTTCTCAAGTTACGACGGGGACCTCAGGGACCCGCCCTGGTGGCCTCAGGAGAGGCCAGTCCCCATGCGAGGTGCTAGGGGGCCTCTCGGGATTCCTCTCCCGTCGATACCGGGGCCAAAAACCTTGTGTGCAGTCAGGGCCGGAAACGAGGATTCCTCTCAGGGGCTGACATGGATCTTTGGGTACTTCTGGAGTCTCCCCAGGGGATTCAGGCCTCGTCTCGAGTGGGGGCATGCACGTGCGCTTTCCTTCCAGGCTGTAGCAGCAATGTCACGCTTCCCGTCGCGTGGATCAAAGGATCTGTGGTTTTCCCTCGAGGCTTTCCCTCGAGGCTTTCCCACATGGCTGTGCCACGTGCCACCGTGGTGTGAGTCGATCCTCGGCGTGAAAGATGAGCCAGTGCAGGGCAAAGAGGTTCCTCTGGAATGGACTGAGACATCTGGGGGACTCTTGGAATGGTGGTACGACCATGGAGTTCCTCTCGCCTTTCCTGTTGAGAGTGCCTCCTCTTGAGATGCGACGGGAATGACGGGAATACTTTCCCGTTGAAAGCAGGGAAAGGATCCCTCATCTCGAGCTACGAGGGGGAAACGGGGCTCCTCTGGATGTGGGCGGGACCATCCTGCTTCCTCTCGAGTGGAGACGGGTATGGCGGTGAACTTCTTGAGTTGCAGCAAGTGTGTGAAAGAACCTTTCGAAGTTCCAGAGGTTAGGTGTCATTAGTCTCCAGACGCCTCATCGGAAATAGGCCTCATCTCGCCTGCAAGGGAGAACTTCCTTGATTTTCTCGAGTTGGGTAGGTGTTCTCGAGTTACGACGGGGACCTCAGGGACCCGCCCTGGTTGCCTCAAGAGGCCAGTCCCCATGCGATTTGATACGGGGCCTCTCGGGATTCCTCTCCCGTCGATACCGGGGCCAAAAACCTTGTGTGGAGTCAGGGCCGGAACCGAGGATTCCTCTCAGGGGCTGACATGGATCTTTGGGTAATTCTGGAGTCTCCCCAGGGGAGTCAAGCCTCGTCTCGAGTGGGGGCATGCACGTGCGCTTTCCTTCCAGGCTGTAGCAGCAATGTCACGCTTCCCGTCGCGTGGATCAAAGGATCTGTGGTTTTCCCTCGAGGCTTTCCCACAGGGCTGTCCCACGTGCCACCGTGGTGTGAGTCGATCCTCGGCGTGAAAGATGAGCCAGTGCAGGGCAAAGAGGTTCCTCTGGAATGGACTGAGACATCTGGGGGACTCTTGGAATGGTGGTACGACCATGGAGTTCCTCTCGCCTTTCCTATTGAGAGTGCCTCCTCTTGAGATGCGATGGGAACGCCGGGAATTCTTTCCCGTTGAAAGCAGGGAAAGGATCCCTCATCTCGAGCTACGAGGGGGAAACGGGGCTCCTCTGGATGTGGGCGGGACCATCGTGCTTCCTCTCGAGTGGAGACGGGTATGGCGGTGAACTTCTTGAGTTGCAGCAAGGGTGTGAAAGGCCCTTTCGAATTTCCAGAGGTTAGGTGTCATTAGTCTCCAGACGACTCATCGGAAATAGGCCTCATCTCGCCTGGAAGGGAGAACTTCCTGGATTTTCTCGAGTTGCGGCAGGTGTTCTCGAGTTACGACGGGGACCTCAGGGACCCGCCCTGGTGGCCTCAGGAGAGGCCAGTCCCCATGCGAGGTGCTAGGGGGCCTCTCGGGATTCCTCTCCCGTCGATACCGGGGCCAAAAACCTTGTGTGCAGTCAGGGCCGGAACCGAGGATTCCTCTCAGGGGCTGACATGGATCTTTGGGTACTTCTGGAGTATCCCCAGGGGAGTCAAGCCTCGTCTCGAGTGGGGGCATGCACGTGCGCTTTCCTTCCAGGCTGTAGCAGCAATGTCACGCTTCCCGTCGCGTGGATCAAATGATCTGTGGTTTTCCCTCGAGGCTTTCCCACAGGGCTGTCCCACGTGCCACCGTGGTGTGAGTCGATCCTCGGCGTGAAAGATGAGCCAGTGCAGGGCAAAGAGGTTCCTCTGGAATGGACTGAGACATCTGGGGGACTCTTGGAATGGTGGTACGATCATGGAGTTCCTCTCGCCTTTCCTGTTGAGAGTGCCTCCTCTTGAGATGCGATGGGAACGCCGGGAATTCTTTCCCGTTGAAAGCAGGGAAAGGATCCCTCATCTCGAGCTACGAGGGGGAAACGGGGCTCCTCTGGATGTGGGCGGGACCATCGTGCTTCCTCTCGAGTGGAGACGGGTATGGCGGTGAACTTCTTGAGTTGCAGCAAGGGTGTGAAAGGCCCTTTCGAATTTCCAGAGGTTAGGTGTCATTAGTCTCCAGACGACTCATCGGAAATAGGCCTCATCTCGCCTGGAAGGGAGAACTTCCTGGATTTTCTCGAGTTGCGGCAGGTGTTCTCGAGTTACGACGGGGACCTCAGGGACCCGCCCTGGTGGCCTCAGGAGAGGCCAGTCCCCATGCGAGGTGCTAGGGGGCCTCTCGGGATTCCTTTCCCGTCGATACCGGGGCCAAAAACCTTTTTTGCAGTCAGGGCCGGAACCGAGGATTCCTCTCAGGGGCTTATATGGATCTTTGGGTACTTCTGGAGTCTCCCCACGGGAGTCAGGCCTCGTCTCGAGTGGGGGCATGCACGTGCGCTTTCCTTCCAGGCTGTAGCAGCAATGTCACGCTTCCCGTCGCGTGGATCAAAGGATCTGTGGTTTTCCCTCGAGGCTTTCCCACAGGGCTGTCCCACGTGCCTCCGTGTTGTGAGTCGATCCTCGGCGTGAAAGATGAGCCAGTGCAGGGCAAAGAGGTTCCTCTGGAATGGACTGAGACATCTGGGGGACTCTAGGAGTGGTGGTAGGACCATGGAGTTCCTCTCGCCTTTCCTGTTGAGAGTGCCTCCTCTTGAGATGCGACGGGAACGCCGGGAATTCTTTCCCGTTGAAAGCAGGGAAAGGATCCCTCATCTCGAGCTCCGAGGGGGAAACGGGGCTCCTCTGGATGTGGGCGGGACCATCGTGCTTCCTCTCGAGTGGAGACGGGTATGGCGGTGAACTTCTTGAGTTGCAGAAAGGGTGTGAAAGACCCTTTCGAAATTCCAAAGGTTAGGTGTCATTAGTCTCCAGACGCCTCATCGGAAATAGGCCTCATCTCGCCTGGAAGGGAGAACTTCCTGGATTTTCTCGAGTTGCGGCAGGTGTTCTCGAGTTATGACGGGGACCTCAAGGACCAGCCCTGGTGGCCTCAGGAGAGGCCAATCCCCATGCGAGTTGCTAGGGGGACTCTGGGATTCCTATCCCGTCGATACCGGGTCCAAAAACCTTGTGTGGAGTCAGGGCCGGAACCGAGGATTCCTCTCAGTGGCTGACATGGATCTTTGGGTACTTCTGGAGTCTTCCCAGGGGAGTCAGGCCTCGTCTCGAGTGGGGACAGGTACGTTCGCTTTCCTTCCAGGCTGTAGCAGCAATGTCACGCTTCCCGTGGCGTGGATCAAAGGATCTGTGGTTTTCCCACGAGTTTTTCCCTCGAGGCTTTCCCACAGGTCTGTCCCACGTGCCACCGTGGTGTGAGTTGATACTCGGCGTGAAAGATGAGCCAGTGCAGGGCAAAGAGGTTCCTCTGGAATGGACTGAGACATCTGGGGGACTCTTGGAATGGTGGTACCACCATGAAGTTCCTCTCGCCTTTCCTGTTGAGAGTGCCTCCTCTTGAGATGCGACGGGAACGCCGGGAATTCTTTCCCGTTGAAAGCAGGGAAAGGATCCCTCATCTCGAGCTACGAGGGGGAAACGGGGCTCCTCTGGATGTGGGCGGGACCATCGTGCTTCCTCTCGAGTGGAGACGGGTATGGCGGTGAACTTCTTGAGTTGCAGCAAGGGTGTGAAAGACCCTTTCGAAGTTCCAGAGTTTAGGTGTCATTAGTCTCCAAACGCCTCATCGGAAATAGGATTCTTCTCGCCTGGAAGGGAGAACTTCCTGGATTTTCTCGAGTTGCGACAGGTGTTCTCGAGTTACGACGGAGACCTCAGGGACCCGCCCTGGTGGCCTCAGGAGAGGCCAGTCCCCAAGCGAGTTGCTAGGGGGCCTCTCGGGATTCCTCTCCCGTCGATACCGGGGCCAAAAACCTTGTGTGGAGTCAGGGCCGGAACCGAGGATTCCTCTCAGGGGTGATATGGATCTTTGGGTACTTCTGGAGTCTCCCCAGGGGAGTCAGGCCTCGTCTCGAGTGGGGGCATGCACGTGCGCTTTCCTTCCAGGCTGTAGCAGCAATGTCACGCTTCCCGTCGCGTGCATCAAAGGATCTGTGGTTTTCCCTCGAGGCTTTCCCTCGAGGCTTTCCCGCAGGGCTGTCCCACGTGCCACCGTGTTGTGAGTCGATCCTCGGCGTGAAAGATGAGCAAGTGCAGGGCAAAGAGGTTCCTCTGGAATGGACTGAGACATCTGGGGGACTCGTGGAATGGTGGTACGACCATGGAGTTCCTCTCGCCTTTCCTGTTGAGAGTGCCTCCTCTTGAGATGCGACGGGAACGCCGGGAATTCTTTCCCGTTGAAAGCAGGGAAAGGATCCCTCATCTCGAGCTACGAGGGGGAAACGGGGCTCCTCTGGATGTGGGTGGGACCATCGTGCTTCCTCTCGAGTGGAGACGGGTATGGCGGTGAACTTCTTGAGTTGCAGCAAGGGTGTGAAAGACCCTTTCGAAGTTCCAGAGGTTACGTGTCAGTCTCCAGATGCCTCATCGGAAATAGACCTCATCTCGCCTGGAAGGGAGAACTTCCTGGATTTTCTCGAGGTGCGGCAGGTGTTCTCGAGTTACGACGGGTACCACAGGGACCCGCCCTGATGGCCTCAGGAGATGCCAGTCCCCATGCGAGTTGCTAGGGGGCCTCTCGGGATTCCTCTCCCGTCGATACTAGGGCCAAAAACCTTGTGTGGAGTCAGGGCCGGAACCGAGGATTCCTCACAGGGGTGACATGGATCTTTGGGTACTTCTGGAGTCTCCCCAGGGGAGTCAGGCCTCGTCTCGAGTGGGGGCATGCACGTGCGCTTTCCTTCCAGGCTGTAGCAGCAATGTCACGCTTCCCGTCGCGTGCATCAAAGGATCTGTGGTTTTCCCTCGAGGCTTTCCCTCGAGGCTTTCCCGCAGGGCTGTCCCACGTGCCACCGTGTTGTGAGTCGATCCTCGGCGTGAAAGATGAGCCAGTGCAGGGCAAAGAGGTTCCTCTGGAATGGACTGAGACATCTGGGGGACTCTTGGAATGGTGGTACGACCATGGAGTTCCTCTCGCCTTTCCTGTTGAGAGTGCCTCCTCTTGAGATGCGACGGGAACGCCGGGAATTCTTTCCCGTTGAAATCAGGGAAAGGATCCCTCATCTCGAGCTCCGAGGGGGAAACGGGGCTCCTCTGGATGTGGGCGGGACCATCGTGCTTCCTCTCGAGTGGAGACGGGTATGGCGGTGAACTTCTTGAGTTGCAGCAAGGGTGTGAAAGACCCTTTCGAAGTTCCAGAGGTTAGGTGTCATTAGTCTCCAGTCGCCTCATCGGAAATAGGCCCCATCTCGCCTGGAAGGGAGATCTTCCTGGATTTTCTCGAGTTGCGGCAGGTGTTCTCGAGTTATGACGGGGACCTCAGGGACCTGCCCTGGTGGCCTCAAGAACAGCCAGTCCCCATGCGAGTTGCTAGGGGGCCTCTCGGGATTCCTCTCCCGTCGATACCGGGGCCAAAAACCTTGTGTGGAGTCAGGGCCGGAACCGAGGATTCCTCTCAGGGGCTGACATGGATCTTTGGGTAATTCTGGAGTCTACCCAGGGAAGTCAGGCCTCGTCTCGAGTGGGGGCATGCACGTGTGCTTTCCTTCCAGGCTGTAGCAGCAATGTCACGCTTCCCGTCGCGTGGATCAAAGGATCTGTGGTTTTCCCTCGAGGCTTTCCCTCGAGGCTTTCCCACAGGGCTGTCCCACGTGCCACCGTGGTGTGAGTCGATCCTCGGCATGAAAGATGAGCCAGTGCAGGGCAAAGAGGTTCCTCTGGAATGGACTGAGACATCTGGGGGACTCTTGGAATGGTGGTACGACCTTGGAGTTCCTCTCGCCTTTCCTGTTGAGAGTGCCTCCTCTTGAGATGCGACGGGAATGCCGGGAATTCTTTCCCGTTGAAAGCAGGGAAAGGATCCCTCATCTCTAGCTACGAGGGTGAAACGGGGCTCCTCTGGATGTGGGCGGGACCATCGTGCTTCCTCTCGAGTGGAGACGGGCAAGGAGGTGAACTTCTTGAGTAGCAGCAAGGGTGTGAAAGACCCTTTCGAAGTTCCAGAGGTTGGGTGTCATTAGTCTCCAGACGCCTCATCGGAAATAGGCCTCATCTCGCCTGGAAGGGAGAACTTCCTGGATTTTCTCGAGTTGCGGCAGGTGTTCTCAAGTTACGACGGGGACCTCAGGGACCCGCCCTGGTGGCCTCAGGAGAGGCCAGTCCCCATGCGAGGTGCTAGGGGGCCTCTCGGGATTCCTCTCCCGTCGATACCGGGGCCAAAAACCTTGTGTGCAGTCAGGGCCGGAAACGAGGATTCCTCTCAGGGGCTGACATGGATCTTTGGGTACTTCTGGAGTCTCCCCAGGGGATTCAGGCCTCGTCTCGAGTGGGGGCATGCACGTGCGCTTTCCTTCCAGGCTGTAGCAGCAATGTCACGCTTCCCGTCGCGTGGATCAAAGGATCTGTGGTTTTCCCTCGAGGCTTTCCCTCGAGGCTTTCCCACATGGCTGTGCCACGTGCCACCGTGGTGTGAGTCGATCCTCGGCGTGAAAGATGAGCCAGTGCAGGGCAAAGAGGTTCCTCTGGAATGGACTGAGACATCTGGGGGACTCTTGGAATGGTGGTACGACCATGGAGTTCCTCTCGCCTTTCCTGTTGAGAGTGCCTCCTCTTGAGATGCGACGGGAATGACGGGAATACTTTCCCGTTGAAAGCAGGGAAAGGATCCCTCATCTCGAGCTACGAGGGGGAAACGGGGCTCCTCTGGATGTGGGCGGGACCATCCTGCTTCCTCTCGAGTGGAGACGGGTATGGCGGTGAACTTCTTGAGTTGCAGCAAGTGTGTGAAAGAACCTTTCGAAGTTCCAGAGGTTAGGTGTCATTAGTCTCCAGACGCCTCATCGGAAATAGGCCTCATCTCGCCTGCAAGGGAGAACTTCCTTGATTTTCTCGAGTTGGGTAGGTGTTCTCGAGTTACGACGGGGACCTCAGGGACCCGCCCTGGTTGCCTCAAGAGGCCAGTCCCCATGCGATTTGATACGGGGCCTCTCGGGATTCCTCTCCCGTCGATACCGGGGCCAAAAACCTTGTGTGGAGTCAGGGCCGGAACCGAGGATTCCTCTCAGGGGCTGACATGGATCTTTGGGTAATTCTGGAGTCTCCCCAGGGGAGTCAAGCCTCGTCTCGAGTGGGGGCATGCACGTGCGCTTTCCTTCCAGGCTGTAGCAGCAATGTCACGCTTCCCGTCGCGTGGATCAAAGGATCTGTGGTTTTCCCTCGAGGCTTTCCCACAGGGCTGTCCCACGTGCCACCGTGGTGTGAGTCGATCCTCGGCGTGAAAGATGAGCCAGTGCAGGGCAAAGAGGTTCCTCTGGAATGGACTGAGACATCTGGGGGACTCTTGGAATGGTGGTACGACCATGGAGTTCCTCTCGCCTTTCCTGTTGAGAGTGCCTCCTCTTGAGATGCGACGGGAACGCCGGGAATTCTTTCCCGTTGAAATCAGGGAAAGGATCCCTCATCTCGAGCTCCGAGGGGGAAACGGGGCTCCTCTGGATGTGGGCGGGACCATCGTGCTTCCTCTCGAGTGGAGACGGGTATGGCGGTGAACTTCTTGAGTTGCAGCAAGGGTGTGAAAGACCCTTTCGAAGTTCCAGAGGTTAGGTGTCATTAGTCTCCAGTCGCCTCATCGGAAATAGGCCCCATCTCGCCTGGAAGGGAGATCTTCCTGGATTTTCTCGAGTTGCGGCAGGTGTTCTCGAGTTATGACGGGGACCTCAGGGACCTGCCCTGGTGGCCTCAAGAACAGCCAGTCCCCATGCGAGTTGCTAGGGGGCCTCTCGGGATTCCTCTCCCGTCGATACCGGGGCCAAAAACCTTGTGTGGAGTCAGGGCCGGAACCGAGGATTCCTCTCAGGGGCTGACATGGATCTTTGGGTAATTCTGGAGTCTACCCAGGGAAGTCAGGCCTCGTCTCGAGTGGGGGCATGCACGTGTGCTTTCCTTCCAGGCTGTAGCAGCAATGTCACGCTTCCCGTCGCGTGGATCAAAGGATCTGTGGTTTTCCCTCGAGGCTTTCCCTCGAGGCTTTCCCACAGGGCTGTCCCACGTGCCACCGTGGTGTGAGTCGATCCTCGGCATGAAAGATGAGCCAGTGCAGGGCAAAGAGGTTCCTCTGGAATGGACTGAGACATCTGGGGGACTCTTGGAATGGTGGTACGACCTTGGAGTTCCTCTCGCCTTTCCTGTTGAGAGTGCCTCCTCTTGAGATGCGACGGGAATGCCGGGAATTCTTTCCCGTTGAAAGCAGGGAAAGGATCCCTCATCTCTAGCTACGAGGGTGAAACGGGGCTCCTCTGGATGTGGGCGGGACCATCGTGCTTCCTCTCGAGTGGAGACGGGCAAGGAGGTGAACTTCTTGAGTAGCAGCAAGGGTGTGAAAGACCCTTTCGAAGTTCCAGAGGTTGGGTGTCATTAGTCTCCAGACGCCTCATCGGAAATAGGCCTCATCTCGCCTGGAAGGGAGAACTTCCTGGATTTTCTCGAGTTGCGGCAGGTGTTCTCAAGTTACGACGGGGACCTCAGGGACCCGCCCTGGTGGCCTCAGGAGAGGCCAGTCCCCATGCGAGGTGCTAGGGGGCCTCTCGGGATTCCTCTCCCGTCGATACCGGGGCCAAAAACCTTGTGTGCAGTCAGGGCCGGAAACGAGGATTCCTCTCAGGGGCTGACATGGATCTTTGGGTACTTCTGGAGTCTCCCCAGGGGATTCAGGCCTCGTCTCGAGTGGGGGCATGCACGTGCGCTTTCCTTCCAGGCTGTAGCAGCAATGTCACGCTTCCCGTCGCGTGGATCAAAGGATCTGTGGTTTTCCCTCGAGGCTTTCCCTCGAGGCTTTCCCACATGGCTGTGCCACGTGCCACCGTGGTGTGAGTCGATCCTCGGCGTGAAAGATGAGCCAGTGCAGGGCAAAGAGGTTCCTCTGGAATGGACTGAGACATCTGGGGGACTCTTGGAATGGTGGTACGACCATGGAGTTCCTCTCGCCTTTCCTGTTGAGAGTGCCTCCTCTTGAGATGCGACGGGAATGACGGGAATACTTTCCCGTTGAAAGCAGGGAAAGGATCCCTCATCTCGAGCTACGAGGGGGAAACGGGGCTCCTCTGGATGTGGGCGGGACCATCCTGCTTCCTCTCGAGTGGAGACGGGTATGGCGGTGAACTTCTTGAGTTGCAGCAAGTGTGTGAAAGAACCTTTCGAAGTTCCAGAGGTTAGGTGTCATTAGTCTCCAGACGCCTCATCGGAAATAGGCCTCATCTCGCCTGCAAGGGAGAACTTCCTTGATTTTCTCGAGTTGGGTAGGTGTTCTCGAGTTACGACGGGGACCTCAGGGACCCGCCCTGGTTGCCTCAAGAGGCCAGTCCCCATGCGATTTGATACGGGGCCTCTCGGGATTCCTCTCCCGTCGATACCGGGGCCAAAAACCTTGTGTGGAGTCAGGGCCGGAACCGAGGATTCCTCTCAGGGGCTGACATGGATCTTTGGGTAA